>NC_140266.1:1162092-1163264 GCF_949987555.1 Borostomias antarcticus | reverse complement strand
CTCCTACTAAAAACTGATTAAAGGGTGAGAAACAGAGCCTGGGGCTGTAAAACAGACTCCTGTGTGCCTGTGTGTGTGTGTGTGTGTGTGTGTGTGTGTGTGTGTGTGTGTGTGTGTGTGTGTGGTGTGTGTGTGTGTGTGTGTGTGCATGTGTGCGTGCGTGCGTGTGTGTGTGTGTGTGCACATGAAACAGTCCGCAGTGTGGAACTATAAAATGTCTGTGCCTGGGACTTTCATTGGCGGATAAATAAAGACTGGCTCTCTCGTACTCTCTGCGAGTATGGAAGGCACAACACACACACACAAACACACACAAACACACACACACACACTCAAACGTCTCGCTATCAGATATGACTAAGCGTCATGACATTGGGTATCGCCATAGCAGCCTGTCTCCCTGGCGACCCAGTAGTCGAGTGCCCGAGTGGGTCTCCAATAACAATAGATTTCACCCGACATCCTCCAATCAGAGCCCTTTCACGAGGGAAGGTTGAGATTGCGGCGAGACATATATATACTTGAAGGAAATCCAGTGCAGCTGTACGTAGCTAATGGCTAACGTTTAGGCATGTCAACAAATGTTATAGGCTTATGGTTAGGTTCGTTTCGCGAGCGGAAAGTACGGTCGTTGAAATGACGCGCACGACATGTATTTATTTATTTATTAACTCTAACTGTTTTTAACGACCTGTAACTGAACATAGCGAGCTGTGAGCGGTGGCCTCGGCGTTGGAGATCGATATTTGCTTGGAATGAACAGTAGAGCAAAGAGTACCGTTAGAACCCTTTGTAACAGTAGAAAAAACCCTCTAAAAAAAAAAAAAAGGTTCCAGAGACAAGCTGGTTTGGAACCCTTAATGGTTCTAAACTGACCTTGGAATGTTCCAGATGGTTCTATAGAGCGCTCAGTTGTTGTTCTGTGAGTATGTAGAGCAGAGGCGATGTGGGGAGGGACTTGGGCCAGGCCCCGCGCTCCGGCGGTGTAAATCAGGGTTGTGTCTGGCTGGAGGTGATGCATCGCTGGCCGGCGACGCCGTAAGTCTCCCCTCTCTGGAAGGCTGAATAATGGATGACATTGATTAGCAGCTAACAGCTAACGGCTCCATTATTAGCAGGTGGCTGTAACCAAGACCTGCTGAGAGAGTGTGTGTGTGTGTGTGTGTGGGGGC
>NC_140266.1:1152092-1157092 GCF_949987555.1 Borostomias antarcticus | reverse complement strand
TCCCTAATGGGAGATGAGAGAAGCTCTGATAACAACTGCAGCAGCTCAGTAAAAGTCCAAGGTTGTTTTTCAGATGGCGGGGGTGTTTGGCGCCAGTGTCCCCCCCCCCTCCGTCCTGGGGGGCACTATCACTGGAGTGTTGAGTGCTGTGATGGGAGGTGGGAGGGTTTGGGGTTCGGGGGGGGGGTTGACAGCCGAGGTGTCTGGGCTGTTCTAGTGGAACAGAGCTACAGCGTGGTACAGCTGACTGCTCACACACACACACACACAAACGCACACACATATGCACACATAAACACTGCCCCCCGCCCACCCACACACACACACACACACACACACACACACACACACACACACTCTGGCAGCGTGAGGCCCCTGTCTCCCTTTGACGGCCATCAGCAGACCCTGACATGGGCAGTCTGACAGCAACAGCACTGCTGCCTGACTCCCTCGGGCATACACACACACACACACACACACACACACACCTCCTGTATGACTGCAACCAGGGGAGTGTGTGTGTGTGTGTGTGTGTGTGTGTGTGTGTATGTGTGTGTGCTCACGCTTGTGTGTGAGCGCCTGTGTGTGTGTGTGTGTCTGTGTGTGTGTGTGTGTGTGTGTGTGTGTGTGTGCTCACGCCTGTGTGTGTGTGTGTGTGTGTGTGTGTGTGTGTGTGTGTGTGTGTGTGTGTGTGTGTGTGTGTCTCCAGGCTGAGGTTGTGACACCTGACAGACAGACTGGCCCAGCAGCACCAGACCTACTGGGTTCGCCCCCAGACCAATTCACCATGTAGATCGCTCACACTGTGAATACCAAATAGTCTGTCACACTCTCTCTCTCTCACACACACACACACACACACACACACACACACACACACACACACACACACACACACACACACACAGACACAATGACTGACAAGGTACCGCTATGGGTGGCAGCCCATTTCAGCAGTTCTGTATCCAGGGGTAAAAATGAACTTTTTAGCTCACGGTGAGTCACCTGCCAAGGGGACTGTAGATGAAAAAATCTACCGGCCAAGTTTTTTTTTTTTTCAGATAGCCTTCCCAAATCTAGTCGCCAATTGGAAATTGTACCTGCATTTGGCCGATGGCAGGTGTTCATTTTCAGCCCTGTCTGTATCTCTCCACTTTTCTTTGTTTATGTTCATAGCTTTGTTTTCTACTTTTCCCTCAGTTTAGTGCTGGAATGTGCCTTTATCCTATTTCCCAGTATTATTATATTTCTTCTCTTCATATTTGATCGTTATTTTTGGGTGGCGATGTGTCTAGCGTACACTAGAGACGACCTCCGGGGTGAAAGCAAGGAATGCGTCATCCCACCGAAAGTGCTACTTCTCTAACAACAACCTTTGTATCGACAAGAGCACTAAACTTTTACTCAACGGGAAAAAGAAGGCGTTTATCGCTAAGGACAGACAGGAAGCCAGGGAAGTCCACAAGGAGTTGGCGAACCAACTGATGAAGGCCGCAAAAAGCTACCGAGAGAGGTTGGAGAGTAAACTTGAACAGCGCCGAGGAAGAGTGGGAAGGGATGAAGAGGATCACGAGCTCCATCCCTCAGGCCCAGCTGTGGGGGTGAATCAAGAACATGCTAATGAGCTAAACCGCCGTTTTCAACCGGTTTGCCGTCACCTCCTCGCCCACGCGTCTAGGATGCAGCGCCATGCCACAGCTGGACTGGACTGACCACACCGAGGCCCTCTACAGGAAAGGACAGAGCGTTCTGTTCTTCCTCAGGAGGCTCAGGTCCTTCGACGTGTGTAGCAGGCTGCTGAGGATGTTCTTAAGGTCGGAGGTTGCCAGCACGCTGTTCTTTGCGGTCGCCCTGCTGAGGAGGCGGCATCAGGTCTGGGGAGACAGACAAGCTGGACAAAGCCGGTGAGGAAGACTGGCTCTGTCGTGGGGCAACAGCTGGACAGCCTGGAGGCTGTGGTGGAGAGGAGGATGAGGGACAAGCTGAAGTCCATCCTAGACCACCCCTCCCATATTTATATAGACTATCAATCTATCTATTTATCTATCTATCTACAGATTTTGTCTCTAAACTACCCCTCAAACCTCCTAAAATGGCTTAACATACCACCACACACACATACACACACACATACACGCACACACACACTAATACACACACACTAACACACCTATAGAATTCCAGCAGTGGGTACTTAATACGGCACTATATCCATCACCCTTATATACTGACCTGGTGGGGAGCCTGGTGTGTGTGCGTGTGTGTGTGTGTGTGTGTGTGTGTGTGTGTGCGTGCGTGTGTGTGTGTGTGCGTGTGTGTGTGTTGTGTGTGTGTGTGTGTGTGTGTGTGCGTGTGTGTGTGTGTGTGTGTGTGTGTGCGTGCGTGCGTGCGTGTGTGTGTGTGTGTGTGTGATGTATTGATCTCTAGGAGGTGAAATGAATTGATTTGGCAGAAGGATATGAAACCCTGAGACAGGTCAGTTCCCCGGGCAACAGGCCCTGATCCATGATGTCATCAGAGAGGGACGGGCCTACAGTACATTAGTCATCCCTGACAGCTGGAGAGAGGCCGGAGAAGTGAGGAGAAGAGAGTGAGAGGAGGGGAGCACAACAGAGCGTGCTCGCAGGAAACGTCGAGACGAGAACGAGGATGACGATAAGAGTGAGAATGACCTCCAAGTTACACAGACGTTTTATTAGCGCTGCCAGAGGTTAACAAGGTCACATGGAAACGCTATCGCAACACTGGGCATGCGCGTGCCTGTAGTAAACACACCCTGACAGTTATCTATGAAAATAATTTGTTTTTGTTTTACTTTTCGCATGCATTTATTTAGTCTTCCACCAAAGGAAATCTTGGTCAGTCTGAGCCTGCATTTCAGAATTAGGGTGATCCTACTCCTTAGTTAATAATTAACTAGTAGGCCTAATTCATTATTCAGCATACGTTTTATTATTATTATTATTATTATTATTATTATTATTATATAATGTTGAAGTCTTCTAGTGTATGTTTAGAGATTGCACTTTGTCTAAATTATATAATGCTGCTGCTGTGTCTTTGACTATTATAATGCATAAAATAATAACATTAATAGAACAAATTAGAATAGCAGAACTGAAGTGAATTGAATAGAAAAGTGTAAAAATTAGATAACGATAGTCTACCTGCTGAGCAACCATGCTTTTTAGAGTTGGGCTGGACTTTCGACATTTTTTCAGCATCCTGTTTATGGTTCTGCGGCTATGTATGGAAGCAAATTAGTCATCAGTCTTAACATAACATAAATCATATAATTAGGAAACACGTAGTCTATTTTATTAATTTTATATAGCCTGTAGCCTTTTTTTGTCTATCAAGCTTTTGCTTGACTAATAGAATATAATATATTTTTTTTCAATCCGGCACATTCTAAGACAGAATGAAAGTGAGAGACTCAACAGCTTTGATTGGATTGAGCTTCAAATCAAAAAAGGTGCTTTTCTGTCCCTTTTCGAACGCCTCTGTGAGCTGGGGTTGAAGCCTGAACTAGATGTTGACCTCCATTTTGATATCATCCGTCGTCAGCTGCTCACACGCTGCATGGTAAGAACGCCAACATGATCACCCCGAGAATAGAGAAAGAGGTGTTTGTCATTCGAGGGCAAATTGAGCGAATCCTGAATGGCTAAGCGTGTCAAACAGGTGTGCGACCCCCCCCACACCACCCCCCCGCCACCCCAGACCACCCACCAGCAGTAGACCCACCCCGACACAAATAGCTAACATAAATGGCCTCTACCATTCAGGCATAGAGACACACACACACACACACACACACACAGCTGGGTTCTGCTGCCCTGTAAAGGCGGTTATTTCTCAGCCTCTACAGGTGCTAATAGAACCATTCACCCTGTCCATCAGTCACTCTGACACACACACACATTCTGACCCTGCCCCCCCCTAAAAACACACACACGTACACACACACACACACACACATCTAGCAATCAGCGCTATGCTGGCCTTTATCATGACTTCCTGTAATCATTACAGGGCTGAGTGGGGAAATGGAAATGATAACTAGACTACTTCCTGGTGCCGGTGGGAGAGAGAGAGAGAAGGGGGAGAGGGAGAGAGGGGAGAGAGAGAGAGAGAGAGAGATGGAGATGGAGAGAGGGAGAGAGGGGAGAGAAAGAGAAGGGGGAGAGGGGAGAGAGAGAGAGAGAGAGATGGAGAGAGATGGAGAGAGGGGGGTCGAGAGTGAGATGGAGAGGGAGAAGGGGGGAAGGGAGAGAGGGGAGAGATAGAGAGAGGGAGAGAGATGGAGAGAGGGAGGTGGAGAGAGAGATGGAGAGGGAGAAGGGGGGAAGGGAGAGAGGGGAGAGATAGAGAGAGGGAGAGAGATGGAGAGAGGGAGGTGGAGAGAGAGATGGAGAGGGAGAAGGGGGGAAGGGAGAGAGGGGAGAGAGAGGGAGAGAGATGGAGAGAGGGAGGTGGAGAGAGATGGAGAGAGGGAGATGGAGAGAGAGATGGAGAGGGAGAAGGGGGGAAGGTAGAGAGGGGAGAGAGAGGGAGAGAGAGGGAGGTGGAGAGAGATGGAGAGAGGGAGATGGAGAGAGAAATATGGGGTCCAATAGCCTGCAGAGCGCAATCAGGCAGATACATCAAAATCTAAAAAGAAGAACAACCAAAATTGTTCAATCATCTATGATCCGGTGACCCCAAAACTTTTCACCACAGCCCTGACCTGCCAAAAGATTAACCCTGAGAAGAGACCCCTCAACCCGCTGTTAGGCTCGCTGTGTTCAGCTAGCCTGGCTTCACCACCTAGATCACATGACTCTGTTCAGCTAGCCTGGCTTCACCACCTAGATCACATGACTCTGTTCAGCTAGCCTGGCTTCACCACCTAGATCACATGACTCTGTTCAGCTAGCCTGGCTTCACCACCTAGATCACATGACTCTGTTCAGCTAGCCTGGCTTCACCACCCAGATCACATGACTCTGTTCAGCTAG
>NC_140266.1:1142092-1147092 GCF_949987555.1 Borostomias antarcticus | reverse complement strand
GCTCCTAGCTCTCTACCGGGCGCCAAGCCCGAGGGAGAGCGGAGGAGGAGGAGGAGGTGGGGGGGAGAGAGAGAGAGAGGGTGGCATAGTGGATCAGGTTCCGCTCCTGAGCTGGGTCAAATACCGTCTGACAGCGGCAGCCAATCATGGGACGGCCGTGGCCTTCCCCCGTGGTGACCCGGCAAAGCGAGAGGCAGCGATTGGCTCCATAAATCAAACACCCTAATGCACCGGAGCAGCTGTACTTGTCTCTGCCTGAGCTCTGTAATGGATAGGGGTAAATATTTAATTGATGGAGATAAATATTAGATTCAGCATTGGGCCCTGCATAGTCTGACTCAACGGATGTAGGTTTTGGCAATAAACCTTGTAATTCGTTGTCACACTGCCCAATCAGTGGCGAGACTGGCGACGCAAATGAATCTGATTCAGGCCGAGAGATTCGCCGCGTCCGGGGCTGGCTCCGCCCAAGACGACTGTGATTGGTTTAAAGAAATACTGTGTCCCCCCGCCCTCCCTATTGCAGAATGGTAATATGTCCAGCCAGACCTGTCTCCGGCGCTGGCACAGCGTAAACCAAGTGTGGAGATAGGTCTGGCTATGAGAGACTAGGCCCTGCATGCAGAGGCTGACCAAACATCGGGTTTTTGTAGAAGATTCATTGTTTCTGAATCCGTCGTTAGATTTGAGAGAACAGATGGCAGATGGACATCCTATTGGCCTGTGTTATAAGAGGCCATGGCCATCTGCACCAACGTTTTCACAAGTCTGGATATTATATTAAAAAGGAACTTGTGGAATGAGAATTAATTAAACAGCGACAGCCGGTAGATGTAACAGCCTGAACAAAGACCGCAGGTAGAAGTAACAGCTCTGTAGCTCGCACACAGTGTGTATCCATTTACCACGGAGGGATGGATGGAGGGATGGAGGAAGGGGTGAAAGGATGGAGAGATGGGGAGTAGAGGTCTGCAAGCCCGACGGGGCCCGACACCAAAGATAGATTAGGGCCGGGCTCGGGACGATTTTCTAATGCATAGTTAGGGTTCGGGTCGGGGTCGGGCTCTGTGATACAGACACACGTGATGTTGAGTTCCTGTGCGCGAGATGTGAAAATAGGCTAGAGCGAGTGTACACAGCTGAGCTGGCTGCGTTAGCTAGCTAGTTAGCTAGGTAGCTAATGTAACTGTACCTTAATGTGGCTGCCATCCTTTTCCTGTACAGCGCACGCAAATGAACAGCGGAGTGGAATGAACTGTAAATTGTTTTGCCCGTGATTCTCCTTGGATTTAACCGGTTAGAAAATATTTGTGAGGAAGAGTATTCAACGCAAGCCGTTTTGTTGCTCATCTAACAGAGAACTGGTGAGTCTGACAATGTTTCAGTTTGTGGGCATGTAGGCTGATCGTTGGCTAGAAAGAGAGACATTTCTTATTTTAGTTATTTTGTTATTACCTCCCTGCGCATTTTCAACCTCATCGTTCCTGATTCGCCTGATTCATTTTCCAAGAGAAAGGAATTCTGTGCATTGTGCATTGTCAGTTGTAGGTGAATGTAGTTGTGTGTAGTAATTTTGGCTCCGGGCTTCAGTCGGGAGTAATTGCGTCACTCGTTGGGTTGGAGTACGGCCGGGACAAAATGCCACGGGCTCGGGCCGCGCCGGGCCGGGGCCAATATTTCGGGTCGTCACAGACCTCAAACGGGGAGATGGCGAGGCTGTGTGTCACATGCAAACAGGACGCCATCAGGCGGCGTTCGCCCCGGCTGGGCGGTCACGGAGACGGAGGCGAAGAGGGACGCGTGGAGACGACCGCTGGAGCTAAACGCCGCGCTGACGCGTTGACGCCCGCTCGCGCGCCGCTCTTGACACGAGAGGCTACGCCGGCTTAATGGAGAAGCTAATGGCCTTCGTCTGCGAGGAATCCCATCACCTCGCACGCCACATCACCGCACCCCTTCTTTGTCTTCTGCTCCTTCCTCTCCCTCTGTCTTCACAGGTGAAGCTTGCGCCTGTGTTTGTGGCAGGCAGAGTTAGTGTGCTCATTACAGAGGGCCTGGCAGGACCATATACTAGCAGAAGCAGTATGCAGCGAACACCAATAAGGTTTATAAATCAGCCAGCCTCTCCGCAGACCCGCCTCAGAACAACATCAATATTAGTAGGAGAAGAAAGAAAGGCTTTAAAGGAGCAGATTAAGGTCCTCTTAACACAATAGCACCTAGAAACTCTCCCATTGAACCTTTTATCATTAGTGCTGCTCGGTTTGAGAGCTTGTCCTGCGTTCACACAGAATGTCATGACATCATATCTTGTCCAGCGGTTTAGGAAGGCTTTACTGCAGGCTCACACAGGGTCTGAGAACTCTAGAACAGGCCTCAGAACTCTAGAACAGACCTGAGAACTCTAGGACAGACCTGAGAACTCTAGAACAGACCTCAGAGCCCTAGAACAGGCCTCAGAACTCTAGAACAGACCTGAGAACTCTAGAACACACCTCAGAGCCCTAGAACAGACCTGAGAACTCTAGAACAGACCTCAGAACTCTAGAACAGGCCTCAGAGCTCTAGAACAGACCTCAGAACTCTAGAGCAGACCTCAGAACTCTAGAACAGAGCTCAGAACTCTAGAACAGACATCAGAGCCCTAGAACAGGCCGCAGAACTCTAGAACAGACCGCAGAACTCTAGAGCAGAGCTCAGAACTCTAGAACAGGCCTGAGAACTCTAGAACAGACATCAGAGCCCTAGAACAGGCCTCAGAACTCTAGAACAGACCTCAGAACTCATGCATCTGTACCTTGTCCATCGATCTGCTGATCGACACGTGTCCTGGGAGATACTCCCAGTATCAGTAAGCAGATCTACAGGGGTCTGCAACGTTCTATCAGCCTGGCTTCTCGTCTGTCTGGAACGTTCTATCAGCCTGGCTTCTCGTCTGTTCACCTCGGCTCACAGCCCCTGGTTTCCCCAGCGCCATGGTAATAGATCCTAACGAGGCGCCGCTCCCGAGTCAGAGAGGGAGACAGGAGGCTCGGCGGTGTCAGTCTCCCCTTCATCATCCCTTCATCATCCCTTCATCATCCCTCCGTCACCCGGAGAGGCCCTCAGCTTAGCCCTGCCGCCCGCTGTCTGCCTCCCTGTCACACTGAGGACCACCACGCCCTGCCTCTCCGCTGCCAAGATTGATGGCCACAACGCACACACACACACACACACACACACACACACACTCACACACACACCTGGTCAGAACGGGACGCGTATCTTCCAAGGAGAGGAGAGAATGAGGAGAGAGCAGAGCCCATCCAACCAGACCCCATTAATCACTCCCAGAGTGTCCCGGACATGATGAGAGATAATGAGACAGCCGTCTCTCTCCATCAGCTCGTCAGCCTGCCGCTTGTCTCTCCGGACGTGCCGGAGCACACCCAGGACAGAGAGGAGAGACAGGAGGGGAGGCTGGTATCTACACGCTGCGATGAAGAGACAGCTTCTATCTAGGGCTGTGCAATCAAATCAATACCACAATACATCGCAATATTTTTTTCTGCAATACTGTATATTTTCCGCTTTGCAGTATTGATACAGTAAAAAAAAGTTATACTATATATACATAAAGTCAACGCAGAAAGTCTGCACACGTTTTATTACGTTACAGACGTATTCTACAATAGATTGAGTTCATTTTTTGTCTCATAAATTTACACAAAATAGGGATTGAGTTCTATTTTCAGCTGCATTTGAACATTTTCACTAAATGATGAACGGTATTGCAATATATCGCAATATGTATTGTATCGCAATGTATCGTGAGACATATCGTATCGTGAGGTCCTTGGCAATACGCAGCCCTACTTCTATACCTATGTAGAGATATCTATATCTATAATATCTATAAACTATATCCTAAGACAGCCTATACAGTATCTTATGTAGAGACAGCCCATATCTCATATAAGATAAGACAAGAAACTTTTATTTTCCAACCAAGGTTGATAATTTGTCTTTGGTCTCACTGGGCACAATAAGAGAGCATGAAAAGCAGCATACTCACTCCCTCTCAATAATACACAGACAATAAATTAGAGGTAAGCACATTACGTATACAGCGTACATCTGTTAGCTCGCGTCGTTGGGGAGGCTGATGCACTAGGGTCAAAGGACCTCTTAGATAATGATGTTCCTCTTCAGCACTGGCGTTCTGAAGTGCCGCCTAGGGGGGACCATCTCAAACTGTACGGAGGGCGACGCGGATAGCCAGAGACTTCCTGCGTACAGTTGATTGGTATAGGGTGTCCCGCTGCTTCTGCTATCGTCATACTACCTTGCCAGCTGACTATCCTGGCCAATTTAGCCTCGCTACTTGGCTTGCGTTGAGTTTTCCCAACTGCACTGTGATGTTAAAACCGAGGATTCTTTCAACAAGGCTGGTGTAAACCCTCTCTAAGACATCCTGACTAAAACCAAAGCCCTTAAGCTTCTGAATCAAAAACATTCTTTGACTGGCTTTTTGAAGGGAATGCATGATCCACGAAGCTCGGCTTGTTGTTGACAATTTCAACAGGCTGGCAAAAAGAGAGAGAGAGAGAGAGAGAGAGAGAGAGAGAGGTGGAGGAGGAGAGCCATCACTATTAAGGATAAGTTCCTTGGATTTGTCTATGTTGATTAGCACGCCACTTGACCTGAACCAGTCCTTAAAGGAGTAGTAGAGGGGAAACGCCTGTTTAGCCCTGTTTTAAGGTTACTTATGATCATATACAATGGTTCAGATCAAAACTTTGACAAAGCTAGCATTTTCGAGAAAGTTGATAATTGCTCTACCACCGTTTTTGTCATACAATGGATGTGGGTGGGCATCTTGAAAAATCATTAAAAAACATGTTAAACTCTCGATTTAAAAGACGTAGTTGTAGTAGTAGTAGTAGTAGTACTAGTAGTAGTAGTAGTAGTAGTAGTAGTAGTAGTAGTAGTAGTAGTATATGTATTAGTAGTACTAGTAG
>NC_140266.1:1130687-1139392 GCF_949987555.1 Borostomias antarcticus | reverse complement strand
TGGTTTGTTTCACACGGAGTGAAACAACGTGAGCTCACGAGATCAGGATGGTCTCACGAGGCTAGCACAGAAGAATAAAAAACTAAAACTAATACTGAAACTAATAAAAACGAAACTAAAACTAAGCATTTTCAAAAAATAAAAACGAAACGAAACTAGCAAACCTGCTTTAAAAATAATCAAAACTAAACTGAAATTGAAAACAAAAAGTTAAAACGATATAAAAATAAAAAATTATGAAAAAAGCAAAACTATTATAACCTTGGTGTGGACGGGGGGGGGTGCATACATCGGAGGGAGTTCAAGAAACAGATCAGGTGATGGAACAGCCAGTATGGTAACACATTATGTGGCCTAAACAGACTAAAACAGCTTATTCTGTCCTCGCAGTGTCGGACCCAGGGCCGTGGTCGCACTGAGGGGCCTCCATGTCCCACAGGAACGTCCAGGGGCCATGTGAGACATGTGGGGCTCCCCTGTCCACCAGGGACGTCCAGGGGCCATGTGAGACATGTGGGGGCCCCCCTGTCCACCAGGGACGTCCCAGGGGCCATGTGAGACATGTGGGGGCCCCCCCTGTCCACCAGGACGTCCAGGGGCCATGGTCGGCTGAGGGGCCCCACTGTCCACCAGGACAACCAGGGGCCGTGTGAGACGCGTGGAGCAGTGAAGGACCCGCGTGATCATCTCTACCATCTTCTCTGAAAAAAAAAGACAACTTCCTTGTTGACTCGGATCAGACGCCCATAACGACTGACCATGTGGTCCTGAATGGAGGGTTGGAAGAGGAACACCCTCCAGGAGGTCCGCCTGGCCAGCGACCCCCCCTCTCTGACGGTGACCCAAGTGACCGATCCAGGCAGGGAGGTTAGACCATCCGGTAGGGGACGACTTTTTAGGGCCGGTGACGGAGAGAATAGAAGAGGCAAAATGAAAGAGAAAGAGAGAGAGGGAGGGGATGAGAACAGAGAGAAGGGATAGAGGATTGGAAAGAGAGACCAAGCAGTGAGGTAGACACAGAGAGATGGGGGGGCGGGGGGGTTCTTCATTCACTCGCTGAGCAATATGAAAGGGGAGGATGAAAAATAAATAGCATTTTTATCTGATTTCTTCCCAACATCAGTTTAAGGAAAGCAAAGCAATAACACAGCGACGGTTGTTCACAGCTTCACTTTAAGATGGAAAAAAGCTCCTGAGTAATCACTTCTGCACCCCCTGACTCCCCTCTCTCCGCTGAGGTATTATCTCTCTCTCATTGTTCCCGTGTAGCCCGGAGGGGAGAAGATGGTGGAGGGATATTTAAGTGATATGGGATTTTGTTTGAATTAAAACACTTAGAGAAATGGCCTCGGAAGTATTTCGAAACTGAGTTTAGCGCTGGCGCCGAGCCCAATCTGCCAGCCCTAGACGAGAGGTATCCTTGGGAGCCCCGGGGGCCCCTGGACCGCGACGCCCGTCCTCGGTGAGGGCGCGGACGCCGGTGTGTTGGTCGTGGGCGTGGCGGTCAGCTGTGGCGCGTGGCTGGGGGTCGGTGATAAATAGAATCACTGGGTCGGGACCAGACAACAGGTTCGACAGCTTAGAGAGAGAGAGGGAGGGAGGGCGAGAGAGAGAAAGACAGAGAGAGAGAGAGAGAGGAAGAGAGAGGCAGAGAGGAAGAGAGAGAGAGAGAGGCGGAGAGAGAGAGAGAGAGAGAGAGAGAGAGAAACGTGTATTTAGGAGTCCCAGCTCTGGTTTATCACCTGGTGTGCAGGGTGCTCTAGGATACGTTTTTTTTTTCCCAGAAGGCTGTTGAGGAGCTCTCGGCCTAATCCCCTCTCTAATCCTGCTCTCTAGCCAGCTCAGTCACACCACACACACACACACACACACACACACACTTCCTCTCTACCACTGACCACGCAGGCACAGACAGACAGACAGACAGACATAGATACACAGACAAGCAGACAGACAGGCAAGCAGGCAGGCAAGTAGACACACACACACGCATAAACACACACACTCTCTCTCTCTCTCTCTCTCTCTCTCTCTCTCTGAAAAAGAGTCTAGGGAAGCCTGTTGTGTTTAATGCTCTATGAAGCGAGACAGCTTCCATTTTAATTTGTTGTGAAGCGCTTTGTGTTGCATTCATGTCTGAAAGGTGCTTTAGTCCAAGGTGATAAGACCCCCCCCCCCCCCTTCTCAAGACCATGTGTTGCTCTCACTCTCACTCCTGCCTCTAGCTCAGTCTCACTCTCTATCTAAGATGTACCCCTCCTCTCTCTCTCTCTCTCTCTCTCCCTCTCTCTCACTCTCTATCTAAGCTGTACCCTCCTCTCTCTCTCTCTCTCTCTCTATCTAAGATGTACCCTCCTCTCTCTCTCTCCCTCTCTCTCTCTCTCTCTCTCTCTCTTTCTCTCTCACTCTCTATCTAAGATGTACCCTCCTCTCTCTCCCTCTCTCTCTCTCTATCTAAGATGTACCCTCCTCTCTGTCTCTCTCTCTCTGTCTCTCTCTCTCCCTCTCTCTCTCTCACTCTCTATCTAAGCTGTACCCTCCTCTCTCTCTCTCTCTCTCTCTCACTCTCTATCTAAGATGTACCCTCCTCTCTCTCTCTCTCTCTGTCTTTCTCCCTCTCTCTCTCTCTCTATCTAAGCTGTACCCTCCTCTCTCTCCCTCTCTCTCTTTCTCTCTCACTCTCTATCTAAGCTGTACCCTCCTCTCTCTCTCTCTCTCTATCTAAGATGTACCCTCCTCTCTCTCTCTCCCTCTCTCTCTCTCTATCTAAGCTGTACCCTCCTCTCTCTCTCTCTCTCTCACTCTCTCTCTATCTAAGCTGTACCCTCCTCTCTCTCTCTCTCTCTATCTAAGATGTACCCTCCTCTCTCTCTCTCTCTCTCTCTCTCCCTCTCTCTCTCTCTATCTAAGCTGTACCCTCCTCTCTCTCTCTCTCTCTGTCTCTCTCTCTCTCTCAATCTAAGATGTACCCTCCTCTCTCCCTCTCTCTCTCTATCTAAGCTGTACCCTCCTCCCTCTCTCTCCCTCTATCTAAACTGTACCCTCCTCTCTCTCTCTCTCTCTCTCTATCTAAGCTGTACCCTCCTCTCTCTCTCTCTCTCTATCTAAGCTGTACCCTCCTCTCTCTCTTTCTCTCTCTCTCTCTCTACCCCCCCCCCCCCCCCAGCTGACTGCCAGACAGAAACCAGTATGCTCTGCTGGTGCAGAATGAGGTGGTTATCAAATTGCTTGTTCAGCTTGAATATGAAAACTTTTCAATTTAATCATTTTTCTGTGCGGCGTACAGAGAAGCGAGTCGGTGCCACTCCTCCTCCCTCCTTCTCTCCCTCCCTCCTTCTCTCCCTCCCTCCCTCCCTCCACCCGGAGCTCACGCTTTCAAGAACAGACGGCTGTTTGAGGACCGTTTCTAATTTTGCGTCTCTTTTCTGGGCTTCTCTTGGATTTCATTATGGGGAAGTTGTGACAAAGTAGGAGATGAATTAATGTGCGGAAAGATGGAAGTTTTCCCAGGGATGAGGCCCTGTGTGGTTACAGGCAGGTGAATCAGCCCCAGAGAAATCAATCCGTTAAAACATGCTCAGTTTCATTTCGTAATTAATAATTATGCCACAGTTCTTATGAAAGGGGGACAAGCTCAAAATTAATTTAAAATAAGGAGTGATACATTCTCTACATATATATAATGTGTGTGTGTGTGTGTGTGTGTGTGTATGTGTGCATATTCTATTAGTGACGTGAAGGAGGAGGTTCATTTCTGGAGAATATATGAAGGGCAGTGTGTGTGTAATATGTTTATTATAGCCTATATACACACACACACACACACACACACACACACACACACACACCTTTGCCTCACCGACGGTACTCAGCTGCACAGCCAATTAACTGTGAGGCCCGGTACATGTAGCAGAGACAGATAGCCAACAGAGTGTGATATGCAAAACACATCACTAATTAAACTCCACTGACTCACTGGCTCCACACACACACACACACACACACACACACACACACACACTCACACAACCAGCTCTGCAGAACCACGGCGATCACTTCTCTTAATAGAGAGAATACAAAGATAAGACTCTTTTCAAATCCTCTAACGAGTCTATATACATATAAATAAATGTGACAGTTGTTAGCGGTCTGAACGCGTCGGCTGCCAGGGATCAGGACTCGTCTGTCTCTGAGCCAAGACCGTTCTGGCGGAGGCCGACACCAGCCTGGCCTCAGCAGACGGCGCCCATACGCTCACTCAACACGGACGCATAAACACAGTGGAGTCGAGTGGAGTGTGTGTGTGTGTGTGTGTGTGTGTGTGACATGGGAGAGGAGAGAACACTGAGGTCTGCCAACAGCTAATTGTTTTGGCTAGACCCGTCTGCTGCGCTTACTCAAGTAGTTACTTAACTTTAACTTTTCATTCTGTTGATCAGCCGAACACGACTCTCTGTATGTCGAACTTTTCAGGCTTGGACTCACACGCGCGCACGCACGCACACACACACACACACGCACACACACACACACATACACGCACACAAAATCTCTCACACACACACACATACACGCACACATACACACACACTCACACGTATGCACAAACCCGCATGCACACACTTACACAATATAGTAGAATACATCCTACCTGGTGTTAAGATGCAGGAAACAGCTGAATCACACAGCTGATGTAGAACTGATGATTACCACCAAGGTGTTGCCGTCTTAATTGAATCCTCCTTCTAAGACATTTAATTTTTCTGAAATGACAGTATCTCAGCACTCCTAATTTGTAATTGGCTAAGCACCAGACGGGTAAAAAGATACAATCATCTGGAATGGGTGATAACTATTAACACTAGCCTACGCAGCTGATGTCACACTCTTTGTGGGACTGCTGTGTGTGTGTGTGTGTTTGTGTACTTGTGTACTAATGGTCCAGCAGGTGTTAGGAGCTGTCAGGGTTAGGGTTAACTGGGGTTAATTAGGGTTAAACCTCACCCTAACTACGAGGACTCTCACGTAAGTCTGTGTCAGCAGCGTCCTCCACCTTCAGACCCTGGTGAAGAGGGTGGAGCGGATAAGAGAGCCGGAGCGGTGTTGGAGCACCTGCGTTATACAGACCAGGCTGCCACCTGCTGGACACAAACGGGAACTGCAGGCTTCAGTCGGAAAGCGATGAATGCAACAAGCCAGATAAAACAGCGAACATCTTGTCCCCCACCCAAGATGCATGTTGCTTTGTGGTAATCAAAGAGAGATGTGCTATTTTTTTCATCAACTTGAATAGATGAAATGTTTTAAGCGTTTTATTAATGGACTTTAAGGCATTCATGTAAAACTGCTGGATCTCTAAAGTCTGTGTGAAAAGTAGAAGGCCCCAGAGAGTTTGTCGTTCTGAGGAATACTCATTTTGTCTACAACGATGCGTGAAGCTTTTGCAGTTAAGAGCTGGATTACGTTCATCCGTGATGTTCAAGAACTCATTCCACCTCTGGTGTAAAACATGACTCAGTCATACTTCATCTCTCATCTATACAACATGATCGAACTACCTAAATAAGCCATCTGGTCTATGTTGTGAATAAAACAACTCTAACTAATGATAACTGTACGCACAATGCACCTAACCCCAATACTTACCTATTAGAATGAACATTTAGAACAAGTAGGCTACCAAAAGAGTTACTAAACACCTAGTCTTTCTCCAGACTCAAATGTTACGTTGAATTGCTGCGCTTCGCATACTAGCCTACATCCATACTAGCCTACATAATAGTGTCTGTGTCACTTCGCTCTATATTTAGACAAATATAGTTGAAAACCAGTAAAGTTTACTCATAAATCTACAACCACTTTCTTCCTCACCTGGGTGAGATTTTATTCATGTACAATGCAAAATGTACTTGGCAACAGGAGACATTAAGTGTCAAGCTCCCCCAGACTGTGTGCTGGTCCGTGTGTGACTAAGTGCTCCAACTTCAGTACACAGGTCGATTGAACACCCTCCCCCTACCCCCCCCCCCTACCCACTTCATCTGGATGGAGGACAATTTTTCAGCCAAGTAATCCATACATTTGATGTTTTCAAACGTTGCAACCGATTATTTTCCATATGGATGCACGATCCAAAAACAAATTCACGCATGGTTGGTGGGACCTGGTGTGACTTGATGTCCAATCAGTCGAAAAATGATCTGGTCCAGTGAGACGGAGTGATGTGGAACATGTTCCAGGGATCCAGTTTGTCTCGCCAGTACCGAGAGTAGAACCAGACGCTAGAACCACATCAAAGTTCCACGCTGCAGCTTTTGAAGACGTTTTCAATTTTGTCCTCATTAACCACACCACATCTTTATCACAATTTTATTATACAAAAGTAAGAGATTGAAGTTAGTTACAAATAGATTTGCACAGGTCCAACACTGACCCGTTTATAATGTCTTGCACATCTGGACACACGTGGGGGGTAAAATACATAATGACAGCCTGAATGAACTTGCATGAGATTTCTTGAAACGTTCATGATGAGGGGGGGGGGGGGGGGGGGGGGTGGGGGGGGGGGACTCAACTCTTCTTCTTTGGTCAGAGTTGAAAAGTGTGACCTGTTTACGTACGACCAGCTGGTAGAGAAACAGCAGCAGCAGCGACCTCTAACCCGCCAGGTCACTGGCTTACGTACAACATCACACAAGACCTAAAATACTGTGTAGATACTACACATCTACTAGAGCTCTACTGGGCCAGGGTGTGTGTGTGTGTGTGTGTGTGTGTGTGTGTGTGCTAGAGACATTTACATATCCATGATTTACATGGAAAAACAAACACACAAACATTACATTACAGTCATTTTTACAGTCATTTTTCAAGTCAAACAAAATAATCCACACAGTACTGTACATACAGTACACACACACACGCACACACACACGCACGCACACACACACACAGGCCGGTGAGCGGGTGTGTCCAGCAGGGGGCGCTGTCTCAGCGGTGGGCCCTCTCGGACACCACGTCCTGCAGGCGTTTGAGCAGCACGTCCTCGCTGCCGTCGGGGCAGAGGCGCTTGGAGGGGGAGGAGCCTGCGGAGTAGTCCCCCTCCATGGAGAACGCCCTCTTCCTGCTGACCGCGCCCGCCGCCCCGCCCTGACGGATCATCCTGTTGATGTCACTCAGCTCCTGGAAGAGGGACGAGGCGTTCGTGAACACAGAGGTGGGAAGGAGTGGGTGAGGGGTGTGTGAGTGTGTGTGTGAGTGTGTGTGTGTGTACGTGTGTGTCTGTGTGTGTGTGTCTGTGTGTGTGTGTGTGGTGTGTGTGTGTGTGTGTGTGTGTCTGTGTGAGGTGTGTGTGTGTGTGAGAGGTGTGTGTCTGTGTGTGTGTGTGAGGTGTGTGTGTGTGTGCATACGTGTGTATGTGTGTGTGTGAGTGTGCATACGTGTGTATGTGTGTGTTAAGGTGTGTGTGTGTGTGTGTGTGTGTGTGTATGTGTGTGTAAGGTGTGTGTGTGTGTGTGTAAGGTGTGTAAGGTGTGTGTGTAAGGTGTGTGTGTGTGTATAAGGTGTGTGTGTGTGTGTGTGTAAGTTATGTGTGTGTGTGTGTGTGTGTGTGTGTGTAAGGTATGTGTGTGTGTGTGCAAGGTGTGTGAATGTGTGTATGTGTGTGTAAGGTGTGTGTGTGTAAGGTGTGTGTGTGTGTGTAAGGTGTGTGTGTGTGTGTGTGTGTGTGTGTGTGTAAGGTGTGTGTGTGTGTGTGTGTGTAAGGTGTGTGTGTGTGTGTAAGGTGTGTGTGTGTGTGTAAGGTGTGTGTGTGTGTGTGTGTAAGGTGTGTGTGTGTGTGTGTAAGGTGTGTGTGTGTGTGTGTAAGGTGTGCGTGTGTGTAAGGTGTGCGTGTGTGTGTGTGTGTGTGTGTGTGTGTGATCACCTTGGAGGGGCTCCCGTTGATCCGGTAGGTGTAGGCGGAGGAGGGCGTGAGGCTGGAGGAGGCGGAGCTCTTGTGGGGCGAGACGTAGAGGGTGTGTCTCTGGGACACGCGGCGCGGGGAGAGGGGCTGCGCCCGCACCGAGGGGAACGGGGACAGGGGCAGCGCCTCCGTCTGGCGGGGAGGGGGAACGGCAGCCAAATTAACAACATTAACAACATAACAACAGAAACGTGTTGTTTCTGGGTGTGGTGTAGCACAGGGCAGTGTGTGTGAGTGTGTGTGTGTGTGTGTGTGTGTGTGTGTGTGTGAGGACGAAAGCGCCCGCGCTTACCCTGCCGTCGTTGCCGGGGGCGGCGTAGCGCAGCGCGAAGCTCTTCATCTTCAGGACGTACACGGAGTTGTAGAACTCGATGAGGTCGCCGCGCTCCTCTTCCGATTGGCCGGAGGGCTCCTCCCGATTGGCTGGCTCTGCGACTGAGGGGGCGGAGACCTCGTTAGCTGCAGGTTCTCGGGGGGCTCAGAGCAGCGCGGGTGTAACTACGGCGACCGGCAGGGTACTGCGACGGCGCACACACACACACACACACACACACGCGCGTCTCGCTGGTATCTCTGGTGGACTTGGACAGAGAGGTACGCAGACTGACCGTGGGAGGTCTCTAGGCGTGGCAGACTGCCCACAAGGCAGGCCAGGCAGCTGGGAAGGTATTGTTCCATATTGGCCGAGGGTTATGTACCCATGATTCATAGGGCTGGGAATCGAGTTGAATTTCAAGAATCG
>NC_140266.1:1105687-1123187 GCF_949987555.1 Borostomias antarcticus | reverse complement strand
CGTGATCCGTGGGAGAGCGTTGGTTCTGGGGCTGCTCACCTTTAGTGTAGACGAACAGGGTCCAGCAGAACCTGAACACGTCGCTGATGTGACACGGCAGCCGTCTGGAGGGGGGGGGGAGAGGGGGGTTATCATGATGGTTGAGACAACAGAGAGAGAGAGAGAGATGGAGAGACTAGAGGTGGTGAGAAAGAGAGAGAGAGACTAGAGAGGTGGTGAGAGTGAGAGATGGAGAGAGAGAGACTAGAGAGATGGAGAGATAGAAAGAGATGGAGAGACTAGAGGTGGGCAGTGTGAGAGACTAGAGAGGTGGAGAGAGAGAGACCAGAGAGGTGGGGAGAGTGAGAGAGAGTGAGAGAGAGACTAGAGAGGTGGAGAGAGAGAGAGAGACTAGAGAGAGAGAGAGAGTGAGAGACTAGAGAGGTGGAGAGAGAGAGAGAGAGACTAGAGAGAGAGAGAGAGTGAGAGACTAGAGAGGTGGAGTGAGAGTGAGAGAGACTAGAGAGAGAGTGAGAGACTACAGAGGTGGAGAGAGAGAGAGAGAGACTAGAGAGGTGGAGAGAGAGAGAGAGAGAGACTAGAGAGGTGGAGAGAGAGAGAGAGAGAGAGAGAGAGGGGGGGGGGCTAGGGGAGGTGTAGAGAGAGAGAGAGAGAGAGAGAGTGAGAGAGAGTGAGAGAGAGGGGCTAGGGGAGGTGTAGAGAGAGGGAGAGAGAGAGAGAGAGGGGCTAGGGGAGGTGTAGAGAGAGGGAGAGAGAGAGAGAGAGAGAGAGAGAGGGGCTAGGGGAGGTGTAGAGAGAGAGAGAGAGAGAGGGGCTAGGGGAGGTGTAGAGAGAGAGAGAGAGTGAGAGAGAGTGAGAGAGAGAGAGAGAGAGAGAGGGGCGAGGGGAGGTGTAGAGAGAGAGAGAGAGTGAGAGAGAGTGAGAGAGAGGGGCTAGGGGAGGTGTAGAGAGAGGGAGAGAGAGAGAGAGAGAGAGAGAGAGAGAGAGGCTAGGGGAGGTGTAGAGAGAGAGAGAGAGAGAGAGAGAGAGAGAGAGAGAGAGAGAGAGAGAGAGAGAGGCTAGGGGAGGTGTAGAGAGAGAGAGAGAGAGAGAGAGAGAGAGAGAGAGAGAGAGAGAGAGAGAGAGAGAGGGGCGAGGGGAGGTGAGCACCTGTGCTTCCTGCTCCTGGGCTGGCGCGGCGCCTCCCCCTGGGGGTTCTGGAACAGGTCGGTGAAGATGGGCTGGAACTTGCGGAAGATCACGGTGGAGACCTCGAAGTTCCTCTCCAGACGGCCCACGCGACCCCGGAAGTCCTGCGACAGGTTCCCCATCTCCAGCCACTTCTTCATCTTGTTGAAGAACTGGATGAGACTGGATGAGGGTAGAACACGTCACATGACAACAGATTCGGAAAAGTCAACTGAACAATGATCATAAAGCATGTACACCCGGCTGTGCCTAATCAGTATATAACCATGGGAAACACAAGTAAATGTGATCTTTATGCTGACTTTAGTTATAAGGCTAATCAGCTAATCAGGTGTAGCCAACAACAACTTGCAGCAATAGATAAACAAGTTATTATTATATGGGTATTGTGAATAAATAAAAACGGAATATTGTGATAGCTTGTAGGTGTTCTTGAGTTTAACACTCCTGGTGTAGAACAGTCTTGAGCAACCAGCCTCTCAAGACTCGCTCTCTGCCAGGCCTGAGTGTGTGTGTGCATGCGTGTGTGTGTGTGTGTGTGCGTGCGTGCGTGTGTGTGTGGTATACAGACCTGAGTTTGGCTGTGCGGAGGATGCGCGTGAGCGACACACAGTTGCCCTCCATCAGTCCTTTGCCCACGGTGGGCGTGGAGTTTTTCCTGCATGCAGCGTACAGGGCGCAGGCCAGCCAGTGGGCCACCTCACCCTGGGTCACACAAACACACACACACACACACACACACACACACACACACACACACACACACACACACACTAGTCAGATACACACTTAAGGTTCTACTTACAGAACCTAGTCAGGCACAAGATGGGGCACTTCAGTTTCTCTCTTTGCCACTCTACGTCGTCCCAAAGCTTGACCAAACGTAGAGGCCGTACCTACAGTCCTGAAAGGGGCTAAACTAGCTAGTTAACTTATCTTGTTTAACATTTAGTTACACGTATAGCTTGTTAGCTAGCTCAATTTGATTGAGGCACTTCAACTCCAAGCACCAAGTCCCAGCTGTTGTAGCCATTGATAAGGATATTAGGTAGCAGCTATGCTAAGTTAGCACCAGCCAATAATACTCTGGTTGAATGCTCGGCTACTGATAAAAGAGGTTGACTGTGGTTGAATAACAACTGTAGCTAACGTTAGCTTGCTAGGAGAGAAAGTTGAACAACTGTGTTCAAGTTCAGACACCGCGTTAGCAAAGTAGCTAGCTCACGCGAGACGTTAGGGTACGTTCGTTTCTAACTGGGAGGTGGCAGATTGCGACTTGCTACTAGGAATGATTAAATAAAACTGCATGAACTCGCACTTCCTCGTCGCAAATTCGGATGTTTCTCAGCCCCCAGTTGCTCGAATGCACTAGATATAACTAGATAACTGTGATATAATGGTATATAGATATAACTAGGTAACTGTGATATAATGGTATATAGATATAACTAGATAACTGTGATATAATGGTATATAGATATAACTAGGTAACTGTGATATAATGGTATATAGATATAACTAGGTAACTGATATAATGGTATATAGATATAACTAGGTAACTGTGATATAATGGTATATAGATATAACTAGGTAACTGATATAATGGTATATACCTCGAATGCACACAGGTCGGAGGTGGGTATTTTGCCACCTCCGACCACCACCGAGCGCACCCTTACCTCCAGGGTGTATGTGTTCAGTA
Organism: Borostomias antarcticus; assembly: GCF_949987555.1. Lineage (NCBI taxonomy): Eukaryota > Metazoa > Chordata > Actinopteri > Stomiiformes > Stomiidae > Borostomias > Borostomias antarcticus. Next base: position 1,120,297 of record NC_140266.1, on the reverse strand, counting down.
CCCTTACCTCCAGGGTGTATGTGTTCAGTACCCTTACCTCCAGGGTGTATGTGTTCAGTACCCTTACCTCCAGGGTGTATGTGTTCAGGATCCCCGTGAAGTTCTGCATGGCCTCGGTCCCGGTCTGCTCGTCCATGTTCAGCTCCTGGCACAGCGCGTCCAAGACCTGACGGGCCGAGCTCTCCTCCATCCTCCCGGAATCCGAGTCGGATTCGTCCCCCCGCATGAGTTAATATGAAATTAAAAACTTTGAGCTAAATATCGCTAACTCGTCAGTTTGCTACAACCAAAACAACATGGGACCTCTTCCCCTGTTCCGCTCCCACAATGCACCGTGGTGCAAGTGGCGCGAAAACCGCCCCTGGACAGCCAATTGGAGATGAGTAAACAAAGACACGCAACGTACGTTGTTGCACGTATGCGTCATGCGTCAACCCCCCATCCCTAAACTGTGGCCGTGTCCGAATTGCATACTACTTGCTATATAGTAGGCGAGATGCAGCATGCTGCATCAAAACTGTGCATACTGTATTTCGCCTACTATATAGTAGGTACTATATAGTAGGCGAAATCGGCGAAAAAATGGGCGTAAATGTAGCATAGTCCAGAGCATACTGTTCCGGAAGTCGAGACGTGAGACGTCACTGGGCAGTGAGAAAAATAAAAAAAGATGGCGAACGAAGAGATCTCCGGGACCGCAGCGGGAGTTTTCAAATGTAAGTATTGACTTAATTTGTCGATGGAAAAATTATTTTTTCGGACAGATATCTTAGTTATAACGACACAGAGCTACAAATGCAGTTTTGTGTATATAGGTGGGGTAGAAATGACATTTCGAAAAAGAACGTCATGATAGCTAGCTGCTTGCATTGATCTCTGTGGTGGACGTTACGTTAGCTAGTTAGCCCAGCCAACGTTAATAGGCTACTAACGTTACAGGTGTTCAGACGGCTCTTGCTCAAAACGTATTCATGTCAAATCTTAGATGTTTCTATAGCTAGAATCAAGACAAACAGAGTAACATGTCCATGTAATATGACCATGATCGCTTAAGAAATGTGCAAGAAATGTCGAAATTGTGATGAGTTGTTAAATGGCAAACCTAAGCCACCGAGCCTAACGTTACTTGAAGTTGTTTAAACAATTGTCTGTTCATTCCATGATTTAAACGAGTTCAACTGTTCATATATCATATATTAATATTCATTGTCCCATAATACTTCTGGATGTATTACAGGGACCAACGACCACACCAGGGACGATGATCCTCTGGAGGACGGCTGCATGGGTGGCCCCCATCGCCTCTTCCAAGACCCCGTACCACTTCCACGAAGCGGCTGTGGCCTCCCCTCCCTCTGTGCTGACCCCAGTTCTGGGGCTCTTTAGGTCCTATGAGGTTAGATAACAGTTTTCTAGTGTCATACAAACTGTGAGTCCCTATCAATATATTTGCTATCATGTAGCCTGTAGATCAAAATCACCTTGTACATGGCTACAAGGTTTTGTGCTTTATCCAGGCTGTCTCTGTCTTCCCCTGCAGCCCAGCTTCTAAGATGTAGGTCCTACATAAATCAATATCCAAAGTAAACAGACCGCTGGATTGCTTCTGAACAACAATGCATACGTTAGTTAACTTACTCCAAGCCTTTCAGCGTGGTGTTTCTCTTCCCCGTAAACAGGGAAGAGTTGGCCGTCCTCCAGAGGGAGGACCGGCTGATGTTGAACGGGGGAGAGAGAAGGCAGAGATGAAGGCTGAGTGGAGGGAGGAAAGGGGGTTGTTTAAGGAGAGGGAGGACCAGCTGATGTTGCTTCTAGAAGCCTCAGTCAAAAAAAACTGTTTTATCTTGTTCCATTATTGTTTTTGTTATTTTTTATTAAATGTATTTTCTTGAATTAAATTGGTGTTTGTGTGTCATTCCTTGTAATGTCTTCCCAGTCAAAGAACAAATGTCACTATACCTAAAACCAGTCATTAGAGTAAAAGAACATTCCTAATGGACATTGTAGTTTGCAATTAGGCATAAAAGACGGAACACACATGTTGGTTCACAATGCTTCATTGGAATTATTCAGAGACGGTTATGAAAGCTTCACTGTTTAATGTGTCTGACTAACGACTACTTGATAAGGGAGTTACATGTCCAAAGCGCTCTGCGTGCTGTGTTAAGACCTTCCAAGTTACTGTACATGACCTGTAGACATATCAAGACAATGTGTCTGATGTGTAGATATTACACTTTGTTGAAATGTTAATACATCAAGAAGTAACCTTTACATGTATAATGGAAGAAACACAACCATAAACATTTCTTGGATATTTTTATTACACAATGGTCTTCAAATATACTTTTGACTTGTTTATATTTGGTCAGATCATTAGCTTTCCTTGCAAAAGGTACTGACAGGAGAACGCTGATCTGTTGTCTCCCCCCAAAATACTTAAACTGATTACTATGTACAGTGTTACACATACATTTAAATACAAATACATTTAAACAAATGCCTCAAGGCTGCCTATAACCAACTGATCGGTGTTTAAAGCCTCAAGGCTGTCTATAAGGAACAAGGCAAAGCACACTCATGAACTGATAGACTGACTACTTATGGCAGGATGGGGGTAGTCGTGCTCACCAAGAGCTGCGATCCAGGCAGCTTGTGCTGGTGCTGATGCTGCCGCTGCGAGACACTTTCTGAGGCCATCTCCAGGGTTGGGATGATCTGCAGCTGCAGGACCATGGCCACCATCAAGGTCTTCAACCTTTAAATGGTTAAATGCAATTAGGCCTACTGTAAGTCGCTTAGCAGACACACAAAAGTGTCTGCTAAATAAATGACTAAGGTAATGCTGGACAAAAGTGTCTGCTAAATTACTGATGTAATGTTACCTCCAAAGACTAGCACCTGTCTGTGAATGACAAGACCATTGTAAAGGGTGAGTACTGAGAAAAGCTCTAAATGCAATGAATTATTATTATTGTTATTGCTATTATTAGCACCTCCATGGTCTTGCCCCATCCTCCTGACCATCACCAAGGTTCCTCTGTGTCGATTTTGACAATCTGAAGTCCCTCCTTGTGTCCGCGCCGTCAAAATAGGTCCTCAGCAGGGACGTGGACGTTGACTTGGTGAGGACTGTCTTCCATGTGAGCCTATAGGGGGAATATTATTAGGGCAAACTTTAACTCATTTGTGCGTATGGCATATACTTGTCTTTACAATATGATAATAGATAGATGTCATTATCTGTAGAGCTAAAATGTAACATTACAAAGCAGGCTTGTAGTGATGAGTAAACCCAGGTAAACTCAGTTTACCCACCTCTTTAAAATGAGTTGAGTTTTATTGTTTTGCTTACCTGCCTCTCAGAATCTATTTACTATAACATCCCTGGTACAAATGTAACAGTATAGCTAGCCCCAAGCCAGCACATGCGGGGCTATCAACTAACCTAGCTAACTAGCGTAGCTAGCAAGCTAACGTTCAATATTTACCTCAACTACAAGCATGTCGAGAAGATCTCATGACGGCTCTTCTCCTTGCAGCGCGAATACGTCTTCTCCTGGCGGCAGCAGCAGCCGCACATCCCATGCCAGGAAAAGGCTACATTTTTGTGGATAATACACAAAATGATCACAGAAAACACCGGATAATTGTACCACAGCTTCGCGGGAGTAAACAGTATCGTATCCCGTCACTTCCGCTGGATGACTCGAGTAGCATGCTGTATTTTCTCGCATACTACACGCGTTTTGTGGAACAGTAGGTACTATATAGTATGCAGTATGCATACTATATAGTGCCTACTATATAGCATGTAGCAGGTAGTATGCAATTCGGACACGGCCTGTGAATGGATTATCTAGAAACTGGACAGAAACTGAAGTACCGGCTTGACTATCTCTTTAAAAAGACACACACACGCACGCACGCACGCGCGCGCGCGCGCGCACACACACACACACACACACACACACACACACACACACACACACACACACACACACACACACACACACAGGGAAGGAAATGGTCGGGTCAAATAGATTTCCCTCCACATCCATCAATCAGGGCTGGACTGGCCATGTGGCGTACCGGGCAAATGCCCGGTGGGCCGGACCTACTTGTGGGCCGATCTAAAAAAAAAAAAAAAAAATCTTTGGGGGCTAACTAATGGCCCATAGAGCAGGGACAGCGGCCCATTGGTCCATTTTCTATACTGACACTGGGCTGGCCCAATTATATGTAGGCCCCACCCCTCCCTCTGTTAGTTTCAGGTGTCATTTGCGTGGGCCGTTAGAGAGCCAAAAGTCAGTGGATGGAGAAAGATGCATAAGGACAAGTATAGTAAACCAAAGCGCAAGGGGGGCGCAGAGAAATTACGAGCTAAAAAGATTAAAAGTCTTGAGGCGGATGCTGCAACATGTGCAAAAATTACTGATATGTTTGCGCCAGGGGCTGCTTCAACGTCTACAGCCTCAGAACACCATGTTGAACACGAAGTTGAAGGAGAGGTGGCTGGTGGCCATGGTGGCCGAGAGCAGGACAGGGAAGCCGAGGAGGGACAGAGACATGACAGGGCCGAGGAGGGACAGAGACATGACAGGGCCGAGGAGGGACAGAGACATGACAGGGCCGAGGAGGGACAGAGACATGACAGGGCCGAGGAGGGACAGAGACATGACAGGGCCGAGGAGGGACAGAGACATGACAGGGCCCTGGAGGGACAGAGACATGACAGGGCCCTGGAGGGACAGAGACATGACAGGGCCCTGGAGGGACAGAGACATGACAGGGCCGAGGAGGGACAGAGACATGACAGGGCCGAGGAGGGACAGAGACATGACAGGGCCGAGGAAGGACAGAGACATGACAGGGCCGAGGAGGGACAGAGACATGACAGGGCCGAGGAGGGACAGAGACATGACAGGGCCGAGGAAGGACAGAGACATGACAGGGCCGAGGAGGGACAGAGACATGACAGGGCCGAGGAGGGACAGAGACATGACAGGGCCGAGGAGGGACAGAGACATGACAGGGCCGAGGAGGGACAGAGACATGACAGGGCCGAGGAGGGACAGAGACATGACAGGGCCGAGGAGGGACAGAGTGAGCAGGAGGAGTGTGTAGTTGAAACGGTAAGGAAATATAGCTGAAAGATAAAAAAGCTATAGCTAAATATGAATATGGGTGACGGCTATCTGCTGGCTAGCGCCAGCTAGCATTAGCTAGGTACAGCTAGCTAGCATTATCTAGCTACCCACCTCCCTGCCAAGCAAACCGGGTCGTAGCTAGCTGCGTTTGAGCTAGCTAGCGTTTACACTGTTTGTCTAGGCCAGCCAGATAACGTCAGTACTAGTAGTGCTAACGTTAGCACGTTAGCTTGGCAATGAGCACTAGCGCTATTACGACGTTATCTATTCTGGCCTAGCCTAGCAGTGTTGCTGCTGCTGGGCTACTTCACGTTATATCTTCGAAGAAAAAGAGGAGCAGGCTAACGTTAGCTGTGTGTGGCCATGGTCCAAAATTAACCCTAGCCATTTACTAGCCAATGGCTGGCTGCTAAAAATCTATTGGTAATGGATAATTTACCAGCCAGTTGACTGGTAAGCCTAGCTCCTTTCAGGACTGTTACTAAGGGGCTAGGTGAAATAAGTCATTCTCAACACTGAAATATATCAAAAGCAGACTGAGGAGCAGCCTGTCTGCCAGCAAATTGGAAGCCTTCATGTTGATGGCCACTGAAAAAGACGTCCTTGTTGCTTTGGACACAGACACTGTCATTGACAAAGTGTCAGAGAAGAGTGAGCTACTGAGGAAACTTATAGTAAGTTGATATGAAATTGTTGTTATTATTATACAATTATTCATAATAATGTAGCAGCTTTTTAGACTGAAGATAGTGTGATCATGTGACTCATTATTACCCCCCCTCCCCTGTCTCTCAAAGGATGCCCGGCCCTAACTTGTGTGGTTCATTGTCCATTGTTGATGAGGGTATTCAGAGGGCCATGCAGCCTTTTCCACTAAGTAAGTATACAATACATGCAACTATGTTTTTATATTTTCTAGAATCTGTCATTTAATCATTTATAATTTAAAAATGATCATTGATCATGTCTCATCTCTCTCTCACCCCCCCCCCCCTCTCTCTCTGTCAGGATATTATTGTTGAGGGTATCCAGAGGGTCATGCAGCCTTTTCCAGTAAAGATAAAGGTATTATGATCATGTAATTACCAGTACTGTGATCAACTCAATCAATTATAATGTCTCAGTCTCACCTTTCTCTCTGTCTCCCCTTTTCTCCCTCTCTCTCTATCAAAGGTTGCCCTCATTTGTTTGAAAAGAAGCACTTTGCTTTTAACTGGAGTGGACTTCACAGGCATCCTTTTTTATGTAAGTAGTGAGTTTACAATCTATGCAACTGCTTACATTTTCTAGAAGATATTGTTACTATCTGAATCTATAGTTTATCTCACTTATCGTGTCTCATCTCTCTTCCTCCCTCTTTCTCACTCAGGATGCCATTGTTGATGAGGGTATTCAGAGGTCCATGCAGCCTTTTTCCAGTTAGTAAGTATACAATTCATGCAACTCTGATCATCTGAATCTGTCATTTAATCATGTATGACTCATCATTGATCATGTCTCATCTCTCCCTCTCTCTCTCTCTCTCTCCCCCCCCCTCTCTCTCTCTTTCTCTCTCTCTCTCTCTCTCTCTCTCTCTCTCTCTCTCTCTCTCTCTCTCAGGAGATGCCATTATTGTTGAGGGTATCCAGAGGGCCATGCAGCCTTTATTACTAAGTAAGTATCAAATACATGCAACTATCTCTCTACATTGTTCTCAATTGAAGATACTGGACCAGTACTGTGATCATTTAACTCCATCAATTATCATTCTCACCTTTCTCTCTTTGTCTCTCCCTCTCACTCTTTTAAAGGTTGACTTGTTTGAGGAGGAGATCTTTTCAGCCCAGTGGAGTTCACAGGCAACATTTTGAGTTACTTGTATACTTTGTACATATATTTCTATACTTACATTTGAATAATAATAATAATAATTTAATAAATAATTTGAAATTATACTTTGACTTCTATCAGAGCTTTTTCTTTGACAATTTCTTGTACTTCTACTGTAACTGTTACTTGAGTATTGAGATTGTGTACTCCACGGCCACGTCTGACCACCAGGGAGTCGAGAGTGAGTGAGTACACTCGTCCATTTGCACTGGTACACTTGTCCACGGAACTTACTCATCTTTGTAGTGGTTTGGGGAAATAGTACGGTGGTATTGCATATATATAAAGGGGCCGCAAGGATTTCGTACTGGTGGGTGGTGTCCGGCCGATTGTGGTGGGCCGGTCTGGGCCAAAAATGCCAGGGCCAATTTTTTGTCCCAGTCCAGCCCTGCCATCAATTCATCTCTTCGCCCATCGACACTTTCCATTCTTTCATCCTTCCATTCTTCTACCCACCCACCCACCTCAGCATCACCTCATTCTTCTGTCTGACCGGCCCTCACCCATGTTTGTTTCCGCAGGTCTCCCAGCGGAGGCGGCCGCTGACCAGGCCCTGGCCTACATGAGGGAGAGGGTGGGGGGCTTGGGGGGCGTGGTGGTGGTGGACCCCAGGGGGGTCTGGTCCGCCCGCTTCAGTAGCCTGCAGATGGCCTGGGCCGCAGCCCAGCAAGACACACTCCACTACGGCCTGTACGCCGGAGAGCAATACACACAGAGGATAGACGACCTTCTTTAATACACGCACACACACACACACACACACACACCACCACAACGTACACTGGGGAAGACTGCATAGTATAGGTGATCCGTACTAAAACACACATGCGCGCACCCCCCCCCCCACACACACACACACACACACAGCTGACTGATGCTCTATTACAAACTGTATGCTGAGGAGGACACCCCCCCACACACATACACACACTGTCTCACACACACATACAGTACATACATACACACACATGCCCTCACACACACCAAATCAAATCAAACTTTATTTGTATAGAACATTTCATACACAGAGGCAACACAATGTGCTTAACAGAGAGCATTAGGGGGGTGGGCATAGGTCCCACCCCTACATAGCCCCCCCCCCCCCCCCCCCCCACACACACACACACACACACACACTGTACATTCACACGCATGCACTCACACAAGCACAAGCGCGCACACACACACACACACATACCTTCATGTGCACTATTAGAGCCTGTATTCACTGTTTTGTAAGTCTTAACATGAATCAATGTAGCAAGACTAAGTATTATCACAGTGTCTATAGTGAAGTTTGAAATAAATTACACCACGTGTTTTAACCAGTGGAAATAAAAGAATCTAAAAAATGACAATAAAGCTTGATTATAAAACAAAAATCCTCTCCCATGTAGAGTGACCATTACTGACACATTCTGTATACGGTTTGAGACACACTCACAAAGCAACATCTGTCTACAGCAATGTCCTGTCCAACTGTAAGCCCAACACCAAAACAAGAGCAAATATCAATTAATCAATCAATCAATCAAAGCTTTATTTGTATAGCGCATTTCATACCCAGAGGCAACACAATGCGCTTGAGACATGAATACAATATGAGACATGAAACAAAGTGGGTGCCATGATTTTGAGTCTGACATGGAACGATGTGTGAATATGTATTTTAATATGGTAGTAATGCAATGGGAATGTCCTCCAAATTACAATAGACCAAAATTAGCCTTTGGGTTCTTGCTTACAACCTGTTAAAACCACAGTTGGATTGTTAATAATAGTAAAAAATCATAAATAATACATCCATGATACATACTGGATCATGTTTTCTAGATGAAGTTAACTATTTAACTTAATTTGATATATATCATTTATAGATTCCAACTGAAACTCTCACATCACTTAACTTAGCTCTGCTTTTCACCATTTTACCTGAGAGATATCGTATTCAGACAGACTGCCAAAGATGATCTGATACAGGTATAAGAACACACTGCTATGGAACGATCTGCCATGTTGCTTCCTCTCATCCTTTATCAGTGAAGTAAAAGAAATAGACACTGAATCTGACTAAATGGACTACATGACTTTTACCGATAGATGGAGGATTTGAATTTGGATCTTTGTCTGTTAGCTGTTTGCCCTCTGTGGGTGAATATTAATGGTGGAAGTCTTCTCCCCTTTGCTGACAGTGAACACCTTTCCTATACTGTATGTTTACATGTGTCCACTAGGGGATGATTCTGATCTGGACTATTGTAATAAACCCTGTCCCTGGCGTGAGGATGTATAGAGCCTGTACACAGAACACTTCTACTGTGTCCACAATGAGGAGAGCAGGAACCGTAAAGTTACAAAATAAACACAATCTTTATTTATGGACAATTCATGATCCAGCCAAGCTGCCAGCACACAGGTACTGACCGCTGGTCCGGCCTCCATCAGAGTCTGCTAGGGAGGTGACCGCCGGTCCAGTGCAGTGAGGCTGCATCTCCACAAGCACGGGAGAGCCTCGTCACCCAGCTAGCCAGCGGACAGGAGCACTCCTAGATTCCCTGCTTTCTCCGCCCTGCCTAAGAAGAACCTCTCCCTATACGTCCCACTATCATTTTGCCATAGGTAGGCTATAAACTGTATTGTGTTTTGTATTTGCACTTAGTTCTGCTCATGAAGCCCTGCCCTCTTTGCACTGTCCCGTCTGGTCCCTGCACCCTGTCTAATTTTGTCTCCATCTATGCACCATGGGCCGGAAGCAAATTCCTATTTATGTTGCCTAGTTAAAAGTAGGCTGCTTCTGGACTCTGATAGCCCAGTAGGTCAGTAAGCTTTCTGTCAGTCTCTATTCACTCATTCATATTGTTAGGCGTACAAATAAAGAAAAAAGCCTTCCTCAATATGACCTGTCAACCATTCTGTTAACCATTCCAGTCATCTTTCTTAAATTAATTGTCCTCCATGCCCTTGTCCCCCAGTACCTATCTGACCTTCTCTACCAACATGCCCCATCCCGGAGCGTGCAGTCCTCAGACACGGGTCTGCCCACCCCCCCCTCGTGTGACCCCACCCTCTGGAAGTCTCTCACCAGAGATATGTAACGCCCCAACCAATTAATAAATTGTCCAATAGTTGTACACATGAATGTCTAATTGCCATTATTTTACAATTTACAATTCTGTATCAGGGTTAGTTTTTCGTTATTAAGTTAATGCAAACCAATTATAATCAAATGCAGAGGCAATTATAACAAATATATACATTTATATAGGCTTACAGTTACAACCAGCCCTTTGAGGGCAACCATAATCTCTATGTGGCCCGGGACGAAAATGAGTTTGACAACCCTGATTTCCGTATATTATATACATGAAGCAAGCCCAGAGCAGTGCATTGTGTGTGTGTGTGTGTGTGTGTGTGTGTGTGTGTGTGTGTGTGTGTGTGTGTGTGTGTGTGTGTGTGTGTGTGTGTGTGTGTGTGTGTGTGAGTGTGTGTGAGAGAGAGAGAATGTTCTTTGCCATGCAGAGCTCTTCAACACAGAGATAGTACCGGGAGGAGGTGGTTGGCCTTTAGGGGTGATGGGGGGGTTGGCAGACACAGAAATATACAGCAAACACATTAAAATACGTACACACACTAGATATGCACAAATGCAGACTCGCGTGATCCAGGTGATGTCTGTTTTGGGATGTCCCTCCACCAGACAGATGACTTGAGAGATACGGCTTCCTGCCCAACCCTCACCCTCTTCACTGTTGCGTTTGTAAAGTGACAATAGCGCACTCTGTGATATCCAGTGTTGGCTGGCATAGACACAACATGGTTTTCGTCTGAGGACAAATTAAATCTAAAAATGGCATAAGGCCTGCCGTATTACTCGGTTCACCACGGATCTTTCAAACGTAAAGTTCCTTTCCAGTAATCCAAACTCCATATCCAATTCCTGTTTTGATTTTTGATCATTGACTCACACAAACAGACTAATTCCGGTTCCGATTTCAGAACGATTCAACTGTAACATATAGCCTAGGCTATTTGCGGGACATCGACGTATTCGTTGGCGCATTCGTAAAAACATTTACACACCCGAATATATATTCACAAACAACAACTTCTGCGTAAGGAATGTTGACGTAAACCCATTCTTACGTCTCGTCATATTCAAGTCTCGTCATAATATGGGAGCTATAACGTGCGGGAATGGATGAAGGACTTAAAACAAATTGATAATAAGGACTGTACGTATATTGGAACATTTTGACAGAATATTGAATAGAGAATATTATTTAAAAAAGAAAAGGGCAGGAGTTCTGGGGAGCCTATACCCACGCCCTAGCGGTATATCTCAATAAATACTTTTTAACTTTTGGCAGTTGCTTTATTTTGAACGGGAGAATATTATTATAATATTAACGCCAAATCCAGGATACTCGATACACCTTCATCACACCTGTCTGAAAGTACCAATCAAGTGATTTACAGTGATTTTAGAAAGTTGGTGGTTTTGTCAAAAGAGCCTTGCAAACCGTGACGTCACAGAGCACCCTTGTGACGTGGGCCAGGAGGTGTATAAAAGCCAGAGAGCGACAGAGGAAGAGCAGCCAGAGAGAGAGAGAGGGGGACGTCTCTCTCAGTGGGCCAGAGAGAGAGAGAGAGAGAGGAGAAGGAGGTATCATCTTGACATCTGGGCTGGTCAGAGGTGGAGGGCTGGTCAGAGGGTGGAGGTCTGGTCAGAGGGTGGAGGGCTGGTCAGAGGGTGGAGGGCTGGTCAGAGGTGTTGGGCTGGTCAGAGGGTGGAGGTCTGGTCAGAGGGTGGAGGGCTGGTCAGAGGGTGTTGGGCTGGTCAGAGGTGTTGGGCTGGTCAGAGGGTGGAGGGCTGGTCAGAGGGTGGAGGGCTGGTCAGAGGGTGGAGGGCTGGTCAGAGGGTGGAGGGCTGGTCAGAGGGTGGAGGGCTGGTCAGAGGGTGGAGGGCTGGTCAGAGGTATCTCCTTCTCCTCTCTCAATCTCTCTGGACCACTGAGAGAGAGTCAGGGAGACTCTCTCCTCTTCCCTGGATCCGAAGAGGATCGGCGGTGGATGGTGGTGGAGGTGGCAAATTTAGAAATAAATAAAAACCGATTTTAATCATAAAAACTGATTCTGATTCTCATTGTAAGCTATAGTGTTTTTATTAAGATATCCATGTTAGCATATAGGAGTACTGTTACTATAGTTACTGTTAGCACTTCAGACTTAGGGGCTGGGCAGCCTCAGCTGGAGACCAGACCTCCACCTCTGACCTCCACCTCTGACCAGCCCTCTACCTCTGACCTCCACCTCTGACCAGCCCAACACCTCTGACCAGACCTCCACCTGAATATTAATAGGGAAGTCTTCTCCCTTTTTCTGACACGGATCATACTTAATGGTTAAACAGTGAACACCTTTCCTATTATGTTTACATGTGTCCACTAGGGGGTGATTCTGATCTGGACTATTGTAATAAACCTTGTCCCTGGCGTGAGGATGTATAGAGCCTGTACACAGAACACTTCTACTGTGTCCACAATGAGGAGAGCAGGAACCGTAAAGTTACAAAATCAACACAATCTTTATTTATGGATGGATGGATGGATGGATGGATTTATGGATTTATGATCCAGCCAAGCTGCCAGCACACAGGTACTGACCGCTGGTCCGGCCTCCATCAGAGTCTGCTAGGGAGGTGACCGCCGGTCCAGTGCAGTGAGGCTGCATCTCCACAAGCACGGGAGAGCCTCGTCACCCAGCTACGGACACCGGTCTGCCCCCCCCCCCCCCCCCCCCCCTCGTGTGACCCCACCCTCTGGAAGTCTCTCACCAGAGATATGTAACGCCCCAACCAATTAATAAATTGTCCAATAGTTGTACACATGAATGTCTAATTGCCATTATTTTACAATTTACAATTCTGTTTTCAGGGTTAGTTTTTCGTTATTAAGTTAATGCAAACCAATAATAATCAAATGCAGAGGCAATTATAACAAATATATACATTTATATAGGCTTACAGTTACAACCAGTCTAGTTTGAGGGCAACCATAATCTCTATGTGGCCCGGGACGAAAATGAGTTTGACAACCCTGATTTCCGTATATTATTTACATGAAGCAAGCCCAGAGCAGTGCATTGTGTGTGCGTGTGTGTGCATTCGAGCTATATACCATTATATCACAGTTACCTAGTTATATCTATATACCATTATATCACCGTTACCTAGTTATATCTATATACCATTATATCACAGTTATCTAGTTATATCTATATACCATTGTATCACAGTTACCTAGTTATATCTATATACCATTATATCACAGTGACCTAGTTATATCTATATACCATTATATCACAGTTACCTAGTTATATCTATATACCATTATATCACAGTTACCTAGTTATATCTATATACCATTATATCACAGTTACCTAGTTATATCTATATACCATTATATCAGTTACCTAGTTATATCTATATACCATTATATCACAGTTACCTAGTTATATCTAGTGCATTCGAGCAACTGGGGGCTGAGAAACATATCCGAATTTGCGACGAGGAAGTGCGAGTTCATGCGGTGTTTTATTTAATAATTCCTAGTAGCAAGTCGCAATTTGCCACCTCCCAGTTATAAACGAACGCACCATAAGAGTTGTAGTTGCAAAACAGATTTGCAGACCTGTATCTTCAGAGTTGTAGTTGCAAAAACGATTTGCAAACGTGTACATGTTTATAACTCGGTCTGCGCACACTCGGATGTTTGACAGGAATATTAGCCCTTATTGCTATATATATATATATATATATATATATATAGGCGATTTTACCCTCTGAGAGGAGGGGGGGCAACATTTTACGTGAGAAAAAAAACAAAACAGTTCTGCCGTCTCGTCCCATCTATTTACAAAGAATACCAGTTGTGAACAGTATGCTAATGAGAAATCCGTATGACAATTCAATATGTACAACGCATCAAACTTCATCTAGACACCACGAGCATGTCAATATGACTTTATGGCCGAGCACTAGGCCATACCCAACATCACAACATCACACTGCAACTGTCTGCTGGTGCTAGCTTCCTCGCCGATGGTGATGTTGCTAGTGCTAGTGCTAGTGTTAGTGCTGGTGCTAGTGTTAGTGCTGGTGTTAGTGTTAGTGCTGGTGCTAGTGTTAGTGCTGGTGCTAGTGTTAGTGCTAGTGCTGGTGCTAGTGTTAGTGCTGGTGCTAGTGTTAGTGCTAGTGCTAGTGCTAGTGTTAGTGCTAGTGCTAGTGCTAGTGCTAGTGTTAGTGTTAGTGTTAGTGCTGGTGATGTTGCTGTTGCTAGTGCTAGTGCTAGTGCTAGTGCTAGTGATGTAGTGCTAGTGCTAGTGTGCTAGCTCCGATAGCCTCTGGAGCACTTCTGCATTCGATTGCACCTGCTGCGCTGTCATTTCGAGTGGTAGCTTCTTCATTAGAATTGTCAGATTTTATTTTATGAAGAAGTGGTAAATTGTTTTTATAGCTCTTTTTGCCATTATGAGCAGGTTGGCTAGTTGTAGCTTGTTGAGCACTGAGCAGTAGGCTACAGTCAGATCTCAT
>NC_140266.1:1055687-1103187 GCF_949987555.1 Borostomias antarcticus | reverse complement strand
TCTGGGACAACTCTGACATCACTCCTGAGAGAGAGAGAGAGAGAGAGAGAGAGATTACATTAAAAACATTAAAAACTATTCTCACACCTGTAGTACAAGTTCAAATATAGAGTGATTATATTTCCCGTAGTGAGGAGAAACAACCACAGCACAACTTCAGATTGAGTAGAAGAGAGAAAGAGAAAGGCTGAGCTCGAGTGAGGGAGCGACAGAGGAGAGAGATAGAGAATAAAAGACAGGAGAGGAGAGAGAGAGAGAATAAAAGACAGGAGAGGAGAGAGAGAGAGAATAAAAGACAGGAGAGGAGATAGAGAGAATAAAAGACAGGATTAGGAGAGAGAGAGATGGAGAAGACAGGTTAGGAGAGTGGAGGAGAGAGAGAGAGATGGAGGAGAAGACAGGTTAGGAGAGAGAGAGATGGAGGAGAAGACAGGTTAGGAGAGTGGAGGAGAGAGAGAGAGATGGAGGAGGAGAAGACAGGTTAGGAGAGAGAGAGAGATGGAGGGGTAGAAGACAGGTTAGGAGAGTGGAGGAGAGAGAGAGAGATGGAGGGGTAGAAGACAGGTTAGGAGAGTGGAGGAGAGAGAGAGAGATGGAGGGGTAGAAGACAGGTTAGGAGAGTGGAGGAGAGAGAGAGAGATGGAGGGGTAGAAGACAGGTTAGGAGAGTGGAGGAGAGAGAGAGAGATGGAGGGGTAGAAGACAGGTTAGGAGAGTGGAGGAGAGAGAGAGAGATGGAGGAGAAGACAGGTTAGGAGAGAGATGGAGGAGAAGACAGGTTAGGAGAGTGGAGGAGAGAGAGAGAGATGGAGGAGGAGAAGACAGGTTAGGAGAGTGGAGGAGAGAGAGAGAGATGGAGGGGTAGAAGACAGGTTAGGAGAGTGGAGGAGAGAGAGAGAGATGGAGGAGAAGACAGGTTAGGAGAGAGATGGAGGAGAAGACAGGTTAGGAGAGTGGAGGAGAGAGAGAGAGATGGAGGAGGAGAAGACAGGTTAGGAGAGTGGAGGAGAGAGAGAGAGATGGAGGGGTAGAAGACAGGTTAGGAGAGTGGAGGAGAGAGAGAGAGATGGAGGAGAAGACAGGTTAGGAGAGTGGAGGAGAGAGAGAGAGATGGAGGAGGAGAAGACAGGTTAGGAGAGTGAAGGAGAGAGAGAGATGGAGGAGAAGACAGGTTAGGAGAGTGGAGGACAGCTACCTCCAGCGGTGCTCTTGTTGTCCCAGAGGTAGTCAAAGTCAATGCCCAGTTCTCTGGCGTACTCCTCTCCGTACCAGACCAGCAGCTCCTCCCCGACAGCCAGCGGCCGACGGCAGCGATACAGGATCCGTCCTCGGTGCTGAAACGCTATCAGGTTCTGCTCCTCCTCAGTACGAGCACAGTTCACATACCTGGGGGAGAGAGGGGGGCAAAGAGGGTGAGACGTAGGGGGTTACTGTAGGGAGGGGGGAGGGATTCAAGACTGGAGAGATGGTTTCTTTTGATCTAGAGTGGAGGGAAGGGAGGAGAGGAAGTAGATAGAAACCAAACACTTTTCTCGGTTTCTCACCTCATCCAGTTAGAGCGTGTCTCTCTTTTGGCGTCGATGTACTCAACACAGTTTCTACTCTTGTAGATCTGAGAACAGACACGTCTAACGTCATTTTAGGAAAAACCTACTAAAACTCATTCAACATCATTAAACACACACACACACACACACACACAACCCATCCTCATACCCACCATCCAGGAGTATCCGCTCTCGATGGCCTCCTCCTTCTCCATCAACTCCCCCTCGTAGGGGCCGTAGTGGGTTCCCTTGACAACCACCTCCCCACAGTTGAAGACCCCCAGCCCCGCCCCGGGAATCCGTGACCTCCTGACCTCCAGGCCGGGTGGAAGGGTCAGTCTGGCCCGGTCAGACCTCTCCAGGACCACCGGGGTGTCTGGTATGAAGAGAGGGGGGCCGTGCTCGCACTCCTCCAGGAAGAAAGACTCACACTCCTCACAGTCTGGGGAGGACAGGAGAGGGGGAGAGATGTAGTGCATTAGAGAGAGAAAGAGAGAGATGAGGAGTTTAAAGAGACAGACAAGATTATTAGAGAGTGTGTGTGACTAAAGCGGGGTTGACGTGCAACAACCGAGATGAGACGACAGTTTCAGAGCGTCTGTGTCGTCTTGAGTCATTAAAATGAATCTAGAAAACAGCAGTTCTAGAATGTTTGCTCAAGATTCCAAACTGGCAAAACTGAACAGTGAACCTACAAGGAGGGATGGGAGAGACCGAGGAGAGAGATACACAGAGAGAGAAGGAGAGAAAAAAGACAGGAGAAAGGGATGAACAGAGAGGGGAGAGAGATCAGAGGAGGGAGAGACAGGCAGGAGAGTAAGAAAGAGAGGAGAGAGATAAGAGGAGAGAGAGAACAGCTCTCTCTTACAGAAGTAGTGGTCATCCTTGGGCTCCTCCGGCTCGGTGTAGTCCACTCTGGGTCGGTCTCTCAGGTTCCTCCCTCTGACAAACCCTCTCCACTCTGACCTCTGGTTCACCTCTGACCTCTGGTTCACCTCTGACTGCCTCCTCAGCCACTCTCTCTTAGACATGTCTGGCACACACACACACACATACGGACACACACACGCACACATACACACACACGCACACATACACACATACAAGCCACATGGGGTTAACATGTCACAAACACATGGGGTTAACATGTCAATCAGAGAAACTAACAACACACTCAAATCAAATCAAACTTTATTCTCACTCACACAAACTCCACCTATGAGGAGGCTCGTCCATAGAGGACAGGATGGCTATAATTTGAAGAAATTATTATTAATTAATTATTAATTATTACTCATTCACCCATTCACACACCAATGATGGTAGCTGCCATGCAAGGTGCTCATTGGGAGCAATTTGGCGTTAGGTGTCTTGCTCAAGGACACTTCGACATGTGGACAGTCGGAGCTGGAATTTTTACCACTGACCCTTCGATCATTGAACGACCCGCTCTACCAACTGAGCTACAGCCGCCCCCAAATCCATTTGTAAGCATCTAGGATACACACAGCCCTATTGCCAGAGTTTAAGTATCAACAGCGCCCTCTACTGGACTGGAGGAATGAATGCTGAGGTGCAGAGAGGGAGGATGAGCAGCTCCCATCCTCCAGCTCCATAGACTTCCATTCAAATGCACCCTAACTATCCAGAAATGTTCCAAACTGACTGCTAGGGAGGAAGTCCTCCCTAAGCCCAATAGACCAATCACTGCTCAGAATTAAAAAAAAATGACATACTGTACATCCAATCAGAGGACGAGGGGGGAGGGTCATGGGACATGCATTACTGAGATAGAATGATTCATACAACGTGCTGCTGTTCCTCCCGGGGAAGGGCTGCCCGCACCGGAACCTGGCCATCACCACTGACCACACAGCGTTGACGCCGACTCAGACTGCGATCTGATCTGATTCTGAGGAATCTGGGTGTGACCCTGGACGACCAACTGTCGTTCTCCGCACATATCACATCTGTCACACGCTCATTGCAGATTCCTGCTCTACAACATCAGGAGGATTGGATCAGGTGCTCATCCAGGCCCTGGTCATCTCCCGCCTGGACTACTACAACCCCTCCTTGCTGCTACCCCGGCGTCACACATTAAACCCCTGGAACTTGTCCAGAAAACTGCTGCTCGCCTGGTGTTCAACCACCCCAAGTTCTCCCACACAACGTCCATTTTCCGTTCCCTACACTGGCTCCCTGTAGCAGCTCACATCCGATTTAAAACTCTGGCGCTAGCCTACAGGGCAATAAAAGGAACAGCCCCCTCCTACCTCCAGGCCATGGTCAAACCCTACACCCCCTCCCGACCGTTACGCTCTGCTACCTCAGGGCGACTGTTTGCCCCGTCACTCCGAGGCCCCTGTGGTCGATCGACGCGGTCACGGCTCTTCTCTGTCCTGGCCCCGCAGTGGTGGAACGAACTGCCCACTGACGTCAAGACAGCAGAGTCGCTGCCCATCTTTTATCGCAGGCTCAAAACTCATCTCTTCAAGAAGTACTTCCAGGATCCTCCCTCTTAAGCACCTATTGTATTTTAGATTGCTATCCTTGCACTTTGCCTTCAGCACTTGATTATGCTCTTAGTCACTTGTTTTAGAAAGGAGATGCACCTGTGAGTTCTGGTGAGTAGTAGTACCTGGCAAGTATCGGTTCAAATCATTTTCAGTAGTTATTATTTTCGTTTTAACCCTCTTTGCGCAGCCTACGCCAACGATCTGTCTTCTTCCTGTTTACATGGCAGCCGTTGCTAGGAACGCTGGGTAGAGAATCTAGCGTAGGTGGATTAGAGAATATAGCGCAGGAGTTCAACGGATTCAAATGAAAATAATATTAAAAAATAATATTACAAAAATATAAAAAGTGGGGCGGGTTTGTCAGCGCAACGAGGGAAAAATTAAAAACATGTTTAAAAGCCATCACGTTACATTTTTGAAATGTAAGTAAAACATACTTATTAGGTGGGCTAGCTTGCAGAAGCTAGCCCAACTTGTGATATTCCCACTATTTCTTTCTTTCTTTCTTTCTTTCTTTCTTTCTTATTATTATTATTCTCCCCGCTTTTTTTAACCTCTACTAGTTCTTCATACTTTGTGCTAGAAACCTCATTCAAACTTTAAAATGTTCATGACGTTCAGCTCTTGAACGGATCCATTCAGATTTTTGATATTTTTTATAGTTTTTAAGAAATTTAACTTTTAAAACATTTTTTTGTCCCTACGCCCTGTTACTCTCAATGCAATTTGCCTATTAAAGCGCTTCATCAGCCCGGTCGTCCGACTCTACAGACAAAACCGTTTCGTTACTCACCAAAGTAAACACATCGTTGGAAAGATGAAAGCCTTTTCTCCTGAAGCGCTACAGTTTGTAGTCCCCCACCTTTCAAATAAAGGGCACATTTGTACACTTAAAGAGGAGTGGAAATGATATAGGAAGTGAAGGCGACATAACAGATGTTTTATTAGTCATATACATGGTCCAATACTCAAAACTGCCAAATTAGCTATAAATGAGAAAACTGTGATACGAGTTTGTTGTTTTGTTACTAGGGCGCAGCCATTTTGAACGTGACGTCACTGGTATGGTTATAGCTAGCTCCTGTACACTAGCCTACTGTAATGCTAGCTACTGTACACACTGAAATGGCTTCCACTTCTGCTAAAAGATCTACGGGGGGAGTTTATTGTATTGCTCCAGGCTGTAGTAACGAGTTCTACAGAACTACATCAGCCGGTCTGGAGACACACTACCACCGATTGCCTTTGAAAAGGAAAGCTGTCCTGCAATGCTGGCTAGCAGCTCTGAAACGAGCTAGCCCGCCAACTGCGCCGGAATTCAGGGTCTGCAGCGATCATTTCTTGCCAACGGACTATGTGGAGAGCTACCAATTCGACAAGACAGGGAAAATTGAGAAAATAAGAACCAGACGACTGAAGCCAGAGGCAACGCCAACTATTTTTGATTTTTCGGGCTACAGCGTAGGGACAACAGACAGACCAACCCAGAGCCAGGGCCAGTCGTGCGTGAGCCGCAGAGAAAGAGCGCTCAAACGCGCAAGTCAGGCAGAGGACAGACTGGTAGGTTTAGCAGTTGCAGCTTGCTGAAATAAACTGAATAGGGCCTACGAGTCACAAGCTAATCAAGCCTCAAACATTTTTGAACCAAGATCTACTTTTCAAGTAGCCAGGCTGCCGAGATCTAACGTTAGGCTACCAGTCCAGTTTCAACATCGCAAATGCACACACAGCCAGACACGCACACCGTTTCCAGCCTGCATAGCAATTAAACTCGAAAAACGTTCTTTCTCTTGGTATTTTGGTCCAGTCTCTAGATAGCCCTAATTAACAAGCCAGTCAGTGATTAGGCTATCTAGTGGCCCCCACTTTACAAGTTTCAATAATGGTCTTATATGGCCTACATTTCATGGATGGAAGCCGAATCGATCAACTAGGCTACCCATAACGTTAGGCTATAACTTGGACACCAAGGCTAATCGTTAATAACAACCACAATTAGGCTACTTCACAACAACGCCATGCCACACGAGGCACAACAGTTTATTACACATTTTCTCGAACAAGGTAGAGCTCTAGATAGCAAACATATGGTCTTACCTTAATTTCGAATAAATTAATCCAAAGTGTGAGAGTAATATTTTGGGGGATTTGCTTCTATACTTTTATCCGAGATTACTGAGTCCGAGTTATTCCCATAGTAAAAAAAACAAACAATGGTTAATCCCGCACGGTTTGCAGAAACTACAACGTAGTCTACAAGTAGACAGGGCGCGTGCGTTTAGGGCTGGCCTGGCTTTTTCCAGCGAAAAAATAAATATGTTGAATCATGAATAGCCTACTTACATAGTAATAACCCCCGCCCCCCCCCAAACTACGACAAAATGTACGTTTTTAAAAACTACAACATTGACATGTTTTTTCCAAGATTTTTTTTTCAGACGATCGTCTTGACCCCTGTGACGTAAAGGTTTCAGGTGTCAAGTATGAGTCACTCATATTTCCAAGCAACCCCTCTCCCAATACACCACTGGCATCGTTAATTTATCCAGGTGTAATCTCAAACATCAAACCAGTTTACCTAGTCTAATGCATTGGGCTGTTCCAAGATAAAATGTGGGTTACACTTACAATACAGTAATCATAAAACAACATTATGAATAATTCGAAATTTCTTTAAAATATTCTATTTAATTCCATAAATATCAATCCTACCTTTTCTCACCAGGGAGGACCAAATGTAAGTCTGGAGATTTACTGAATTTAATTGCAATGCATTGGCCCTGCACATTATGAACAACACAATCAACAAAGACAGGCATCTCACAGTAAAGGCATAATTATACAAACGATATACATTATGAATTTACACATATTTACACATAATCAAGGATACTTAGGTACTGTAACTCATACAGGAGGTAGGATTAACAGTGGGGGGACCACCAGGAGATGAGGATGTAGGCTAGGCTACATAGTACTTGATATAGGCTATGCTGTATCGTGTCGACACCGGACCACGTTGGATGGTATCTCGCCGATCAAGTCGAATGATTTGTTTCATCGGACACAACAGGAAACTTCACTTTCAACTGTCGGTTTCCAACTGTATCACACTCACGCACGCAGATGGGGTGGGTGACTGCGCAGGCGCTTATGTGTAGGCTAATTGAGATACTTTTTTGAGGTGGAACACAAACTCAGTTTTCTGAAAACGTTGGGGTAGGCTATTTGAGTATTGGAACATAATTGCATTACTTTAAATTACTTTCATACCGGTTTTCAATTTGCAAGGTATCATAAATAGTGTGATAATATAAGCAGGCTACATGACGACTCTAGTACAAAATTCACTCATACTCATTCATACTTCCATAATCATATGTATGTGTAAGGCGTATTATTATTATTATTATTATTATTATTAGCATATTCTAAACAAAGCATAGCCTAAGCATATACTACAGCAATCGACATGGCAGACGAGAGCCAGGGATACGAGCAGATAAAGACAAAAAATGAATTGAAACAGACAATGACACTGTTGGCAATGGCATATTATATTTCAAATTCATCACAAGCATATTCAAATCCATGGTATTCAGGAGAGGGGAACAAATTCCTGATGAAAGCCACAGCGCAGGATGGGATTGGAATCCGGTATCTTTTCCCCAAATGCCCTCTCGTCCAAAGAGTGAACTGTCTGTAGGCTGTCAACCTGAAGAGTCTGAAAAAAGTATGCAAAATGTTATTTGGGCTACCTTTATTTAAACTCGAATGAACATTGAGAATTGCCTCATGCATTTGCATTGATGTCCAGAATTAAAAATAAAAAAACTAGCCTACAGTAATGATAGGCTACAACAAGGCTTAGTCGCCTAGGTAATAATAGCCTAAATGAATGGCCAAAAACTATGCAAATAACAAAATACAACAGACTACAAACAGATGAAAGACGGTCGGTCTGTTAACTTTCCTTGAGTTATAGCCCATCTTTGACACCGCTAAATTAACTCGTGTAATCTAACGTTACGGCAGCCTATAGTAGAGTTGTGAACGTCAGAAACAATCAGAAGAATTAGCCTACTTACTGCAAGTTAGCTAACATAACTTCTACAGTCTGAAAGAGCACGAATCATCCACTATATTCGTGATAAAACAGGGGGGCTCCTGCACACCTAGGGTGTCTCGATTATAATGATGATTAGCGTGCGTTTCTGACACAACGTGGCTACCTGGGCTGGCTAACGTTAGCTACCTTCCATAATCCATTAACCTTACCTGCTATTTATGGGACGCTCCAGCGTCTCAGCCCTGATGTCCTTCAGGGACAGCATAGCCACCTCCAGTACATCTCTCTCCCCACATAACATCTGGAAAGTCCTCTTCAAGGTAATGCACTGGCCTTCAACCACAAAATCGTCCAAGTTTGCCTCCTGGCAGCAAATACACTCCACTGCGGTCGGCATTGGGATGCAACACCCACAGCGGCACCAGTCGTTGCGGCCGACCCGCTCCTGACCCCGAACAACCACCACTTGTTCCTCAGCTTCTTCCTCTGCAAACTGCACGATTGGTGTTTCTCGCACAGGTTCATACGCATACGCTATGGGGTTAAAAGGCACCACGATTTCTCTCTCTTGGTCGTCTGAATCGCTCATTTTTAGGCTACTTTACAACTAGCTAGCTAGTTATATTCTTGTTTGCTTTAAACGCGCCGCCGGTTTCACCATACCAGTGACGTAGTGGGACGTGGAATTTAAAGATGGCGGCACTAGACAGCTAGAAACGTAAATATCAATGTTGGAAATGTGATTTATTTTGGGTTTTTATCTGTTTTTTGGGGAGTAATGAATTTACTAGTTCTCTTTAAATATGAGGAACAACACGTGATCAGTTCTTAGTTGGCTATTTCTGTTCCCCTTTAAATGTTTTATATCCACAGCGCATCGACTGTCTTCTTCTACCGGCGAATCGGCGCTCTCCGCTTTGTTTAGTCTACTCACTGCTGCCACCCATGTCGGGGATGATGAATTACATCTTAAATGGTGTTGTGAGACTCGCGTTGAGGAAGGAGTCTGATTAGCGGGAGAACATTTACGCTGAGTTAACTATGGCAAACGATCTCTTCAGAAAACATTTCGGGAAACATTTATGTAACTGTTGCCTTATAAAATTGACAAGTACAGTCATTGGCACGTTGTTAGATGTGGTTGTAGGCCATTGTATTCCCATGCAATTAAAACCAGAGCTGAATTGTATTATTGGCATATGTTTTCTCATTCCCCTATTAAATGGTTTGATATTCTAAAGTAAGTTGTTTTTTATTTGCTCCTTCCTCAACGCGAGTCTCACAACACCATTTAAGATGTAATGCATCATCCCCGACATGGGTGGCAGCAGTGAGTAGACTAAACAAAGCGGAGAGCGCCGATTCGCCGGTAGAAGAAGACAGTCGATGCGCTGTGGATATAAAACATTTAAGTGTACAAATGTGCCCTTTATTTGAAAGGTGGGGGACTACAAACTGTAGCGCTTCAGGAGAAAAGGCTTTCATCTTTCCAACGATGTGTTTACTTTGGTGAGTAACGAAACGGTTTTGTCTGTAGAGTCGGACGACCGGGCTGATGAAGCGCTTTAATAGGCAAATTGCATTGAGAGTAACAGGGCGTTATACGTAGGAGATCGCCCTGGACCAGGTCTATCCTAACGGTAGCTAATTTAGTAGGTCGCTAATGTTACATGGATGGGCTAACGTTAGCTAACTAACGTTATGCAAGTCATTACGACTGGTGGCTTTGTGCTTTATGTACATAGAACCATGTTAAAGATTGAACGGGCTTTTAAGACTAGGCCATACGCTACCGCGGACGCGGGCTCAACGCAAGTTAGAGCATATGTCAATGGCGACTCGCGCCAGCCATTACTCCGTCTCGAGCTAGTGCAGCTTGCGTAAGCCCGCGAAAGTTTAAATGGATTTGACAGGCTCGCGCTGTGTAGCTAGCTTCACCTCAGGTTAGCTAACGTATATTAATATAAAATAAGTTCGATTCCGTAATTAAGTAATACTAATCTATTTTACATTAATGCTGGGATATATAGTTGCTGTAATTGTACTTGATGTTAAATAACGTCAACTTTCAACGTTAAGAATGGCCCTTCACTATAAAGTCAGCTTAGTTGGCTAGCGCTAGCTAGATAGCTAACGGTAGCTACACAGTCGGAACATATATCTAGCTAGCTAATTAAGGCCAATAAAACATTACGTTTTTGCTCAAAAGACCCGTTTTGGTAATATTTCAAATAGCTAATTTGGTCAGTCAGTGAGTCAGTCAAGTCTTATTCCAAATAGCTAACGTTAACGTCAGTCAGTCAGTCAGTCCAGCTAATTATTAACTAGTTAGCTACTGTAGCCCTAAATGTTTACTGATGTTGGATAAAATTAATAATATATGGTAACAAGCTATATATTCTAAATAATTATGGCTAGCTAGCTACTTGACAGAAGAATGTTACCTAGCTAGTTATGCCATACTTACTTCTCTCCAAGGGAAATGATGACAGTTCACCTTGTCAGTGGCTTATATAACTTTTCATCGAGCTCGAGCAGTCTTGGCTTTCATTGGACGATTCACTCTGGATCCAACATATTTACAATATAAAAATCGTAATATTTTTTTTTTATTGTTACAACTTTTACTATACTATATATATACATAATATATAAAACATTTGTGTAATTATTATTTATTTGTTTCACCTTTGGCAATCCTGTGGCCATCAGAGGTTGCCTCACTATTAGCATAATGTAAATGTGTGTTGCCTGCTCACCCTGATCCCACATCAGTTTGTTGGCTGAGTTGACTGGCTGGAATAATAAGCAACAATCTGATTTGTTCAATAAAGGTCAAAATAGTTGCTTACTGAAGCATCATCACCATGGCTGATGATAGTTAGAAGGATGCTTACCGTGTGTGTGTTTGTGTGTGTCAATCCAACAGAATGACCAGGTCGGCCGCAGGAGGTGGGCCAACCATCTGGTGCAACTGCTGTGTTTTACAGACAGAAATGGACAGTGCATGCCCCTTCAGCTACAGGGCAGGAATGTCAAAGCCATGGAGGAAGAGGGTGATGAAGAGGATGACGACGACGACAAACGGTGAATTGTTCCGAAAGTATTTAATAAGAAATGTATACCTGCACATTTTATGTCCCACTTTTCAGCTTGCCAGATGAGGGGGAGGACCCGCATGCACACAAACACAGGTAGCAGTTCCAGTAATCCAAACTCCATATCCAATTCCTGTTTTGATTTTTGATCATTGACTCACACAAACAGACTAATTCCGGTTCCGATTTCAGAACGATTAAACTGTAACATATAGCCTAGGCTATTTGCGGGACATCGACGTATTCGTTGGCGCATTCGTAAAAACATTTACACACCCGAATATATATTCACAAACAACAACTTCTGCGTAAGGAATGTTGACATAAACCCATTCTTACGTCTCGTCATTTTCAAGTCTCGTCATAATATGGGAGCTATAACGTGCGGGAATGGACGGACGGACGGACGGACACACACACGCGCACACACACACACACACACACACACACACACACACACACACACATATACCCATCACCTCACGCTAGTCCTCCAATCTCTGTGCGGAGTTTGCATGTTCTAGGACTAGCTCCGGAGAACCCAACAGGAAAATCATGCAGAAGAACCACATCCATGAGAAGAACAGGCTCTTCAGCCCTGTACCTGACCCGTGAGGTTTTTCACAAAGCTGGCCAACTAGCTAAGCCTGACGTCTGCACAAAATAAAAGCCGCAAAGCTATTTCTAAACTTCAGTCCGTGTTCCAGATTTGCAGGTTCATTCTTCCTCAGTTAGACAGCTTTGTGAAATACCACCCAGGACTTGGACTGAGCACTAGGATCTGATGAGGATGTCCAGCCCTCCTGTAGGAGAGTTTGGATGGAAAATGGAGGATCAGTGTGCTTATTGTTGTTATTATTATCTGTATTATTAATAAACAGAGGTAGCAGTGGAGCCTCAGTACATCTTTATAAAATAAATGACTCCAGACTTGATGAAAGTTGAAAGTCATCTTTTATTGCACAATAAAAGATCACATACCATGTTCTGAATGATGTGATTGGTCCACGGAGGAATATAGGAGGAGCTAGTTTAAAGAGAAAATAAAACCCACCACTGTGATAGGCTAATGATCTGGCTGGGGTCAGTCAGCCCGGTCCCGCCCTCTGTCGGGTGATCTAGCTAGATATTACAGTACATCCACTTACACTGGCCAGGCCGCATGTCATGAGTCGAGCAGTTTTAGGTCCTAGCTAACCCAAGCGACTGAAATTGCCTCAGAATGTGCATGCATCCACACACACACACACACACCCCCCTGGCTAGCCACCTCCTGTCTACACCCCCCCTCCAGTCGACAGCATGACTCGTACTACCCCACAGGGCCCAGACCCTGGTTCCTACCACTGGGAGGACACAGTCTTCTGCACCTCAACCCAGCATGTTGACCTTAACACTCTTATGGCACACGTTCATTATCAGTGCATCGCAGTCGGGTTTCCCGGGTCTCGTTTCTGTACGGTCAAGCGGTTAGCGTGTAGGCGATGGCCGACGGGATACAGCGGAGTTCGAGGCCTCGGAAACCAGACGCTGGTCCCCCATGAGCTGAGGAGTACCAGATATGGCGCTGTTTCTCCACACAGCCCTACGACACGCTATGACCAGATACATGAGCTGAAATCAAGATGACCATTGTTTACATTAAATTACCAGAGACTGACTTAACAGAAAGAGCGCATACAGTTAAAACTGCCGTCATGACATGAAGACAATAATAAATAATCATTGACCTCCAGACCTAGTAACACACTGCACCCACGAATTGCTTCAAGTTTTCACAGACAAACTAGCCGACGGACAGGAAATGGAGATGAACAGAAAGTGAGTGTGGGCCGGTGTGTGCATGAATGTTGACCTATTTTCTACTACAGTTTGTATATTATCACCCCCCCCCCCTCCCTCTCTCTCCCAGAGGCCCAACATGTGGCTGCTTGTCCGTCTGACAACACCACGACTCGGCAATAATATCCGCTTCAGTTGTATGCAGTCTCGTCTGTGTGGCCGGTGCATCTTGTGGGACAGGTACTAGCTAACCTACACTGAAGGCCTCACGTGAGAATACCTCAGCAAGCCAGACCCCTGCTATTGGAGAGAAACAAGGCATCAGACAAGACCAATCAAGATTACGGAGCCTAGTGACACACACTATAGAGAGAAACAAGGTGTCAGACAAGATCAATCGAGATTAGAGAGCCTCTGTGATTGGTTATATCATGACGTCATCAGCGGGAGTGTTAGAAATGAGAGGATTAGGCCAATTATTAGAAGTTGCTTTGGATAAGAGCGTCTGCTAAATGAGTCATGTAATGATCAGGAACCACGCCACCTCAGAAGAGGTACAGCAGCGATAAGACAGCTGTCGCAAGTTCACTCTGGGTTTGAGCGGCGTGTTTGTGCTTTCGAGGGCTGACGGCGGCTGTTTGAAGCGGGCTGGGGTTTAGACGGTGTCGCTGGACCTTAAAAGCCTGTAGCCCCAAAGGAGTGGGAGGGGCTTATGAGACTGCACAGGGCAGGGATGACCCCCCGTCTCTCCACGGGGCATGATGCCACCATGTTACCATGGAAACGGAGGACGCCCAATTACCGAGACGGGTCTGCATACAACTTGAGGGCCGAAGGAAACAAAACCCGACAGAACAAAAACATAATGTTAATATATAGTTTCCAATATGGAGATGTAACAAAACGACTATATAAAAAGTGTTAGCTACTGTAAATAAGGCATTTTACTTTCAATATAATGAACTAAGGTGATAGGAAGAAAAAGTGTCATATTTGGTGAAAATTTGGCAAAGCAAATACAAATACAATAAATTATATAGTCACAGGTAAGTGACAAGGCAACAATAATGTCTTTCAAACGAGAAAGGTGACGCTAGGGTAAGAGACGAGAGATAGAAACAGCTCCACAATAGGACGTCCTCGAACGGGCGTGGTGGCGTGCACGTGTGCGCATGCAAGCACACGTACACACGCAAAGGAAACAACAGAACCAAAACAGAGCTAACGGATACAGGTAAACATTCACCAAAAAGGACACTGCAAAAAACAAAACAAAAAAAACGTTTTCATATCAGAAAACAAAGTAAAAGTGAAGTGAAAGGTTATGAAGGGCAAGATGGATGACGAGAAGCGAGCGGGAGTAGACCCTGTAGCGAGAGCATTGCGGCGGCCAATGGGAGGGCCCGGGACTGGGACGCGCAGGCATGGCTCCGCCCCCCTCCCCCCCCAGGTGAGTAGAGCGGACACGGAGGCAACTCAAAACATGGTGCGCATGTAAACGAGAGGAAAAAAACAGCAATATACAGCAAAACAGATTTACATATTTAAAAACTCTTGACCTACTAGTCTACGCGATATTAAAATGTTTCTGAGGAAAGGAATGAGGACAATGTGGAGGCACTCTGCCACTGCTTTACACTAGATACCCCTCTCTCTCTGGTCAAACGACTGGACAGACTCTTCCCTAACGCTGGACAGGAACGGACTAAATCTTCTTCAGCACACCTGGCTGGTCTCTCCCTGTTCCCTATTGGCTAAGAGCACTGTAGGGTCTCTCCCTGTTCGCAGAGCACTAAGAGCACTGTAGCTCTGTGGGCAGAAGGCCAGCCTGCATGTCAACACGATTCTCCCGAAAAGGCAAAAGAGCTGTGCGCACATCCAACCTTAGTAGGCCAGGTGCTGGATCTGGGAGATACGGGAGAAGAGGAAAGATCCGCACACCGATACCTCCCGGTTCACTTTATTGGAAATATCATTTGAAGTTTCTTGATGAAGACCTAATACTGTGTTCACACCGGGCGCAAATCTCTCCGGCCGCGCGGCGAGTTTAGTCAATACAATTCGCGCGAACTGGGCGGCGGGCGGCACGAACCCTGCGGCGCGGCGACCCATCGGATCCCACGGCGAGATCGGGGCGAACTGGGCGGCGTGAATTTTCTCGCCGCGCCCGGTGTGAACGCAGCATAAGGGTGGAAACGTTGCGATATTTTCCATAAAGTGGACCGGGAGAAATCGGAGGGCGGATCTTTCCTCTCTTCTCACAGCATGATTCTCCCAGACGCTCTTGAACCTAACGGGACAACTCTCAAAGTGACTCTGTGTCATAAAGAATAAAACCTTTTTTTTTTTTTGGAGATTAAAGTCCCAGTCCGTGATTGAAAAGTAAATACATTTATTTTGTTTTGGTCAGTACACTTAGCGTTGGTGCGCTGGGAAAAATAGTATCCGATCAATCAATCAATCAACCAACCAACCAATCAATCAATCAACCAATCAATCAATGGATTCCTCTCAACCTACAGAATCTACCTAACCAGTTTGGAGTGGATTAGTGTCGTTATGGAGAATAACCGCCCATTGGGGAAACTGGTAACTATGACTATAAAATGAAGTGTGGTGGGGCGCTATGGGGTGAATGGCAGAACCCTAGGGGGCGCTGTTGTATAGGAAATAACCTAAGCCTGGTGACATAGGTTAAAATAACCAAGTGTATTTACTTTTCAATCGGACTGGATCTTTAATCAAATCAAAAAACTCAGGATTGTTCTTTGCCTTCTGGTAGTAGAAGTTGTGTTTGAAGTCTTTAGGATAGATTAGATCATGATTCTCTTTTTTTTCTCTTTGCATTTCCCATTTAAAAGTGGTACATTCTATAGCAGCAAACAGATAAAACCAACCCAGTAGTGATGGGCAGCCCAGCCGTGGTGCTGGTGCTCAAACCCAGACGCTGAACGCCCCCACACCCGCCCTCTTCAGCTCCATGGACACATGAACCACCTCGAATCCAACCGGTGATCCGTTTTAGTCTTAGGAGGCAGAGTAACTAGGAGTGATAAAGAGCCATGACCCAGCTAGCATCGAGGAAGAGACAGAGGGGACGACCTGCCTAGCCTAGCCGTCTGTCTAGACCCGGATGGTAGATCTAGACTAGTATAGACTGCCTAGCCGTCTGTCTAGACCCGGATGGTAGATCTAGACTACTGTAGACTGCCTGGTTGTCTGTCTAGACCTGGGGTAGACGACCAGCCTGATGTGTCTGCAGTAGCCGTCTATCTAGACCAGCGTGTTTGTGCGATGCTAGGGAGCGGCGTCTACAGCTCCTACACCACACCCCTCTACGCCACGCCCCTCTACGCCACGCCTCTCTACGCCACGCCCCTCTGCGCCACGCCCCTCTACGCCACGCCTCTCCACACCACGCCTCTCCACCGGCTGACAACCAGACGTCAGCCGGGCGCCGGCGGTCATTCTGACCACACCCGGTCTCGCATTCCGAAATACCAGGCGTCCCTCTAACCAGGCCATACCAGGTGTGTCCATAACCAGTCTATAACCGCGATATACCAGGTACCTGTAACCAGGAAGTACCAGGTGTGTCTCCGGGGGCCGTACCAGTCTGTAACAGCCGTTACCGTTCCGGGCGTCCTCGGGCTCCCTGCCTCCTTCACCGTCCCGACAATGCGGAGCTGCGGCCCTCACGTGCGCGTGTGTGTGTGTGTGTGTGTCCGTCCCGTCCGCATGGGCATGTAGAATGGAGGATGAGGGGGGTACAGTCTGGGTAGCAGGTCTCTAGAAACATGGACAGGGGGACTTACAGTAATAAAAGTCTATACATGGACATCGACTGACACGGCACGAACTTTACATTGTTGCACAGTTAGAAAGGAGGGAGGGAGCCGGGAACGGAGGGGTAGACGAGCTCTACTGTGAATCCTCCACCCTCATAGACTCTTTCTCCTCCTCTTCTGGTTGTCTCTCCTCAGTCTCTCTCCTCTCCTCCATCCCCCGCTCGGGCTCCTCCCCTTTCTCCTCCGCTCTCTTCTCCTCCTCCCCCCGCACGTCGGGACCCGGGGGGTCGCTGGAGTCTGGCGCCGGGCTCTCCTCCCGGCCCCTGGCCTCCCGCCCGGCCTCCCCTCCGCCTCCTCTGCTCCCCTCGTCTCCGGGGGCGTCCCGGGCGCCGTGCTCCTCGTCCGTCGGCGCTAGGGTGGCCCTCTTCCTCCTCCGGCGCGGGCTGGGGGGGTCGTGGCTGGGGGCCAGGCCCGGCAGGGTCATGAGGCCCCCCGGGGACAGGAACATGTGGGGGTAGAGCAGGCCGTGGGACACGCCCGGCAGCAGGAAAGGGTTGAAGGTGAGGTGACTCCCGCCCGCGCTGCTGGAGGTGGGGGCGGAGGTGGTGATGGACGCCACGCTATGGCTGACCACCGACCCGGACCGCCCCTCCCCCTGCCTCTCCTCCCTCCTCCTCTCGGCCCCTCCCCCGGGGGAGGGGGACTCGGCCGCAGAGGCAGAGGAGCTGCGAGGGGCGGAGCTAATGGCCGACAACGAGCCGGCGGCGGAGGCGGTCATCACGACCGCCGAGGAGGAGGAAGAGGAGGAGCTGGGGGCGGAGCTGGAGAGGGGCGGGGCCTGCGATGACATCATCCCGGCCACGCTGAACATGTGCTGTGGCACGGCGCCGTGCGGGACGCCGTGGAGCATCATGGGTAGCATGCTCAGGCCGTTCTTGGCGTCCTCGCCGCCGGGGATGGCGAACCCGTGGGGGAAGCCCGTCATCAAACTGGCCAATGGCAGGCCGGGGACGCCGTGCAGGTTCTGGAGGCCGACCAGACCGTCCATGCTGCCGATCAGACCGCCGTTCATGAAGAGGGGCGGGGCCAGGCCGGACGGCGTGTCCGAGAGGAGGGGCTTGGGCATCTCGCTGCGGGGCCGACGCCCCCTGCGGCGGGAACCCGGGTCGCGGTTGACGGGCTCCGTCAGGATGCGGGCGAACTTCCCCTCCGGCAGGAAGCCCTGAGACCAACGGCACGCGGGATTGGACAGAGGAAGAGTCAGCGGAAGGAAGGGTTTATCTGCACATAGAGGATGAGCTTGAAGTCTATACTAGGGATGAGCTTGAAGTCTATACTAGGGATGAGCATTGAAGTCTATACTTGGGATGAGCTTGAAGTCTATACTAGGGATGAGCTTGAAGTCTATACTAGGGATGAGCATTGAAGTCTATACTTGGGATGAGCTTGAAGTCTATACTAGGGATGAGCTTGAAGTCTATACTAGGGATGAGCATTGAAGTCTATACTTGGGATGAGCTTGAAGTCTATACTTGGGATGAGCTTGAAGTCTATACTTGGGATGAGCTTGAAGTCTATACTAGGGATGAGCTTGAAGTCTATACTAGGGATGAGCTTGAAGTCTATACTAGGGATGAGCTTGAAGTCTATACTAGGGATGAGCTTGAAGTCTATACTAGGGATGAGCATTGAAGTCTATACTAGGGATGAGCATTGAAGTCTATACTAGGGATGAGCATTGAAGTCTATACTAGGGATGAGCATTGAAGTCTATACTAGGGATGAGCTTGAAGTCTATACTAGGGATGAGCTTGAAGTCTATACTAGGGATGAGCTTGAAGTCTATACTAGGGATGAGCTTGAAGTCTATACTAGGGATGAGCTTGAAGTCTATACTAGGGATGAGCTTGAAGTCTATACTAGGGATGTGCACAACTCACATTTTTCATAGTCGATTAATCAGTGGGTGGTACGAACGACTAATCGATTAATCGTTTTTTGACGCTGTAATTAAGCCCCCGTTCCAATCAATCCAGCGCTACAGAACGAATGATGACATTAGTTCAGTTTAAATATATTTTTCAAAGGACGTGTTCATTTGAATGAAAAAATATGAATGACCACAATTTGACCAAAATCGAATAGTGACCAATAATCGACATTGACCCTCATCAACGATTAATCGATTAATTGGACCCACCCCTAGACTATACAGGCTACAGAAATTGAACAGAGCTTCTGCAGAAAAGAGGAACAGCCTGAAAGAGAGAGGGAGAGAGAGAGAGAGAGAGAGATACTCACAGAGTGTTTGACCACCTCTGCCCAGTCTGGTGCCACACAGTACTCAGAGTTGGCATCCAGCCAGCGAGACAGCTCCTTTATGGCTGGGGCCATGGCGCCCCCTAGCTGTAACAAGCAGACATGCAGGCGAATGGCAACAGAACGGTAAGAGAAGATGCAAAATGCCTCAGATAGCTACTGCTGGTCTTTTCAAAATAGAGAAGACTAGAGAAGTTGAGAGAGAGAGAGATACTTTTACTTTTGATGCTCTTTATTGAGACATCCTTACGAAACACTAAACAGCACCCACATTTAAACAGCAGTTATCGTCTTAAAAGACAACCACAAACAACCCCCCCCACACACACACACACACACCCACAGTAGCACAGAAAAGCACAAAATTAGAGAGAGAGAGAGAGAGAGATAGAGATAGAGAGAGTGTGTGTGTGTGTGTGTGTGTGTGTGTGTGTGTGTGTTACCCTGCGCCCGGTACTCCGGTGCACCACAGGGACCCTCTCCTCGCCGGTCAGACTGTTGACGTCCAGCTTGGTGGGGTCTTTGCAGCGGTGCCTCCTCTGCTTGGGCCGCTCCACCAGGCCATGAAGAAGACCCGCTCCAGACTAGGGCACAGACAGAACCGCTACGGGTCAGCCAGAACCGCACTAACACACACACACACAGTCCATTACAGAACCGCTACGGGTCAGCCAGAACCGCACTAACACACACACACACAGTCCATTACAGAACCGCTATGGGTCAGCCAGAACCACACTAACACACACACACACAGTCCATTACAGAACCGCTACGGGTCAGCCAGAACCGCACTAACACACACACACACAGTCCATTACAGAACCGCTATGGGTCAGCCAGAACCGCACTAACACACACACACACACAGTCCATTACAGAACCACTATGGGTCAGCCAGAACCGCACTAACACACACACAGTCCATTACAGAACCACTACTGAGTCAGCCAGAACCGCACTAACACACACACACACAGTCCATTACAGAACCACAATGGGTCAGCCAGAACCGCACTAACACACACACACACAGTCCATTACAGAACCGCTATGGGTCAGCCAGAACCGCACTAACACACACACACACACACACACACACACACACACAGTCCATTACAGAACCACTACTGAGTCAGCCAGAACCGCACTAACACACACACACACAGTCCATTACAGAACCGCTATGGGTCAGCCAGAACCGCACTAACACACACACACACAGTCCATTACAGAACCACTACTGAGTCAGCCAGAACCGCACTAACACACACACACACAGTCCATTACAGAACCACAATGGGTCAGCCAGAACCGCACTAACACACACACACAGTCCATTACAGAACCGCTATGGGTCAGCCAGAACCGCACTAACACACACACACAGTCCATTACAGAACCACTATGGGTCAGCCAGAACCGCACTAACACACACACACACAGTCCATTACAGAACCACTATGGGTCAGCCAGAACCGCACTAACACACACACACACACAGTCCATTACAGAACCACTATGGGTCAGCCAGAACCGCACTAACACACACACAGTCCATTACAGAACCACAATGGGTCAGCCAGAACCGCACTAACACACACACACACAGTCCATTACAGAACCGCTATGGGTCAGCCAGAACCGCACTAACACACACACACACAGTCCATTACAGAACCACAATGGGTCAGCCAGAACCGCACTAACACACACACACACACAGTCCATTACAGAACCACAATGGGTCAGCCAGAACCGCACTAACACACACACACACACAGTCCATTACAGAACCACTACTGAGTCAGCCAGAACCGCACTAACACACACACACACAGTCCATTACAGAACCGCTATGGGTCAGCCAGAACCGCACTAACACACACACACAGTCCATTACAGAACCACTACGGGTCAGCCAGAACCGCACTAACACACACACACACACAGTCCATTACAGAACCACTATGGGTCAGCCAGAACCACACTAACACACACACACAGAGTCCATTACAGAACGGCTACTGAATCAAGTTGGATGGGGGGCGCATTATAAATGAAAATATCATATCATCATATCATATCAACCAGATTGATATAGGACACGAGGCTAGCTTTAACGGACACAGGACTACGGTTTGTACATCATCACCCTCAAACTACCACCCCACCCCACCCCGCCCCGAGGCCCGACGTGTTGCTGCTCGTCCGTCAGACGAGGAGACGCCCGGGGCCGAACCGTCACGGGACTCACGTGTGTGAACGCAGGCAGCTCCATGCTGTAGTTGGGGTTCTGTCTGAGCCACTCCAACAGGCCCTTACTGGCCGCCTCTCGGTCTATGGCCACCACCTCTGGCTGGGTCTGGGCCTGGGTGGAGGAGGAGGAGGTGGGGGTGGAGGTGCCGGGGAGGCGCTCTTGCGGCGAGGGGGAGGAGGTGGAGGAGGAGACCGCCGAGTGGCTGATGCCCTCCACCCTGCCCTGTTGGGGGGGAGAGAGAGGGAGAGGGAGAGGGAGAGGGAGAGGGAGAGGGAGAGGGAGAGGGAGAGAAGGCGACAGAGAGGGAGAGGGAGAGAGAGAGAGAGGGAGGGAGAGAGAGAGAAGGCGACAGAGAGGGAGAGGGAGAGAGAGAGAGAGAGAGAGGGAGGGAGAGGGAGAGAGAGAGGGAGGGAGAGGGAGAGAGAAAACAGAGAGAGAGAGAGAAGGCGACAGAGAGAGGGAGAAGAAGAGAGAGAGAGAGAGAGAGAGAGAGAGAGAGA
Organism: Borostomias antarcticus; assembly: GCF_949987555.1. Taxonomy (NCBI): domain Eukaryota; kingdom Metazoa; phylum Chordata; class Actinopteri; order Stomiiformes; family Stomiidae; genus Borostomias; species Borostomias antarcticus. The sequence continues at coordinate 1,081,306 of NC_140266.1, read as the reverse complement.
GAGAGAGAGAGAAAGAATACTTCATGAGTGTACATGTGGCTGCCTTTTGATTTTTTTTTTTTTACACCTCTTATGACCCAGAGACTGTCCCTGTCCCCCCCCCCACCTGCGCCTCCATCCCGGGGCTCTTGAACCCCGCGTCCGTGGCCTCCACGTTCCTCCTCCTCCCTCTCCTCCTCCTCAGCATGGCGTCGTCGCGCCGCAGGCTCCCGTTCACGATCTGCCCGGTGACCGGGTGGATCAGCCCCGCCTGCAGGATGCCCGCCATGTCCATGCCCACGGCGCCCGCCACGGCGCCCGCCAGCCCCCCCATGCCGCCCAGCGACGGGGGCAGCTTGTGGGCGGAGGAGGAGGGGGGGGGGAGCGCCTGGTGGTGGCCGAGGCGCGCCCCCGTCTCCCCGGGCCCCATGGCCAGCTCGCCGGGCTTGGACAGGTCCATGGCCGCCTCCTGCCACCCGTTAATCAGCATGGCCCCGCCCCGGTGGGAGGAGGAAGACGAGGAGGAGGACGAGGAGGAGGTGGTGGTGGTGGTGGGGGTGGGCGGGGCCACCACCGGCGCCATCTTATCCGGGGCGTGGCAGGGCTTGGCCAGGGCTTCGGCGGCGGCGGCCTCGTAGTCGTAGGCTCGCCGGCCGCGCTTCAGCTCCGGCAGGTAGGGCGGCGCCACTAGCCGCTCCTGCAACAGAGGCAAGGAAGTGAGCCGCCAGCCTCCGCGCGGCCGGTACTGGACAGAGGACAAGAATGGAGGGACGGAGGACAAGAATGAGAGAGCGTTACCATGAGAACAACGGGACAGAGGGGGGTGACATCACACACGTAACAGAGATATATAGACACGGGCGTCACGGGATGCGGTGTGATATTCCAATACGGCGCCCGTCGGTATGGACCGAGGGGCGTGGTCGTAGGGGGGCGTGGTCACCTTGGGCAGGCGTGTGAGCGGGGGGGGGAGGCTGTAGCCGAGGCCGGGGGAGGGCTGTGGGAGGCGGGGGCCGGCGGGCAGGTAGGTGGGCCTCTGCTGGGCGAGGAGGTGGTGGTGTTGGGGGGGGTGTTGGGTCAGGGCGTGGCCGGCGGGGGGGCAGGCGTTGGCCAGGGAGCCGGGGGACTCGTACTGCTGACTGGACGACGGCCACTTCCCCTTCAGGATGGCGTGGCAGATGCTGTCCAGACGGTTGATGATCACGCGGTCCTGTGGGACAGAGGGGGGGGGGGACACACCGGGTCTGAGGACATGTCCCACCATCTTCGAAATGCACACCTTGTACCTTTAGCCAATAGGAGAGCAGATAGTAAAGATGTGCTCGTTTATAAATCGTGATAAAACACAATAAACACAAAATGTCCAGACATAACCCATAGTCCACAGACTAACAAAATGCCAAAGGTTTTGACCCATCTGTCCGATGTTTGACCGACAATGCTAGTTAGACGAGGCCGGACTGATGGACAGTACCTTCGGCCAATCGGAGAAGGAGTAGAGGGCTTTCTCCTGCAGCAGCTGAGCGATGGTTGGCTCCCTGGTGTCATGGAGGCTGTCGGCCAGGTCACACATCGACAGGGAGCCCGTGGCGTACCTGGGGGCCTCCACGTAGCTCTCTACTGGGCCTGGAGGATGAGGAGAAAGGGATCTGCTTGAGGAGATGACCACCATCATACCATCATACCAAACTAGGCTACTGCCCACACAGACGCAAAAGCCATTCATTGAACAGGATATGAGAGCTCTCATCTCTAACCCATCTAGAGATGTAACGGACATTTTCACATCATGATTATAGTGACCAAAATTATCACGGTTATCAGTAGTATCGTGGTATTGTTAAGATGTGCTGAAAATGTTCAAAAAACTACTGATACACACTGAAATTCTTTCACCAAGTTTTATATTGAAAACCACTAATACAATTGTATACTATATAGACAAAAGTATTGGGACACCTACACATTACACCTACAGGAGCTTTTAGACATCCCATTCTTAAAGGACAATGCTCGTTTTTGACAACCTGGACCTTATTTACGACATATTATAAGACGTTTGACGATTGCGCGCTGTGCGCATAAGTGCTGGAGCAAGTGAGGAAGCTATTTAGTTTCGAAAGACGTTTCTAAAGATCATGGCATGTGAAAACCACAACAGTTATGCTCTATGTAAGCACAACTAGCAATCCATCCAGACAGATTGATGAAAACAACCGTTTCGCGGCAGAAAATAGATTTTTAGAAGCTGCATTCCTGTTGCCCCGATCACCGCCATTACATGGATATACTGGCTCGCGCTGGATTTTACATTTCTTCTACATGCCTCCGAACTACACCAAAGTGATCTCGGTGAGTCAAACGTCTTATAATATGTCGTAAATAAGGTCCAGGTTGTCAAAAACGAGCATTGTCCTTTAAGTCATAGGGATTATGGAGCTACAGTAGAACAGCTTCCACTCTTCTGGGAAGGATTTCTACCAGATTTCCGAGTGCGTCTGTGGGAATTTTTGCCCATTCATCCATAAGAGCATTTGTGAGGTCAGACACTGATGTTGGACGAGAGGGCCTAGCTTGCTATCTCCGTTCTAGTTCATCCCAAAGGTGTTCGATGGGGTCGAGGTCAGGTCTCTGTGCGGGTCGGTCAAGTTCTTCCACACCAACCTGACCCAACCATTCCTTTATGGACCTTGCTTTGTGCACTGGGGCACAGTCGCGCTGGAACAGAAAAGGGTCTTCCCCAAACTGTTCCCACAAAGTTAGAAGCACAGAATCGTCAAAATGTCTTGGTAATCTGAAGCATCAACATTTCCCTTCACTGGAACTAAGGGGTCTAGGCCAACCCCAGAAAAACAACCCCAGACCATTATCCCTCCTCCACCAAACTTTATAGTCGGCACAATACAGTCAGGCAGGTAACGTCCTCCTGGCATGCGCCCAACCCAGACTCGTCCATCAGACTGCCAGATAGAGAAGTGAGAATCGTCACTCCACAGAACACATTTCCACTGCTCCAGAGTCCAGTGGCGGCGTGCTTTACACCACTCCATCCAACTCTTTACACCACTCCATCCAACTCTTTACACCACTCCATCCAACTCTTTACACCACTCCATCCAACGCTTTACACCACTCCATCCAACTCTTTACACCACTCCATCCAACGCTTTACACCACTCCATCCAACTCTTTACACCACTCCATCCAACGCTTTACACCACTCCATCCAACGCTTTACACCACTCCATCCAACTCTTTACACCACTCCATCCAACGCTTTACACCACTCCATCCAACTCTTTACACCACTCCATCCAACGCTTTACACCACTCCATCCAACGCTTGGGCATTGCGCTTGGTGATGTAAGGCCCTCTCGTCCAACATCAGTGTCTGACCTCACAAACTGGATGAATGGGCAATTACTCCCACAGACACTCCAAAACCTCCCACAAAGCCTTCCCAGAAGAGCGGAAGCTGTTATATCTGCAAAGGGGGATCGACTCCATATTAATACCTATGAATTTAGAATAGCATGTCAGAAAAGCTCCTGTAGGTGTAAATTTAATCGGATTTCATCATGGTTTATCATTATACTGGTTAACGTTACATCTCTACCAGGGTCCAAGTTTAGTTTACAGCCTGTCGTAATGACATCTGAACCCCTGATCAACAGCTGCTCCCTGCTATGGTACCTGGCGTCCTGGTCTCCTCTTTGACCTGCTCCTTGATCTCCAGGCCGTCTTGCTGCTCCAGTTTGGGGCTGAGGACCGTGCTGTCAGCCTCCAGGAGCTCCGCCTTGGTCCCCAACCTCTCGGGCTTCACGTGGTAGACCAGGCCTTCTGGTTTCATACAGTAGACCAGGCCTTCCGGCTTCACCTGGTACAGCAGCCCGTCAGGCTTGGCTTCAGCGTCCTCCGTCTTCAAAGAGAAGACCAGGCGGGGTTTCTCGTCTTCGTCGTCCTCCTCCTCCTCCTCCTCCATGTCTTCAGGCTTCACGGAGAACAAGTCTGGTTTGACCTCCATGCCGTCTGGGTCCAGAGGGAACTCCACAGCTTCAGGCTTGGTCTCCAGGCTCTCAGTCTTGATGGACAGCTGCGTTCTGCCGGGGTCAGGCTTGACCTCGCTGTCCGGATCCAGGGAGAGCTCGGCCTCATCGGGCCTGGCGTTGGCGCCGTCGGGACCCAGACCAGAGAAGCCTTCTTCAGCCGCACTGGCATCCTCTAGACCTCCATCCTCCAGACCTCCATCCTCCAGACCCCCACAGTTCTCCTGCAGCACGCATGGCTCCATCTTCAGCCGGGCCTCTCCGTCCTCCTGGGGGGCCGGTGGGTCAGGGTGCTGGAGGCTCAGGGCTGGGTGAGGGGGCGGGGCGAGGAGACACGAGGGGGTCTGGCCGGTGGAGGGGTCCGCGGGTCCGCTTTCTGCGACCGTTCTCTCAGGTTCTGCCACCCCGTCACAGAACCCCTCCAGTCCGAGGCGGTACTGTCCCTGGAGGGGTTCGAGGAAGGCCCCCGCCTCCTGGGCTGCGGTCGTCCGGTGACCGGGTTCCACTCCAGGTTCCTCCAGGTCTGGCTGTTCCTCCAGCAGCTCCTGACCCCAGGCCGGAGGAACCAGCCCCTCCGTTGGGCTACCCCGAGACCCTGCCTCTCCCTCTCCTTCAGACCCGTTCGGCAGACCCTCTCTGGAGCCATCCAGGCCTCCTTCCAGCTCTGGTCCTTCTAGAGAGGCATCTACCTCCATGGCCTCCTCCTCCTCCTGCTCCTCGGGCTCCTCTCCAGCCACCAGGTCCCCGACCTGGGGGGAGACCATGGCCGTCTCCTCCATCCCGCCCTGGTAATGCTGTTCCAGGGCTGGGTCGTCCTCACAGGCCAGCCCCTGGTCCTCGGGCCCGGGGTAGGCCTCACCTGTGGCCTGCAGACTCAGGCTCTGCTCCGCCCCTTCCATGCTTTGCTCCTCCCCTTCCAGAGTATGGTCCGCCCCCTCCATGCCGTGCCCCTCCCCCTCTAGCCCCTGGCTGTCTCTGGACAGCTCCTCCTCCTCCTTGTCAAACTCAAACGCCGGCTCCACCCCCTGGTTGTGGTTAGCGAGGGCGTCGGTGACGTCGTCCCCGTGGCTGAGCTTGTGGCGGGTGATGTCGGAGAGGGAGAGGGGGGGAGGGGGTACGTAGGGGGGAGGGGGGCTCGCAGACAGGTCAGTCTGCTCCTCGCTGGGCTCCTCGCTCACGCCGATGTCCTGGAGGACGGACAGAAGGACAGGGTTAGGGTCAGACATGACGATAAGACTGCACACAAGTCCACCTCTCACTTCTTCTAGCCCTGTGATTGGCTGGTTGGAATCCCGATCACTTCCTTCATTTAACCAAGCCTTACTGCCTTAACTGCCTTCAGACCTCCTCAATTGCATAGGGTGTACAGCTTATGGGTTGATTTGAGACTGCTAAACAGTATTGAGACGCCCCTGGCCCAAAGAGAAATGCTTCATCCTAACAGTATTGAGACAGGGCCCAGGCTAGGAGAGAAAAGCTTCATTCTACCAGTATTGAGACAGGGCCCAGTCTAGGAGAGAAATGCTTCATTCTAACAGTATTGAGACAGGTCCCAGTCTAGGAGAGAAAAGCTTCATTCTAACAGTATTGAGACAGGGCCCAGTCTAGGAGAGAAAAGCTTCATTCTACCAGTATTGAGACAGGGCCCAAGCCAGGAGAGAAATGCTTCATTCTAACAGTATTGAGACAGGTCCCAGTCTAGGAGAGAAAAGCTTCATTCTAACAGTATTGAGACAGGGCCCAGGCTAGGAGAGAAAAGCTTCATTCTACCAGTATTGAGACAGGGCCCAAGCCAGGAGAGAAAAGCTTCATTCTAACAGTATTGAGACAGGGCCCAGGCCTACCTTGAAGAGCAGGAAGCTGGAGGGGAGGGGCTCTCCCCCGGGTGGGTGAGAGGGAGAGGAGGGGGGCGGGAGGCCGAGGCAGTCCTCCAAAGTCTCCTCCCCTCCTCCCCCGTCCCTCCCCTGCCCCTCCTCCTCCTCCTCCTCCAGAAACCCCGCCTCCAGGGCGGGCGGCCCCAGAATGGCGTCCGACTCGTTGAACATGTGGTGCGTGGGGCTGGCGTGGTCGCCCGTCTCCCAGGGCGCCTGCAGCTGGTCAAGCCGCACGGACGGTGCCAGGAGGCCCGTCTCCTCGGACGAGCCCTGCTGACCGACCAGCACGTCGTTTCGCAGCTTCCCCGCCATCGACTCCGCCCCCACGCCGTACGGGTTCAGCATGCTCAGCTTCCCCGCCATGGACTCCGCCCCCACGCCGTACGAGTTCAGCATGCTCTGCCCCGCCGTGGCCGAGTTGAAGGGGAAGCCGCTGTGGCCGTCCTTCGACGCCTTGCCCCCGCCCAGCGGGTCCGGGTCGGACGCCAGGGGGTCGTGGTGCAGCGAGGCCAGGTCAAGGGTCTCCTCCAGAGGGGGGCAGTCCAGGAAGCCCTCCCTGGCCCCGGGCACCATCCCCAGACCAACCCCTGGCTCGGGGCCCCCGGCGTCCGTCGGGCCCTGGTGGAGGTGGGGGTGGTGCGAGGAGGGGGAGGGCGCCGCCGGGTGGTGGGCGGCGGGCGGGTGGTACTCGGGCGGCTGGGGGGAGTGGCAGTGCCCCAGGCTGGTGTCGTACGGCGGGCAGCAGTGCGCGTGGAGGTGGGGGTGCGCGGCCGGGGGGCCCAGGTGGTGATGATGGTGGTGGTGGTGGTGGAGGTGGTGGGCGTAGCCCTGCTGGCTCTCCTTCTGGACGTAGTTGCGGTGCGCCTCCAGGAAGCAGAGCTGGGGGTCGTTGAGGATGTAGTAGTCGGTGCGGCTGAGGCCGTGGCGGGCGGCGCCCAGCAGGAGGTCGCGGTCGTGTTTGCCGCACTCCCACCAGACGGGCAGGTACAGGCTGGGCCGGCACAGCTGCAGACGGGCGGACAGCAGCGGGTGGCGGAGGACCTGCTCGCGGATCTTCCGCAGCAGCTCGATGCGGTAGAGCGTCCTCGCCGCGCGCTCTTCCGTGATTGGCTCCATGAAGAGGGCGTGGTCCACGGGTCCTGGGACATGGGGGGAGGGGTTGAGTTTGTATTATATATATATATATATATATATATATATATATATATATAATATTTTATTACATTATATTTATTTTTATTTTTTTTCCGTTTTTTTTATTATTTTACTTTACATATACATATTAATTACATATTTCAACTGGTTTTTATTACATTTTCAAAGCAAAGACGTCTAGCCGGTTGGTCAACCGCCTGCTGGCGGAATTCAATACAGCGATTTTTAATGAGCGTAGAAGAGGAATGTGACTAAATGTCCGTCCGTCCGGTGTGACGTAACGTCATGGAAACCTGACAAGTGAGACACTTTGACCAATCAGTCTCACCCCTCTCCTCTCTCTTCTGTCCTAGAACTCCTCCTCCCCCCTCCTCCGCTCTCCTGTGCCCCCCTCTCCTCTCCTCTCCTCTCCTCTCCTCTCCTCTCCTCTCCTCTCCTCTCCTCCTCTCCCCCCCTCCTCCTCTCTCTCCCTGTCCCCCAGCTGGTCTCACCTTCGTCCTTCCTAGGAGGCAGTCTGCAGGCCGTGCGGCACATGGAGACGAAGCTGGAGAAGTATCTCTCCAGGCTGTGGTCAGTCTTGCGGTCCAGCCGGGCCAGAGCTCTGAACTGGCTCCAGTCGAAGGTCTTCCTCTCCGGGTCGAACACCACGCCGAAGGACGACACGGTCCGGTAGAAGTCCGCCTGCTCCCGCCGCGTCCACCTGGGAGGAGGGGACAGTCACACGTCACACCTCAGATACACACGCACACAAACACGCACACGCACGCACACACACACACACGCACACACACACACACGCACACACACACACACGTACGCAAACAAACACACACACACGTCTGGTTGTACTAATACACACACACACACACACACACACGCGCACGCACGCACACGTCTGGTTGTACTAATACACACACACACACACACGCACACACGCGCACGCACGCACACGCATACACACACACACACACACACACGCGTTGTACTAATACACACACAAACACACACACACACACACACACACACACACACACACACAGAGGTCTGGTTGTACTAACACACAAACACACACACAGACACATACACAGGTCTCGTTGTACTAACACACACACACACACACACACACACACACACACACACAGAGGTCTGGTTGTACTAACACACAAACACACACACACACACACACACACACAGGTCTCGTTGTACTAACACACACACACACACACAGGTCTCGTTGTACTAACACACACACACAATCCCATGACAGGAAGTAGCAGTGACATCACCTCCTCTGCCACTCCAGGAAGAGGGGGTCTGGCTCCGCCCCCAGCGAGCAGCGCCTCAGCTCCTCCCCCAGCTGCCACGCCAGCGGCCCGTGTCCCGCCCCCAGCCCGTCGTGGAACAGGAAGTCGGGCCTGATTGGCTCGCGCCGCGTGAAGCGCTGGTAGGCCGTGATGAGGCGACGCAGGCGAGCGGTGAGGGCGGGGCCTGGCGGCCAGAGGGGCCGGCCGTGCAGGTGAAGCTCCGCCCCCCCGCCTCCCTGCGCCTCAGCGCCCTCTTGGACCAGGTCCACGCTGAGGGAGTCTGGAGACGAGGAGAGAGAGAGATGGGATTACATCCTGGGTCGTAGCAGTCGTTTCCAAACGGATGGAGGGGGTTTCGAAACGCGCCGTACCGACGACGAAAAGAGCTAAGAAGCTAGAGTTAATAAACATGCGTCAGTTGTTGTTGTTGTTGTGGCTCTGCGTTCCGTTTTGTTGCGCTCGTTTCTCTTTGCTCCAACTGACGATCTCGGACGGTTTTGTCGCGTAGGTCAGTGAAAGTGTGTCGTCCAGTCTCAGGTATTTTGATCTGGCTTCTCTACCTGCCTAGTTTACGGACGAGGATGTAAAGGGACCGGATGCAGAGTCACAAAACTGAGGTAAATGTGCAACCAATCGGCGAGTACCTATAGGTTGTTAAGCCCGCCCACCCCAACGGTTCTGCTGCAATGATCACGGCTGTCTAACCGTGCCGAAAAAAGGGCGTTTATAAGCGTTATAAGCGTTTCTAAGTGTTAATAAGCGTTTATAAGCGTTTATAAGCATTTATAAGCGTTATAAGTGTTAATACGCGTTCATAAGCGCCAAACCGTTTTCACTGGAACCGTTCAGCTCCGTGCTCAGAACAGTTGAGGCCAGACGCTCCTACAGACATGGCTGCTTGTTTGCTCTGGAGCGTAGAGGCAGCTCGCTGTTTCAGAGTCCCTCTCTAATTGCGCCCCGTGAGAGCTGAGGTGATCTGAACAGTCTGGTGCTTTAAACTGAGAAGAGAGACGTTGAATCTCACCTGGAGCCACGCTGTCGGGCTTGTCTGTGGCATCGCTGCTGGAACACGTTTCCTCCTGCCCCGCGCACGCACACACACACACACACACACACACACGCGCACACGCACACGAACGCGCACACACACACACACACACACATACAAAGAGTAAAGACATCTGTGTACCGACACGTCAACGTATCCGAGACCCTCTAACTGTGTCCTGGCGTCCCTTACTGGCGTCTCTTTGTGGCGCTGGCTCCCGGGGGAGTCTGGCCGTCCCGTCCCCTCGTCCCTGTCCTCTGGCCGGCCCGTCCCCTCGTCCCTGTCCTCTGCTGCGTCCGTCTTGATCCTGTCCAGCTCCTCCTTCGCGTCCTCGCTCTTCAGCACGCTGGGACACGGAGACACAGCGTCACAGTCGGCTCCACGGCTCGGGACCACAGAGAACACGGGGTTCCACAGAGAACACAGGGATCCACAGCTCAGAACCACAGAGAACACAGGGATCCACAGAGAACACAGGGATCCACAGCTCGGAACCACAGAGAACACAGGGATCCACAGAGAACACAGGGATCCAAAGCTCGGAACCACAGAGAACACAGGGATCCACAGCTCGGAACCACAGAGAACACAGGGATCCACGGCTCGGAACCACAGAGAACACAGGGATCCACGGCTCGGAACCACAGAGAACACAGGGATCCACGGCTCGGAACCACAGAGAACACAGGGATCCACAGAGAACACAAGGATCCACGCCTCAGGACCACAGAGAACACAGGGATCCACGGCTCGGTACCACAGAGAACACAGCTGGGTTTGTTGCTCACTAGGGATGCGACGGTACGGTTAGCCCACAGTGTGTGTAAGATGTACGTGTGTGTTGGTGTGTGTGTGTGTGTGTGTGTGTGCGTGTTGGTGTATATGTGTCCTACCTGTCGGTGATGTCAGAGACCACCTCCCCTCCCCCCTGCTCGGCAGACAGAGCGCTGACGTCTGGCATTCCCACCCTCTCCAGGAAGCAGAGGTCTGGGTCTGCACACATGGCGTTGTAACGCTCGTACCCTGGGAGACACACACACACACACACACACACGTTTGTCTTATATCCGTCACCAAATGCCCTCGTCTCCTGGAGCGCGTGCGCTGGCGTGCGAGCGGCCTACCGTGTTTGTGGACGCCGATGAGCAGAGACTTGTCTGCCTCCGTGTCCCACCAGCCTGCCGGGACCTCGATGTAGTCAATGTCAGGTAGAGCCACCTCCAGTTTACTGGAAGACAGGCACACACACACACACACACACGTATTAGCAATGACCATCGTACGTCAGCTGTTCAAATGCCCCATGTGTGAGGGCTGCTGGGAGGCAGTGTTGGTACCTGGAGGGGACGCCCTCGAGAGCCTGGTTGGCCGCCTCCCCCAGAACCTCCACCTTCAGGTAGTACAGCATCCTCACCCTCAGGAGGACCCTGGGAAGGAGGACAGCAGTTAGCAGGTAGCTAGCCTGTAGCAATACTGTTAGGTAGCTAGCCTGTAGCAATACTGGTAGGTAGCTAGCCTGTAGCAATAATGGGAGGTAGCTAGCCTGTAGCAATACTGTTAGGTAGCTAGCCTGTAGCAATACTGGTAGGTAGCTAGCCTGTAGCAATACTGTTAGGTAGCTAGCCTGTAGCAATACTGGTAGGTAGCTAGCCTGTAGCAATACTGTTAGGTAGCTAGCCTGTAGCAATACTGTTAGGTAGCTAGCCTGTAGCAATATTGTTAGGTAGCTAGCCTGTAGCAATACTGTTAGGTAGCTAGCCTGTAGCAATATTGTTAGGTAGCTAGCCTGTAGCAATACTGTTAGGTAGCTAGCCTGTAGCAAAACTGTTAGGTAGCTAGCCTGTAGCAATACTGTTAGGTAGCTAGCCTGTAGCAATATTGTTAGGTAGCTAGCCTGTAGCAATACTGTTAGGTAGCTAGCCTGTAGCAAAACTGTTAGGTAGCTAGCCTGTAGCAAAACTGTTAGGTAGCTAGCCTGTAGAAATACTGTTAGGTAGCTAGCCTGTAGCAATACTGGTAGGTAGCTAGCCTGTAGCAATACTGTTAGGTAGCTAGCCTGTAGCAATACTGTTAGGTAGCTAGCCTGTAGCAGTGCTTGTCAGCAGGTAGCTAGCCTGTAGCAATACTGTTAGGTAGCTAGCCTGTAGCAATACTGTTAGGTAGCTAGCCTGTAGCAATACTGGTAGGTAGCTAGCCTGTAGCAGTGCTTGTCAGCAGGTAGCTAGCCTGCAGCAAAACTGTTAGGTAGCTAGCCTGTAGCAAAACTGTTAGGTAGCTAGCCTGTAGCAATACTGGTAGGTAGCTAGCCTGTAGCAATATTGTTAGGTAGCTAGCCTGTAGCAATACTGTTAGGTAGCTAGCCTGTAGCAGTGCTTGTCAGCAGGTAGCTAGCCTGTAGCAATACTGTTAGGTAGCTAGCCTGTAGCAATACTGTTAGGTAGCTAGCCTGTAACAATACTGTTAGGTAGCTAGCCTGTAGCAATACTGTTAGGTAGCTAGCCTGTAGCAATACTGTTAGGCCGGTAACTAGCATGTAGCAATACTGTTTGATTTTTATTGCGGTTAACTGGTCAGTAAGGCAGGTTAACCGGTCAGTGAGGCAGGTTAACCGGTCAGTAAGGCAGGTTAACCGGTCAGTGAGGCAGGTTAACCGGTCAGTGAGGCAGGTTAACTGGTCAGTGAGGCGGGTTAACCGGTCAGTGAGGCGGGTTAACTGGTCAGTAAGGCAGGTTAACCGGTCAGTGAGGCGGGTTAACTGGTCAGTGAGGTGGGTTAACTGGTCAGTGAGGCAGGTTAACCGCTCAGTAAGGCGGGTTAACCGGTCAGTGAGGCAGGTTAACCGCTCAGTGAGGCGGGTTAACCGGTCAGTGAGGCAGGTTAACCGGTCAGTGAGGCAGGTTAACCGGTCAGTAAGGCAGGTTAACTGGTCAGTAAGGCAGGTTAACCGGTCAGTGAGGCAGGTTAACTGGTCAGTGAGGCGGGTTAACTGGTCAGTGAGGCAGGTTAACTGGTCAGTAAGGCAGGTTAACCGGTCAGTGAGGCAGGTTAACTGGTCAGTGAGGCAGGTTAACTGGTCAGTAAGGCAGGTTAACCGGTCAGTGAGGCAGGTTAACCGGTCAGTGAGGCAGGTTAACCGGTCAGTGAGGCAGGTTAACTGGTCAGTAAGGCAGGTTAACCGGTCAGTGAGGCAGGTTAACTGGTCAGTAAGGCAGGTTAACCGGTCAGTGAGGCAGGTTAACTGGTCAGTGAGGCGGGTTAACTGGTCAGTGAGGCAGGTTAACTGGTCAGTAAGGCAGGTTAACCGGTCAGTAAGGCAGGTTAACTGGTCAGTGAGGCAGGTTAACTGGTCAGTGAGGCAGGTTAACCGGTCAGTAAGGCGGGTTAACCGGTCAGTGAGGCAGGTTAACCGGTCAGTGAGGCAGGTTAACTGGTCAGTAAGGCAGGTTAGCCGGTCAGTGAGGCAGGTTAACCGGTCAGTGAGGCAGGTTAACTGGTCAGTAAGGCAGGTTAGCCGGTCAGTGAGGCAGGTTAACCGGTCAGTGAGGCAGGTTAACTGGTCAGTAAGGCAGGTTAACTGGTCAGTGAGGCAGGTTAACTGGTCAGTAAGGCAGGTTAACCGGTCAGTAAGGCGGGTTAACCTACTTGTTGCAGTGCTGTTTGAGGTGCTTCTTGTAGCTGTCGTCGTGAAGCACCACCTCTGGGTTGCAGTGAACCAGCCAATCAGCATCCTGCTGCTCCGGAGGGGTCAGCTGACTCTTCAGCTTCTTCCCCTTACGACCGCGCGGCACCGGAGCGGACAGGCCTGGGTCACGACACAACACACTTCAGAAGAGCTTATAACAGGTTATAACAGATATGACTAACAGACTACACGTCAGAAGAGTTTATAGCATGTTATAACATCATCGCGAATACAGTACCGTCTGCTACAACACAGGAATACCCCTCGGGGATCAATTAAGTCTATCTTTCTCTCTCTGTCTCTCTCCCTCCCTCTCATCTCTCTCTCTCTTATCTCTCTCTCTCTCTCTCTCTCTCTCTCTCTCTCACCAGAGTGGTTCTGGAGGGCCTGGTCTCATCTCTCTCTCTCTCTCTCTCTCTCTCACCAGAGTGGTTCTGGAGGGCCTGGTCTCATCTCTCTCTCTCTCTCTCCCTCTCTCTCACCAGAGTGGTTCTGGAGGGCCTGGTCTCATCTCTCTCTCTCCCTCTCTCTCACCAGAGTGGTTCTGGAGGGCCTGGTCTCATCTCTCTCTCTCTCTCTCTCTCTCTCTCTCTCTCTCTCACCAGAGTGGTTCTGGAGGGCCTGGTCTCATCTCTCTCTCTCTCTCTCTCTCTCTCACCAGAGTGGTTCTGGAGGGCCTGGTCTCATCTCTCTCTCTCTCTCTCTCTCTCTCACCAGAGTGGTTCTGGAGGGCCTGGTCTCATCTCTCTCTCTCTCTCTCTCTCACCAGAGTGGTTCTGGAGGGCCTGGTCCTGCCCGTCCTTGCTGGGGGTGATCAGGTCCCAGATGAAGCTCTTGATCTTGTCGTCCCCCTTGTAGTGCCGGAGGCAGTAGACCAGCAGCGCCCGACACACCACCTCCATGTCGCGCTCCGCCAGGTGCCACTTAAAACGCCCGTGACTTAGGATGTCCTTCCACCGCCCCCAGCTGGACAGGAGGGGGGAGAGAGAGAGAAGAGAGAAGGAGAGAGAGAGGGGAAGAGAGAGAGAGAAGGAAGAGAGAGAGAGAGAAGAGAGAAGGAGAGAGAGAGAGGGGAAGAGAGAGAGAGAGAGGGAAGGAAGAGAGAGAGAGAGAAGAGAGAAGGAGAGAGAGAGGGAAGGAAGAGAGAGAGAGAGAGAGAGGGAAGGAAGAGAGAGAGAGAGAAGAGAGAAGGAGAGAGAGAGAGGGGAAGAGAGAGAGAGAGAGGGAAGGAAGAGAGAGAGAGAGAAGAGAGAAGGAGAGAGAGAGGGAAGGAAGAGAGAGAGAGAGAGAGAGGGAAGGAAGAGAGAGAGAGAGAAGAGAGAAGGAGAGAGAGAGGGGGGAAGAGAGAATGAGAGAGAGAGGGAAGGAAGAGAGAGAGGGGGGGGAAGAGAGAGAGAGAGAACGGGAAAGAGAGAGAGAAGTTAGAAAATGTTAGAGTAAATGGTAAATGGACTGCACTCATTGCTCATTGGGAGCAATTTGGGGTTCACCGTCTTGCCCAAGGACACTTCGACATGTCGTCAGGAGTCGAGATTCGAACCGGGAACCCTGCGATCGTTGGACGACCGCAGCTACGAGCTACAGAGAACACACCTGACCTATTCATAGGAAATCATACTTTCACTAATGTCCAGTTCAACTTCCCGCTCTTCCCTCCTACTTCCTCATCCGGCCCCACTTCCTGGACCCGCCCCCTACCCCTCCCTAGCCCCGCCCCCTACCCGAAGATGAGCAGGTTCTTCTCGACGCGGAAGCACTCTGCTCTGAGGTAGCGGCGTGCGCGGTCGTTGAGGCGGCGCGAGCGGCAGGGCCGTTCCTCCGAGTCGCTGTCCAGCTCGGAGAACTCCATCAGCTCGTCGTCCTCGAAGGAGTTGTAGTGGCGCGTCTGCTTCCTCACGCGCGGCGTGTCGATCACCAGGCTCTCCTGGGGGGGACCGGCACACGGACGCACGGACGGTCAACATGCAGACATGCCTACGCGTAGAGAAACACACCCTCCACCCTCCTCCTCCCTCCCTCCTCCCTCCCTCCTCCTCTACCTCCTCCCTCCCTCCCTCCCTCCTCTACCTCCTCTACCTCCTCCCTCCCTCCTCCTCTACCTCCTCCTCCCTCCCTCCTCCTCCCTCTACCTCCTCCCTCCCTCCTCCTCTACCTCCTCCCTCCCTCCTCCTCTACCTCCTCCTCTACCTCCTCCCTCCTCTACCTCCTCCCTCCCTCCTCCTCTACCTCCTCCACCCTCCCTCCTCCTCCTCTACCTTCCTCCTCCACCCTCCCTCCTCCTCTACCTTCCTCCTCCACCCTCCTCCTCCCTCCTCTACCTCCTCCTCTACCTCCTCCACCCTCCCTCCTCTACCTCCTCCCTCCTCTTCCACCCTCCTCCTCTACCTCCTCCCTCCCTCCTCCTCTACCTCCTCCACCCTCCCTCCTCCTCCTGCTCCTCCCTCCTCTACCTCCTCCCTCCCTCCCTCCTCTACCTCCTCCCTCCCTCCTCTACCTCCTCCACCCTCCCTCCTCCTCCTCCTCCCTCCTCTACCTCCTCCCTCCCTCCTCCTCCACCCTCCCTCCCTCCTCTACCTCCTCCACCCTCCCTCCTCCTCCCTCCTCTACCTCCTCCTCCCCTCCTCTACCTCCTCCACCCTCCCTCCTCCTCCTCCTCCCTCCTCTACCTCCTCCCTCCCTCCTCCTCCACCCTCCCTCCTCTACCTCCTCCACCCTCCCTCCTCCTCCCTCCCTCCTCTACCTCCTCCACCCTCCCTCCTCCTCCTCCCTCCTCTACCTCCTCCCTCCCTCCTCCTCCACCCTCCCTCCTCTACCTCCTCCACCCTCCCTCCTCCTCCTCCTCCCTCCCTCCTCTACCTCCTCCACCCTCCCTCCTCCTCCTCCCTCCTCTACCTCCTCCACCCTCCCTCCTCCTCCTCCTCCTCCCTCCTCTACCTCCTCCCTCCCTCCTCTACCTCCTCCCTCCCTCCTCTACCTCCTCCTCCCTCCTCTACCTCCTCCTCCTCCTCCCTCCCTCCTCTACCTCCTCCTCCCTCCCTCCTCCTCTACCTCCTCCTCCCTCCCTCCTCTACCTCCTCACCCTCCCTCCTCTACCTCCACCCTCCCTCCCTCCCTCCTCTACCTCCTCCACCCTCCTCCACCCTCCTCCTCCACCCTCCTCCTCCACCCTCCCTCCTCCTCCTCCACCCTCCCTCCTCTACCTCCTCCCTCCCTCCTCCTCTACCTCCTCCCTCCCTCCTCTACCTCCTCCCCCTCTACCTCCTCCCTCCTCCTCCTCCCCCCTCCCTCCTGCTTACCTTCTCAGCCCGTGACTCCACCTCCAGCTCTGCTATCTTCGCCCACTTCTGCCAGAAGTTAGGATCGTCCAGCGAGATGTCCGTCCTGTTTCCAGACGACACAAAGCTGGCCTGGACGGACACACACACACACACACGCACACACACACACACACACACGCACACGCACACGCACACACACGCACACACACACACATTGTTTAACACTTATGCCAGGCCACCCAGCAGCCTGCTGTTATAAGGGGTGAAAGGATAGCCTGGTGTGGTTCTGTTAGGGGCGAGTTAACAGGTCAAGGGTTTCACCCCTCTAGCCCCGCCCCCCCCAGGGTTACCTTGGCGAAGGTGGAGCCCTTTCCCTCCGTTTGGATGGTGATGGTCTGGGTTCGTCGTTGGAGGATCTGGTCGATGTCTTCCTCGCAGAACTTGGAGCCCTCGTCTTCCTCGTCCATCAGGGCCCCGTAGGCCCCCTTCCTCAGCAGGTCCTCCACCTCCAGCTTGGACAGCTGCTGCACCTGGGGACTGCACTGGTTAGAACACTAGTATGGTAGTGTACACTAGTGAGTGCACTGGTTATGACACTAGTATTCTATTATGACGATAGTATCCTGTGGTCTCTGGACCAAGCTCCCTTCCTCCTCAGAGGGTCCGACAGGATGTACCTGGGGGCGTATTAGTTTGTACACTAGTGTGGTAGTACACTTGTACACACTAGTTATATGTCGGTTTTCCGCCACGCAAAAAAGTAGCGAGTGGACTTGTTTTTTGGGGGTGTTCCCACCGAGTACAGACGAGTCCAGTTGCTACTTCCGTCGGACCACCTCCTTTGAGGCTCGGAGGGAGCTGAGGCGAGTTAGAAGGTGACGTGAAAACATTGCAGACGACTGATTGGTCAGGGAGACGACTGGTTGGTCAAGCAGACTACTGATTGGTCAAGCAGACGACTGATTGGTCAGGCAGACGACTGATTGGTCAAGCAGACGACTGATTGGTCAGGCAGACGACTGATTGGTCAGGCAGACGACTGATTGGTCAAGCAGACGACTGATTGGTCAGGCAGACGACTGATTGGTCAGGCAGACGACTGATTGGTCAGGCAGACTACTGATTGGTCAGGCAGACGACTGGTTGGTCAAGCAGACTACTGATTGGTCAGGCAGACGACTGGTTGGTCAAGCAGACTACTGATTGGTCAGACAATGTGCAAAGGAAACTCGCTTGTACACGACTGTAGACAGGATCTCAAACAAGCGCAAATATGCAACGGCAGCGACCTCGTAATGGAGCTAGAGAGGAGGCTTGAAACATGGTCAAACTGGCCGCGTCTCCTCCTCGCTGGTCTAATTAGTGGATCAGTAACAGCTGCGGTTCCCATTTGTGGGACATTTTTGTGGCGCGACGCCAACCCAACGAGCCGCTCGTAGCAGTTAAGGAACACATACGGGATGAAATGTACACTAGTTGAAAGACTGTGCTAACGCTACACTGCAATAGAAAAATGTAGCTCCTTGCCATTGGGAATATCAATGACATCGCTGGACATGTAATTTGTATACTGGTTTATCATTGTTTCGCTCATTATAAGTATATGTTCAAATGAGCGGAGTTTTTCCTGCATAGAGGAATTTTTGGCGCCGCCCAAAGAGATTTTAGCCAGAGCCGAAGGAAAATCACCAGTGCCAAAATGCAAAAAAATAATAATTTGAATACAAATAGCAATTCAAATCCTCTCCAAATGTGTTTGATAGCTTGTTTCAAGTGCAGCCCATCCCTCTTTCTTGCATTGTCCATGGTTTGGACCACTAGTAATCAAGAGCATTAATAGACAGGTTATCAGTATCTTAAACATTTTGTCTTCATATCCATTTGGTGT
Source organism: Borostomias antarcticus (assembly GCF_949987555.1). Lineage (NCBI taxonomy): Eukaryota > Metazoa > Chordata > Actinopteri > Stomiiformes > Stomiidae > Borostomias > Borostomias antarcticus. Next base: position 1,063,051 of record NC_140266.1, on the reverse strand, counting down.
CATGTCGGGAGATTTCCCGCGATTGTGAAATGTGAGCTCAGTCAGAACGACAGCGAAGAAAATAGACCTAAATATGCTGGTAGGATACTCAGCATCAAACTGAGGTTTCCCCAAAAATTGCATGCGCATCACCCCCCCAAAGACCCGTTCTGAGCCAGGAAGAATCCTGAACCCTCTTGGTGAATTCTGGAGCTCCCAAGCAAACAAAAGCAAGAACAGTGTGTAGCACAGTCAAGTTGAGTTGGTAAAACGTGGTGGAAAAGCGGCTTTAGAGAGCAGTTGTGTAGAGTCAGCGCTCCTGACCTAGCCTGGCTTTGCCAGAACCAATTCGCGAAAAGTCGCGAAATTCTCAGTTCATTTTCGATTTCCAAGGGACGTTATCAATGGGCGCAGATCAAAATGCCTTGGGAGCTACAAGTACCAGTCTTATACAGTAGTTATAGTGCAGTGGTACTAGTTGGTACTAGTTGGTGCTAGTCAGTGGTACTAGTCAGTGGTACTAGTCAGTGGTACTGGTCAGTGGTACTAGTTGGTACTGGTCAGTGGTACTGGTCAGTGGTACTAGTTGGTACTGGTCAGTGGTACTAGTTGGTACTAGTTGGTGCTAGTCAGTGGTACTAGTCAGTGGTACTAGTTGGTGGTACTAGTCAGTGGTACTAGTCAGTGGTACTAGTCAGTGGCACTAGTTGGTGGTACTAGGTGGTACTAGTCAGTGGTACTAGTCAGTGGTACTAGGTGGTGGTACTAGGTGGTGGTACTAGGTGGTGGTACTAGGTGGTGGTACTCAGTGGTACTAGTTGGTGGTACTAGGTGGTACTAGTCAGTGGTACTAGTCAGTGGTACTAGTCAGTGGTACTAGGTGGTACTAGTCAGTGGTACTAGTCAGTGGTACTAGTCAGTGGTACTACTCAGTGGTACTAGTTGGTGGTACTAGGTGGTGGTACTAGTCAGTGGTACTAGTCAGTGGTACTAGTCAGTGGTACTAGTTGGTGGTACTAGTCAGTGGTACTAGTTGGTGCTAGTCAGTGGTACTAGTCAGTGGTACTAGTTGGTGGTACTAGGTGGTACTAGTCAGTGGTACTAGTTGGTGGTACTAGTCAGTGGTACTAGTTGGTGGTACTAGGTGGTACTAGTCAGTGGTACTAGTCAGTGGTACTACTCAGTGGTACTAGTTGGTGGTACTAGGTGGTACTAGTCAGTGGTACTGGTCAGTGGTACTAGTTGGTACTAGTCAGTGGTACTGGTCAGGGGTACTAGTCAGTGGAACTGGTCAGGGGTACTAGTCAGTGGTACTAGTTGGTACTGGTCAGTGGTACTAGTTGGTGCTAGTCAGTGGTACTAGTTGGTACTGGTCAGTGGTACTAGTTGGTGCTAGTCAGTGGTACTAGTCAGTGGTACTAGTCAGTGGTACTGGTCAGTGGTACTAGGTGGTACTGGTCAGTGGTACTAGTCAGTGGTACTAGTCAGTGGTACTGGTCAGTGGTACTAGATGGTACTAGTCAGTGGTACTAGGTAGTACTGGTCAGTGGTACTGGTCAGTGGTACTGGTCAGGGCTCCTACCCCGTTGAGGCTGCCCTTGCGGTTGATGTCCTGGAGAACAGCCTTGTCCAGTCCCAGCTTCAGACTGGCCTTGTCGAACATCTCCCTCTCGTACGAGTTCCTGGTGATCAGCCGGTAGACTTTCACAGCTTTGCTCTGGCCAATCCGGTGGCAGCGTGCCTGGGCCTGGGCGGGGTCAAAGGCAGATGAAAACTCCTCAGTGACTGAAGGGAATGGGCTCAAGACCCTCAGGACGACCGGACTTATTCTATCACCCCCCCCACCCCCCCAAACACACTCCCTACCCCTCCTCCATCCTTCCTCTCTGCTCTCCTCCTGCGCTCTTTAAAGACTCAAACTGCTCGACACAGGAACAGTTTGTTCCCCACGGCCATCAGCCTTATTAACATGGCTCCCCTCTGACTCTCTCCCCTCTGACTCTCTCCCCTCTGACTCTGACTCGCCCCCTGCTACTTTTGCACTAAACTGACTACTGCACTGACTCTTTGTAGTCCAATTGCACTACCACTTTTTGCACTATATTTGTATCACTTCTCGAGTCCTGTCCTGTCCTGTCCTGTCCTGTCCTGTCCTTGCACTTGTCCATCGCTGTTTTGTTGTAAGCACCACGGTGTCGAAAAGATTCCTATGCATGTAAAAATACGACGTCAATAAACAAATTCTGACTCTGATTCTGCTTTGGACCCCCTCCCTCCCCTCCCTCCCCCAGCCCCTCACCTGGAGGTCGTTCTGGGGGTTCCAGTCCGAGTCGAAGATGATGCAGGTGTCGGCGGCGGTCAGGTTGATGCCCAGGCCGCCGGCGCGCGTGCACAGCAGGAAGACGAAGCGGTCCGAGTCGGGCTTGCAGAAGCGGTCGATGGCCGCCTGCCGCAGGTTCCCGCGCACGCGGCCGTCGATGCGCTCGTACGTGTACCTGTGGGCGGAGGAGCGGAGCAGAGCGCGGGCGTTGGGATATACGTTCGCCCGCGTCACGCCTGCCGCCTGGCCCCATCATGTCACACACACCCCCACCCCGAGTCCCAAAGCCACAGCCGAGCCCCCCCCCAGGTCCCAAAGCCACAGCCCCCCCACCCGAGTCCCAAAGCCCCCCCCCCCAAAGCCACAGCCGAGCCCCCCCCCCGGGTCCCAAAGCCACAGCCCCCCCACCCAAGTCCCAAAGCCCCCCCCCCCCAAAGCCACAGCCGAGCCCCCCCCCCCGGGTCCCAAAGCCCCCCCCCCCAAAGCCACAGCCTCCCCCCCCCCCCGGGTCCCAAAGCCACAGCCCCCCCACCCAAGTCCCAAAGCCCCCCCCTCCCCCCCGCCAGGCCTCACCGTCTCTGGATGAGGTAGTCCTCCAGGATGTCCAGGCAGCGGACCATCTGGGAGAAGACCAGCACCTTGTGTCCCCCGGCCAGCAGCTTGGGCAGCAGCTTGTCGATGAGCACCAGCTTGCCGGCGGCCTGGATCATGGCCTGCAGCTGGAAGTCCCAGGCCTCGGGGCTGTGGCCCTTCCTGAAGTCCTCCAGGATCTTCTCCTCCGCGCCTGCGGGGGGGGAGAGGGGAGGGGGGAGAGGAGGGAGAGATGACAAAGAGGGAGGAGTCAGTATCGGAACATTCCGGGTCTCAATCTCGTGCCCGTAATTTGACCAAAAGTCCATTTTAAAGATTAAACTCCACGCTCATGTCTCCGTTTAAAGTCAGTTGGTGTCGATAAAGTAACTCCCCGACAATGTGGGCTCGTTTCAGAAGAGCAGAGCTGCGCAGTCAAGGATCAAAGCTTGCAGTGTCTGTTGCATTGTGGGAATATATTCTGTTGTACTTCCCTCAGAATTAATAACGGATTTCAAAGCCCAGAGAGATGAAGGCGGGCGGTCTTTAAACACAGCTGCTCCACACCAACTGAACCAAGGAGCGTTTTCATCTCGAAGGCTTGGACGTACGAAGTAGGGTGTGCTTTTACCTCAAAAACTCTCATATTTGTCATCGTGTGAAACTACTGTAAAAGGCTATTCTCGTCCGACTTGAGCCTACCTGAGGTGCGCTCCCCATCTCAAATCTCTCGACCACGTCTGCCTTTATTGTAGATGACTGACGTTTTAACAAACAAGCAGTGTGTGTGTGTGTGTGTGTGTGTGTGTGTGTGTGTGTGTGTGTGTGTGTGTGTGGGCCGACCCACCTGTGATCAGGTAGGGGTGATTGCAACACTTGCGCAGCTCCATCATGGTGTTAATGAGGTTGGGCATGTTGTGCTGGTTGGCCCCTTTAGACAGGAAGCTGAAGTTCTTCTCCAGGATGGCTCGGTAGTATTTCTTCTGAATGTTGGTCAGTTCCACCTGGGGAAGGTTTTTATTTTTTTTTATTTTTTTTAACCATTTTGTCCTTTTTTTAACCATCTTACACAATTTCCCCAAACCCAGTGAAAGAGTGAAACTCCAGCAGGTGGACACTCACCTCTATGATGGTCTCCTCCTTTGGCGCCAGGTTCTTCTCCACGTCGTCCTTCAAACGACGCAGCATCATCGGTTTGAGGATGGCCTGGAGCTTCTTCACCTGGGGAGGGGAGGAGAGAGGTGGGGATGGGAGAGGAGAGGAGGGGGAGGGGAAAAGAGAGGAGGAGGAGAGGAGGTTTCATGAAAATCGCTCTGGTAGTTTTTGCATAATCCTAGTCCAAAAAAATCGGTCGAGGGAGTAGGGGTCAGGATCTGACCCCCGGTCTAGGGAGTAGGGGTCAGGATCTGACCCCCGGTCTAGGGAGTAGGGGTCAGGATCCACGGTCTAGGGAGTAGGGGTCAGGATCTGACCCCCGGTCTAGGGAGTAGGGGTCAGGATCTGACCCCCGGTCTAGGGAGTAGGGGTCAGGATCTGACCCCCGGTCTAGGGAGTAGGGGTCAGGATCTGACCTGCTCTTCGGTCTTCAGATCTCCAAACTCATCCAGGAAGCTGCTCTCAGAAGGAAACTGCTGCGGCTCCAGGAAGTTGAGCAGACTGAAGAGTTCCTCCACCGAGTTCTGCAACGGCGTTCCCGTCAGGAGGACCTTGTGTTCCTGCGGGGCGAGAAGTGGAACCTGACATCGTAGAACCAAATACGCCCGGTTCCGCCGGTCAACCAGCAGCGCTACAACATTGTTGACGGACACATTCTAATTATTTCTGCCCTCCATTGTATTCCATGGACGCCGGACACTGGCGCGCCACGGCAAGCAGCGGACAGCAGACAGCTGTTGACCGAGGACAGGTCTGCATTCAGCTTCGTTTTCACGGAACGCAGCAAGTGACATACTGATGATTCATCCCATCACCGTCATCGTTTTGGGACACATTTAAGCAGTAAAAACACATCCCGATTGTTCCTAATTGCTAGGGGGAAGATAAGTGGTGAAATTGTTTTTTACAAGTGTCCCGGCGGTCAGATGAAGTTATACGGAGATAATATGGATAATAAAACAGTCCAAACAACTTGTGACTGGGATTGTAAAAGGTTGTGAAGTGGGCACAGGTGTGCTGGGTTATAAATTCACACAGAACTTTTAGCCACGTCGTGCTCAGAGCCAGTTTGCGGCCGGCTTCAGACAGCCGGTCAGTCAACTAGTCAGTCCATCTGCTATTCAGTCAGTCAGTCAACCGGTCAACTCAGCCAGCCGGTCAGTCGGTCCGTCCGCCGGTCAGACCCTCTCACCAGGTTCATGAGTTTGAGTCCCTCCAGCAGTTTGCAGTTCCTGTTCTTGAGGCGGTGCGCCTCGTCGATCACCACGCAGCGCCAGTGGATCTTCTTCAGCTCGGGACAGTCGGCCATGATCATCTCGAAGGTGGTGATCACCCCATGGAACTTCATCACGCCAGGGATAGCGTTACCCTGGTGAGGGGGGGGGGAGATTTGGATGAGCTGCAGTATAATAAGTCACACGGACACACACACACACACACAGGCCCTTCCTATCCTACCTGTGGGTCTTTGTGGTACATCTCGTACTGCAGGATCATCTGCCGGCTGATCTGAGAGCCGTGGTACACGATGACGTTGATGGGCGTCCAGGTCCGGAACTCCCTCTCCCAGTTGGTGATGGTGGACAGCGGGGCGATGATGAGGAAGGGGCCGCGCAGGCCCATGGAGTAGAGCTCGTACAGGAAGGTGATGGACTGGATGGTCTTCCCCAGGCCCATCTCATCAGCCAGGATACAGTTCTTCCTGAGGGGGAGAACGGGGGGAGAGTGTACTGTGCACTGTCTACCTGCATGTATAGCCTGTCGTACTAGCCCAGCCTAACTGTCGTACTAGCCCAGCCTAGCTGTCGTACTAGCCTACCTGTCATACTAGCCTAACTGTCGTAGTAGCCTAGCTGTCATAGTAGCCTAACGGTAGTAGTAGCCTAATTGTCGTAGTAGCCTAACTGTCGTAACTAACCTAACTGTCGTACTAGCCTACCTGTCATACTAGCCTAACTGTCGTAGTAGCCTAGCTGTCATAGTAGCCTAACGGTAGTAGTAGCCTAATTGTCGTAGTAGCCTAACTGTCGTAACTAACCTAACTGTCGTACTAGCCTAACTGTCGTAACTAACCTAACTGTCATACTAGCCTAACTGTCGTAACTAACCTAGCTGTCATACTAGCCTAACTGTCATAGTAGCCTAACTGTCATACTAGCCTAACTGTCATACTAGCCTAACTGTCGTAACTAACCTAGCTGTCATACTAGCCTAACTGGCATAGTAGCCTAACTGGCATAGTAGCCCAACTGTCGTAACTAGCCTAGCTGTCATACTAGTCCAACTGTCGTACTAGCCTAACTGTCGTAACTAGCCTAGCTGTCATACTAGTCCAACTGTCGTACTAGACTAACTGTCGTACTAGCCTACTGTCGTACTAGCCTAACTGTCGTACTAGCCTAACTGTCGTACTAGCCTAACTGTCGTAACTAGCCTAACTGTCGTACTAGCCTAACTGTCATACTAGCCTAAGTGTCGTACTAGCCTAACTGTCGTAGCAGACTGCCAGTTCCAGTCAGCCGCTAGCCAGGTAGCCTTCCTGTTGTAGTAGTTAGCCAGTAAGACTACTTTTTTTAACAGTCATCCAGCTAGCCTATCTGTTGTAGCAGTCATCCAGCTAATACACTCACTGTACCAGTTAGCCAGCTAGCCTACCTGTTGTACAGTCACCCAACTAGCTCAAGTGAGCTGTATCTTGTACATTATGAGAAGTAGCATCCATGAATCCTAGCAGTCATCCAGCTAGCCTACCTGTTATACCAGTCATCCAGCTAGCCTACCTGTTATACCAGTCATCCAGCTAGCCTACCTGTTATACCAGTCATCCAGCTAGCCTACCTGTTATACCAGTCATCCAGCTAGCCTACCTGTAGTAGCAGTCATCCAGCTAGCCTACCTGTTATAGCAGTCATCCAGCTAGCCTACCTGTTATACCAGTCATCCAGCTAGCCTACCTGTTATACCAGTCATCCAGCTAGCCTACCTGTAGTAGCAGTCATCCAGCTAGCCTACCTGTTATACCAGTCATCCAGCTAGCCTACCTGTTATACCAGTCATCCAGCTAGCCTACCTGGTATACCAGTCATCCAGCTAGCCTACCTGTTATACCAGTCATCCAGCTGGCCTACCTGTAGTAGCAGTCATCCAGCTAGCCTACCTGGTATACCAGTCATCCAGCTGGCCTACCTGTAGTAGCAGTCATCCAGCTAGCCTACCTGTTATACCAGTTGAACCTCAGCCAGTTCATGCCCTCTAGCTGGTAGTCCCTCAGCATGTTGCCGTTCGGATAGTCTCTCGACTTCTCCAGCTTTTGCCATTTCTCTGGTGGAGGCCTCTCCTG
>NC_140266.1:1038187-1050687 GCF_949987555.1 Borostomias antarcticus | reverse complement strand
AGAGAGGGAGGGAGAGAGAGGGAGAGAGAGAGAGAGAGAGAGAGCCCAACAGAGGAGAGGAGCAGAGGAGAGAGAGAGACCAACAGAGGAGAAGAGAGATAAGACGAGAGATGAGCAGAGAGAAGAGAAGAAGAGAGAGAGAGAGAGAGAGAGAGAGAGAGAGAGAGAGAGAGCCCAACAGAGGAGAGGAGCAGAGAAGAGAGAGAGAGAGAGAGAGGGAGAGAGAGAGAGAGAGAGAGAGAGAGAGAGAGAGAGGGAGAGAGAGAGAGAGAGAGAGAGGAGTGGAGCGCGGGCGGCTACCTCAGCCTGCCAGGCGAGGGTGGCGGCGTTGAGGGCGGGGATTCGTCCGGCGCCCAGCACAGCGATGGTCTCCCCGTCGTCGTCCACAACCTTGAAGTCCAGGTCCTCATTATACTTCCTCCTCTTCACCTGGCGGCCCGAACGACGCTTCTGCCCGACGGGAGGGAGAGAGAGAGAGGGAGGGAGAGAGAGAGAGGGAGGGAGGGAGGGACGGCGGGAGAGATGGAGGGGGGGAGGGAGAGATGGAGGGGGGGAGGGGGGGAGGGAGGGAGGGAGAGAGGGAGGGAGGAAGGAGGGGGGGACACATCAATACTAGGGCTGGGTATCGATACTGATTTCCAAAAATTAATGAATGAATGAATGAATCAATCAATGAATCAATGAATCATTGAATGAATGAATGAATGAATGAACTATTCATTCCTTCATTTAGTCATTAAATAAAAGATCGATTTTGGGATTCATGAATCGATTCTGAATCGTTTGATTCATGAATCGATTCTGAATCATTAGATTCAGAATCGATTAATGGATTTTTTAAACCCAGCCCTAGTGGGGGGGCGTGGTGGTGGGGGTCGGGGTGAATGGGCCTCTCACCGTGCCGTCCAGGGGGTCTCCGCCGTCCTCGGCGCCCGGCGCCAGCGCCGCCGCGCACGCCTCCTCCTCCTCGCTCTCGCCCGCCCCCCCCTCCCTCCCCCTCTCCTGCAGGGCCTCGCTTTTCCTCTTCCCCTTCTTCTTCTTCTCCACCGGCACCGCCCCCTGCTCCCTGAACACACACACACACACGCACACACGCACGCACACGCACGCAAGCGCACACACACACGCGCACGCACACGCACGCCCGCACACACACACACACGCGCACGCACACACGCGCACGCACACACACACACACACAACACACACACATGCACGCACGCACAACACACACACGCAACACACACAACACAACACGCGCACACACGCAAACGCGCACACACAAACACACACACACGTACACAGTGGCGCGATTACGCACACACACACGCAAGCACACAACACGCACAACACACACAACACACACGCACACACAACACACACACACACGCACGCACACACACACGCAAGCACACAACGCACACACAACACGCACAACACACACACGTACACAGTGGCGCGATTACAAACGCGCTGTTGGGGAACGTATAGAGATATTAGATATTAGATGAGAACATGCAAGCCTCTCTGCCCCGCGGAGTTGATTGCCTACACAGCCATTTAGTTTAAACGCTTTTATTGAGATGATTAGATTCGCTGTGTGTGTGTGTGTGTGTGTGTGTGTGTGTGTGTGTGAGAGAGAGAGAGAGAGAGAGAGTGTTTGGGGATTGGTGGAGATAACGGGGTTTCCTCAGTCACTCTCTGTCCTCCTTCTCTCATATCTGCCCGTCCGAGCCAACGGACAGGAACACGGAACGTTCTAGAGATTTGCAAAACACCACTGAATGGAACACATTACACCCTCTCTCTCTCTCCCTCTCTCTCTCTCTCTCTCTCACACACACACACACACACACACACACACACACACACACACACACACACACACACACACACACACACACACACACACCCGGTCCGAATCGGCCTCTTACCTGGGCTTGCGCCCCCTCTGTCTAGGAGGGGGGGGTGCGGGGGTGTGCTTGCAGCCGGCCGGGGTGGCGACCAGGACCAGGACGGGGGGCGGGGCCGGGGCCGGCGCCGGGACTTTGACCTTGGGCTTCCTCCCCCTCTTGGCCGGACCGGGCGGCTTCGCCTCCGCCGCCGCCTTCTTCACCTCCTTCACCTCCTTGCGCTCCCTCTGCTCCCTGGCCTCCCGGCTCTTCTTGGGCTCCCTGCTCCTCCGGGGCGTCGCCTCCTTCCCCTCCCTCGGCTCGCGCTCCCTCCTCCTCTTTGGTTTGCTCTCCCTCTCCCTCTCCCTCTCTCCGCCGCGCTCCTTGCGGTCTTTTTTCTTCCGTTTCTTCTTCACGCGGGCCCCGCCCCCTCCGTCGTCCTCCTCGCTCAGGGGGGAGGAGGGGGGGCAGGAGGTTAGGGCGCGCCGGCTGGCCCCCGCCGCCTCGCCGCCATGCTTGGTGTGCGCCATGCAGTGATTGGAGGTCCCGACCAGGAGGCGGAGCTGGTCCTTGGAGCCCAGGGTGCCTCTGGGTAATGTAGTCTGTGGGTCCGAGGCGCTGGCGGTGGCTGTAGCTGGAGTGTGCTTTAGACTGCTGGACTGAGGAGCGGAGAGGAGAGGGTTAAACTCAGACAGATGGGTCATCATTAGGAACAGGCGAGCGAGGACGATAATGGAGCCATTACGTTTAATTGAGGCCATTTTGTTTGATTGTGCCGGCGTGTTCGGAGTGTGTTGACGCGGCGAATGTGAGGGGTTTACAGGTGACGGCGGAGCGGGAAGAAACGCACGCCGAGTCGCCAGCGAAACCCACGTTAACTCGGGAAAAAAACAACACGGGAGTGCATACGAGGTCTCGGCCGCATCCCGAACCTTCCCCCGAGGTCGACCGGCCAATCGAACGCAGACGAGAGAGGCCGGAGCGGCTACGATACGCTCGTCCATGACATCAATGTTTCCACCGCTAATTAGAGGTCCGGCCCAGAATCCCCCACTACGGGACATTTAACACCATTCCCCGAATTCCTGTCTGGCTCCGCGTTCCTCCTTCCCCGAGCGTTCCCCGGGCTCTCCGGCCCTCCTCGCCGTGTGGAAGGGGCGGGGCCCCGGCTGTGACGTCACGACGCCGCGGAGAGCGCATCTGTGAGCGCGGCGGTCGCGTCCTGCGTCGGGGACGAGGGAGTGACAGCGTGTAGCGTTTTATGTTTTAATGTTTGGGTGCTAGTAGACCCGAGTTTGGGGAGATGCCATTTGGGGAAGAACCGTGATGGAGATCTCTGTTCCTTTTTATGACCTGCACTAGCCTCTTGCTAGCAAGTTAGCGATGCAGGGGTGTGTGGGGGGTATCAGGGTGTGTGTGTGGTGGGTATCAGGGTGTGTGTGTGTATCAGGGGTGTGTGTGTGGGGAGGCTTGCCAGAGGTTAGCTAGCTCAGGGTTAGCTAGCATACAGCACGGCGAATGCATGGATCTGTAGCCAACTAGCCTCAGCAGGTATGAGAATCAAGTCAATGAATCACACACACACACACACACACACACACACGCACACCACACCACACCACACCACACCACACCAGTTGGAATCAGGGCCGTCGCCACGGAAACAGGCTCTGTACCAAGCTGCGGGGAGCTGCAAACGTAAACACGCAGTCTCCATGGTAACCCTTTCGTTGCCGGCAGGCTGGACGATTTCATATATTTTCCTCCATTTTGCTCCAAATCAGCTGAGCTAGTCACACACACACACACACACACACACACACACACACACACACACACACACACACACACACACACACACACACACACACACACACACACACCTACCTGATACCCTACACATCTACACACACACACACACCTGATACCCTACACATCTACACACACACACACACACACACACACACACCTACCTGATACCCTACACATCTACACACACACACACCTGATACCCTACCTATCTACACACACACACACACACACACACCTGATACCCTACCCATCTACACACACACACACACACACACACACACACACCTACCTGATACCCTACACATCTACACACACACACACCTGATACCCTACCTATCTACACACACACACACACACACACCTGATACCCTACCCATCTACACACACACACACACACACACACCTGATACCCTACCCATCTACACACACACACACACACACACACCTGATACCCTACCTATCTCCACACACACACACACACACACACACACACACACACCTACCTGATACCCTACACATCTACACACACACACACACACACACCTGATACCCTACCTATCTACACACACACACACACCTGATACCCTACCTATCTCCACACACAACTACCTGATACCCTACCCAGCTACACACACACACCTGATACCCTATCTACACACACACACACACACACACACCTCTACCTGATACCCTAGCTATCTACACACACACCTATCTGATATACCCTAAATGATGCTCTACCTACACACCTACTGTATGATATGATATATGATACGTTTATTACAGTGTTGTGCTCTCAAGGTGCTCCGCCCACACGCGGAACGTGAAGCCCAGGCCCAAACGGGTTCTGCAGGGGAACCTTCCGCTCTTTGCGGGTTCTTCACCCCAAAATCTATGGAATTCCGGAGGCCTTTTTTAAAATTCTGGTTCACACTCATATTTGTTAAATCAATCTTACCACAGCATTCTAAAGAAGAACAATGCTGCGAGATATACGATTTAACACATTTAAATATTGCTAGAGTATGCTAAATTGAGAGAGATAAGTGGTTGTGCTGCTCGGGGAAAACGGCGTCTTTTGTAGACCGCTGTTTGGATTCGCTACGGCAATTATAATAATTATGATCATTTGGTGTTGGGTCGAAACCAGAGCATAAAAAACCATGTTAGGGTGCCCCACTCCCTGAGAGGCATCGCCACACCTGGTCCAAAGCATCCAGGAGTGCTGAGATTCAATCAGCAACACGGGACATTCCTCCGTGGCTTGATTTGGGAGGGAGGGCGTACCCGAACCCACGAACCGTGAACCTGAGACTGACAGGATTCACCCTGGCAGAGGGAATGTTCCCTCGCTGACAGCTCGTAGCAGGCTTGTAGCGCAAATGTTACATACTGCAGCTTTAAGATTAAAGGTCCTGTAGGTGCTGATACCCTATTTACCCGTACCTACACACACCTAACTGATACACTACCTGACTACCGGATACCCTCTGCCAGTCAGCGTTGCCAAATACATTTGTTTTATTTTTTTATTACCCCGAGTGACAATTGTTCTCCAATGACAAAGTCAGTCAGCGTTGCCAGATTAGCAATAAATTGTGACAATAGATCTCAGGCATTTCCGTCTTCAGGCATTTAAAAATTCTGAAGAATATGCCTGAGGGCCGAAACGCCAATCCAATAACAGCGAAACACAAAAGGAGCATGAGTGTGTGAGACTCTTTTCCCGCTCTCAAGTCTGCTTCCAGTGATCAGGACCTCTCACTACGATCCTCGGCCTACGTTTTCTACACAACAGTTAGTTCTAAGGCAACAACAGTAACATACAGTCGTATAATTCTGAAAACCAGGAATCGTACCGTAGGCCGTGTCAATTGTAAATCATTCCAGTAATATGCATGCAGCCTACAGTACCTCTCCTGGAAATCCTTACTCACACAAAACAGCTTAAAATAGAACTCACTCGGTCGGTTTGGTTTGTCTGACAGTTCAAGCCGAAAATAGCCAATGTCAAAGGAGATTCTCCACTGAAAGAAAGAGCTGTTTATTTCCCAGATTAAGACTTAACTTGGGTCCAGGAGATCTGCCCGTGAACAGAACGAGCAAAAGAACAACAAACAGAACTCTAACAACTGTGAGACAACAACAACAACGACAACACAGAAGGACCTTCCTCCTCCTCTCACTACATCCACCTGCTTCCCTCTCTCCATCACTGAGGTCACACACACACACACACACACACACACCTGCAGCCGACTCTGTACACCGGTGCTTCATGGCCCTACGCGCACACACACACACACACACACACACACACGCACAGTCAGCCTCCGTGGCGTGCTGCAGAGTGCGGCGTTCTTGCCAGCCACTTTCGTCTGCCACTCGGAGGCTGCCTGCAATCACATTCCCTGTGAATCAATACCAGCGCCGGGGCTGGCGAGCTAACACTGTAACACTCCTGCCTTGCTGCATGCACGTCAATGCCTCTTCCCTGCTAGCTAACTCAACACCAGCATCCCCTTAGCAGCTGGGAGAGGCTAGACTAGGCTAACATACATCCCCTCTGCTAGACTAGGCTAACATACATCCCCTCTGCTAGACTAGGCTAACACACATCCCCTCTCTTAACAGCCAGGCTAGGCTAAGCTAACAAAAACACAGCTGAGGCAGCTTGACACAGGTCCACTTCTCCTTTCGACCATAAACACCTGTTAGCAAGCTAAGCTAGGCTAGCACAATAAGCACTACTCCAGCAGTCAGGCTAAGCTAGGCTAGGCTAAGCTAGGCTAGAGCCAGGGGGCTCTTCCCTTGATTCACATGCTACCAGCCTGACCGGGGAGGCTGGGGGGGGAGGCAGGCAGGCGGACAGGGACCCAATCAGGGACGGGAGGCAGGGCATGAAGGAGTCGGGGTAGGAAGACAGGGCAGAAGGGCAAGGCAGGGCAGGTAGGAGGAGGGCAGAGAGGCAGGTGGGGCAGAGAAGCAGGGAAAGGGGTCGAGATACGGGGTGGGAGGCATTGCAGGGAAGAGGAGCAGGGGGGAATCCGCAGACAGGAATGGCGGGAGGAATGCGAGCTCACACGCGAACTCGCTACATACTTCCTCAAAAGAGAGAGGGAGGGGGGGAGGGGGGAGGCTGAGGTAGTTTGGCTGAGCTGATGATAACACTGACAAACTCCCACAGATGTAGTGACTAGAGTTCCACACTATTGACTCCATTCACACAAACATAGCACACACATTACCAGTCTTAGGTGAAACTAGGCTCTGGCTGAATAGCCATTCCTATTCAATACACTAGTTCACGACGCTCACACAATTAAAACCTATTCCGTAGTCGAGGTAGCCGTGCCTGCTAAGCTAGCTAGGGAATGGCCGCCTTGTGTGCTGCAGCAGAATCACTATCCGACTCGCAAGTGTGACTCACCTCTCTGCTCCATTAGAGAAGCAATGTGAAGTCATCAAGATGAATACTCAACCGAACAGAACAGCATCAGAACGGGCTTCGGGGGAACATACAACAGGGTATCTCAAGGTTGCTGCTCATGCCGTCTTATTCTGTGTGTGTGTGTGTGTGTGTGTGTGTGTGTGTGTGTGTGTGTGTGTGTGTGTGTGTGTGTGTGTGTGTGTGTGTGTGTGTGTGTGTGTGTGTGAAAGAGTGAGTGAGTGAGTGAGTGAGTGAGTGAGTGAGTGAGTGTATGTATGCGTGTGATTGAGTGAGTGAGTGAATGTCTGTGTACAGTATGCAAGATATAATTAAATAACATACCTGCTTGTCCTTCTTATGTATTTTCATGTTTCTCTATTCTTCTGCTGCATCTATTGGACAGATGAACAATGAAAATGGAAAAGGTTTTTTTTTTAGGACCCAAGTATTGAATAAAAGTATCAAAGCGTTATGGTGTCGTGACAATGTGATGTTTAGGCACTGTCTACTTCTGTAGTTATTACAAGACTGCTAATACTATGGTAGCTACTCTACCATAACACTGGACCCATTTACCCATTTCACAGATCGTGCGTAGTCTGGCCTAGAATAAAAAAATAGCTAATATCAATAAAGAATTTCCATTGAGAATAGTATAGTTCATGGGTTTGAACTAGTGTTTATATCCAGGGAACCGGCCCAAATAAGGAAAACACAGATCCCAACAAACCTCCTAGATACAACCTCACCTATATTTGCCTTAACAGTTGGTGAGCATGGTTGTTTTCATGACAAAGTGTAGTCCCAGTATACTCCAAGTTCACCATGAGTCGATTCTCTCTAGGAACTAGGACCGTCTGACCAAGCGTCTCAATCAAACACAGATTTAGCAGCATCGGCTTGGTGTACACATGGTCTATACTTTTACTGCTGTTCCGATATCTACTTAGGGTGGAGGACAAGTGGCCTGGATTCCTGACGGCAGGGATGTTTGTTCTGTTGAGTGAATTATGTGCAGGTGTGTCAGCCCTACTAACCCACACAGCTCTGCTTTAGGAGGACACACAGCAGTCACACACGCAAAACCCCAACAGAACAGGACAATGATGGCAATATTCTGCTTTCATTGTCGTTGTTAAAAGACATGGTCAATGTAGGTATCATGTATTTGATGTCAGCTTCTATCTTAAGTCTTGATTTAATCGAGGAGAGCCGGTGGAGCAGGTGGGGCCCCGGGTCACCTGTGCGTCAGGCGGCCCGGGGTCTTTGTCTGGTGGCCAGAGGTTGACGCACGGTAACGCACAGCCACCGCGCAGTGACATCCAATTTCCATGAGAATGATTTGCCTAAAGCACAGCCGACCTAGCATAAAGCTAAGCTAAGCTGCCCACCTGCGAAAACGAGCATCAAGGCAAGACATGTGCAATCGAGAAGTACAGAACAGATTTGCCACAAGTTGACCGCGTATAGAAACTTCTCCCGTGTTTGGGAAGGTGTTCTTCATCGAAACAGCGACCTAAAATAACAGGAAGATCGGCGGCGAGGTGTCCTGTTTCAAATAGCAATCTATCGAGCTAGCCATGCTAACTGTAATGTCACTGCATCGATGTGATATATTCCAGTCCTTCCACGTGTGAACACCCCCTAAACCCCCTAAACTCCACCTCGCAATACCCCTCACCTGCCCGGACAACACTCACCGGTCAGCACATCACCGGCCAAACACTGCGTTTTACCTCAGTATTTATTCCCAAGGACACAAAAACGCCATGACAGTTTAGAAAAATGCATAAAAAATTAGAGGGGGTGGGAGACTGAGGGGAGGAAGAGAGAAAAAAAAAACTCCGTGCAATTTCTTAATCCCGATAAAGGCTCGAGCCCGAGAGTTCATTCAGGAGGGATGCACGAGCTCCCGGTCGACCGGCACCGGCACGAGCCCCGCTGCACAACCCCCATCCCAAATATAAAAGTTAAAAGACCTACTTACCTAAAATGGCTACTGCAGCAGCCAAAATACAAACAGCTATTATTTGGTGAAGTTTAGCACTGGCCGACTGCTCCAACAGCCTAACCTTAATTGGGACCCGTAACATTCAATTTTTCATTGGCTGTTCCGTAGCGCAGCTGGGTCGATGGATATTTCCATTGGTCCCGCAGCTGTCAACCAAGGCGTGCCGTTTGAGCAAGCTACGTTTGTCTGAGAGCTACATATGAGCACCATTGTGCCCTCCTTGCTCTTTGCATTGATGTGAACCTCCTCTTTCCCGATTCTATTCTGGTAATGCTTACCGCAGATCGTAACATAAAAAAGGTCTTTTTCATCTGTGTGCGTCGGTCTCCGTCGTTGTCATTGAAGCCGCATTTATTTTATTTCTCACCTCGATGCAGCGGCGCTCCGGCGGTTTTAGATTTCTCCTTCGCGTCCACCAATCGCGGTGCTTTTTGCTCTATCATTACGGCGCTGGAGGAGGAAAAAAAGTGACATTCCACGTCTTTGCTGCTCATGTTTCGTTGCCCGGATGTTAAATGTCCTGGAATAAAAGACGTTTGCTTTTCTGCCGCATGCATCTGCGGGCTGATCAGTGAAATGTGTTCGGCAGCAGACTACAGATGTGCGGGCGTGTAGAGGAGCAGTGGGGGGTTCCTCGGTGGGGGATTAGAAGGCTCTTTGTTGTGAGTTGTACAGGGAAGTTTGCGTAGTGTAGCAAAGTCCTCCCCACCCTCCGTGAAACCACATGTTATCCAAGCCAGAAGTGTTGCAATGTGCCCTCCCCGCCGAGTAACATGGAAAATTGCTTTATCAGGAGACAGTTGATCTGAACTGGGGCAATGGAACATCCTACCCAGCATCACCTTAACCCAAAACTAAATTAGCATGACTGTGCTAGATAGTCCTTCAGGTGTGTTCTCACTGGTTTCACTGGTTTCCAATCTATAGGCCTATATTTGATAGATTCAGCTAACATAAGCAGCCAATAAGGCCTTTTTTCTGTAGTCTCATCCCAACCCCCTACAATAGCTCTTCCTCAGAGAAGTGTGATCTGAGTGTTACGAGACGAGTTATGTAAGGGTAAAGTAATCAGGCATCTGTTCCATGCTTCGCTGCAATGCCTTGCATTAGTTCAGTTCCTCCCTTCCTCCCTCACTGGTTCCCTCACTTGGCCCTTCGCCCAGAGAGCTGGAAACAAGAACATTTTCTTGGGTTTTGGCTTTCTACGTTCAGATCGTCCATGTCGGTGTTCCACCTGGGGGTGGAGGGGATTCTGTCCTGCTGCTTTCCTCCAGGGTCTCCTGTCCTCTCCTCCAGGGTCTCCTGTCCTCTCCAGGGTCTCCTGTCCTCCTCCAGGGTCTCCCAGGGTCTCCTGTCCTCTCCTCCAGGGTCTCCTGTCCTCCTCCAGGGTCTCCTGTCCTCTCCAGGGTCTTCTGTCCTCTCCTCCAGGGTCTCCTGTCCTCTCCTCCAGGGTCTCCTGTCCTCCTCCAGGGTCTCCTGTCCTCTCCAGGGTCTCCTGTCCTCTCCAGGGTCTCCTGTCCTCTCCAGGGTCTCCTGTCCTCCTCCAGGGTCTCCTGTCCTCCTCCAGGGTCTCCTGTCCTCTCCAGGGTCTCCTGTCCTCTCCAGGGTCTCCTGTCCTCTCCAGGGTCTCCTGTCCTCTCCAGGGTCTCCTGTCCTCCTCCAGGGTCTCCTGTCCTCCTCCAGGGTCTCCTGTCCTCTCCAGGGTCTTCTGTCCTCTCCTCCAGGGTCTCCTGTCCTCCTCCAGGGTCTCCTGTCCTCCTCTAGAGTCTCCTGTCCTCCTCCTCCAGGGTCTCCTGTCCTCTCCAGGGTCTCCTGTCCTCCTCCAGAGTCTCCTGTCCTCCTCCAGGGTCTCCTGTCCTCTCCCAGGGTCTCCTGTCCTCCTCCAGGGTCTCCTGTCCTCTCCTCCAGGGTCTCCTGTCCTCTCCAGGGTCTCCTGTCCTCTCCAGGGTCTCCTGTCCTCCTCCTCCAGGGTCTCCTGTCCTCTCCAGGGTCTCCTGTCCTCCTCCAGAGTCTCCTGTCCTCCTCCAGGGTCTCCTGTCCTCCTCCTCCAGGGTCTCCTGTCCTCTCCAGGGTCTCCTGTCCTCCTCCAGGGTCTCCTGTCCTCCTCCAGGGTCTCCTGTCCTCCTCCAGGGTCTCCTGTCCTCCTCCAGGGTCTCCTGTCCTCTCCAGGGTCTTCTGTCCTCTCCAGGGTCTCCTGTCCTCCTCCAGGGTCTCCTGTCCTCCTCCAGGGTCTCCTGTCCTCCTCCAGGGTCTCCTGTCCTCCTCCAGGGTCTCCTGTCCTCCTCCAGGGTCTCCTGTCCTCCTCCAGGGTCTCCTGTCCTCCTCCAGGGTCTCCTGTCCTCTCCAGGGTCTCCTGTCCTCCTCCTCCAGGGTCTCCTGTCCTCCTCCTCCAGGGTCTCCTGTCCTCTCCAGGGTCTCCTGTCCTCTCCTCCAGGGTCTCCTGTCCTCTCCAGGGTCTCCTGTCCTCCTCCAGGGTCTCCTGTCCTCCTCCTCCAGGGTCTCCTGTCCTCCTCCTCCAGGGTCTCCTGTCCTCCTCCTCCAGGGTCTCCTGTCCTCTCCAGGGTCTCCTGTCCTCTCCTCCAGGGTCTCCTGTCCTCTCCAGGGTCTCCTGTCCTCCTCCAGGGTCTCCTGTCCTCTCCTCCAGGGTCTCCTGTCCTCTCCTCCAGGGTCTCCTGTCCTCTCCTCCAGGGTCTCCTCTCCTCCTCCAGGGTCTCCTGTCCTCTCCAGGGTCTCCTGTCCTCTCCAGGGTCTCCTGTCCTCCTCCAGGGTCTCCTGTCCTCCTCCAGGGTCTCCTGTCCTCCTCCAGGGTCTCCTGTCCTCTCCAGGGTCTCCTGTCCTCTCCAGGGTCTCCTGTCCTCCTCCAGGGTCTCCTGTCCTCTCCTCCAGGGTCTCCTGTCCTCCTCCAGGGTATGTCTCCTGTCCTGCTGTCCTCCTCTACGCGTGCGTAGATTATGAGACAATGGGTCCCTGGTCACTGACGCGTTTTATAAAATACAACCTTTATTTATCCAGAGGAACCCATTGAGACTAAAGTCTCACTTGCAATGGCGTCCTGGTTACAAAGCATTCAGGATTTCAAAAGCATGCACCTCTTCGACCTCTTCAAATTAATTTAGCACATTTTTTTTAATTTTCCCAATGAGACTAAAATCAATGTGTATTTCTCCCCACAGAGCAGTCTACTCAGCCCTTCCAAAGTCCTATCGAGGAACTCTGCGGATAAATATCCTTTTATGGTGGTTTCTCTCTTGTGACATCTTCAAAGTGAACGTTTAGGCTATTCCTTCAGTTTTTCAGCGGGACTTTGACACGAATGACTAAAGCCCTTGGACTATGCTACAATAAATCCAACGTT
>NC_140266.1:1027148-1030487 GCF_949987555.1 Borostomias antarcticus | reverse complement strand
TATCCTTGGGCAAAGACATTGAACCCCAAATTGCATGGCAGCTGCCGCCATTGGTGTGTGAATGTGTGTGTGAATGTGTGTGAATGAGAGGCCTTAATTGTAAAGCGCTTTGGATAAAATTTACCATGAATTGGTTGCTGGCCTGACTTCAGTCACTAAAGACACTCGACCGCTACCCGTGTGCCCTCGAGCAAGGCACGTGTCTGACGCTGTGTGTGCTCCTCCCTGCAGGTGGAGGAGCTGTACGAGGCCTACTGCATCCAGTGGCGTCTGTGCCAGGGAGCGGTCAACATGAAGAGGGCCTTCGCCCTGTCGCCCTCCACGCACTCCTCCAGGGAGAGCCTGCTGGAGCTCGGCCGCAACCACAGACACAGCCTGGAGGTAACGTACGCTCACACACACACACACACCCACACACACACACGCACGCTTACACGCCTGCGCACAGAGTTGATATTTTTGTTCGAGATTACGCCCGAGGGAATCAAACCCACAACCGTATCGTTTCATGCTCCATCCTCTCCCAACTGAGCGTAAAGGGTCCTCGCGCCCCCCTAACAGCGTGTAGTTCAACACCCCCCCCCCCCCCCCCCGCCTCTCTGCCAGCCCCGGCTGCACGGGTCACCACCAGAGTACCGCGCCTCGTTTAATCCTCCCCTGGCCTCGCTCTCTCTGACACGCCGACCCCAGCGAGCGACCCCAGCGAGTGACCTCACTCCGACGGGTCCAGGCCAGTCGCACACAGCAGCCGCTGTGTCTCTGTTTACTACCAGCCCCAGTCTGGAAGCGCAGGTCAGCGGCTGGCCCCTGGCTGCCTGGGCCCCCGCCTGGCCCCTGCCTGGCCCATTCGTCTACACGTCACGCCTTATAGAACGGCTGTACAGTATGTCTTCATTTCTGTGACATGGGGGAGGTAAGGGCACACGTGAGCTTCTGTTACCCCTCAACACTGACACGGGGGGGTGCACACATAGCCTACTGTCTGCCTGTCGGTCCAACTCCCCCCCCCCCCCCTTTCCGTCATTCCTCGAGACTCTCACACGCCCTCTGAGCCAATCGGTCATCGATCATGCGGTACATTTGTCCAAACCACATGTGTGTGTGTATCAGCAGTGAGCCCCGCCCCTCTTCTTGTCCCCCCAGGATATGTCAATCATGGAGGGGGAGCTGGAGATGCTCCTCGGAGAGCTGCACATCAGGATGAAAGGTATCATACACGTTCTAGAACACATACTGTGGAGCTGCGTGCTCTAGAACACATAGAGCCGGTGTTCTAGAACACACAGAGCTGCGTGTTCTAGAACACACGGTGGAGCTATACATTTTAGAACACATCGTGATGGAGTTGCACATTCTAGAATACACCTCAGAGATGAATGTCCTACAGTAGAAGGTCTAATCTCAAGTTTCGCCCACTTCACCGACTCGATGGTTTGCTTGTTCACGCAACCCGGAAGTCTAATGCCAAGTCCATCTCTGTGGTCAGTGGCCTAGCGATCCTGCGTTCCCCTCAGCCCTAAATGCCCCCTAACCATCCCCCTCCGCCCCATAGCTAGCAACCCAAACACTTTGACGAAAAACAGACGATTCTGACTATTTATCACACGATTATTCTCGTTACACAAATGTATCATATATCAGCAAATGCTACAATTGAGCGGTAGTTAGTAATGTTGCTGTTGGCGTGAATGGTTTGGAATGTTGCAAAATGTCAGTGGACTCAAAATTGAGTGCACACTATTTCAATTCTCAATTGAACTGAAACAGTGTTGCAATCCAGATGGGGATTATGAAAGTAATAACAAAGTGATCTCTTTATTGAGGTTTCAGGGAGTGAGTGCTCTGTTTGAGACTGGACAGAACATTCTGGATAATAGAGCTGCATGGTCTAGAGCACATGGCAGAGCTGTATGTTCTAGAACACACGATAGATCTGAATGTTCTAGAACACATGACAGAGCTGTATGTTCTAGAAAACAAGATAGAGCTGAATGCTCTAGAACACATGACAGAGCTGTATGTTCTAGAAAACACGATAGATCTGAATGTTCTAGAACACATGACAGAGCTGTATGTTCTAGAACACACGATAGAGCTGAATGTTCTAGAACACACGATAGAGCTGAATGTTCTAGTACACACGACAGAGCTGAATGTTCTTGAACACACGATAGAGCTGAATGTTCTAGAACACACGATAGAGCTGAATGTTCTAGAACACATGACAGAGCTATATGTTCTAGAACACATGAGAGAGCTGCTTGTTCTAGAACACATGATAGAATGGTATGTTCTAGAACACAGCTGTATATTCCAGAGCACATGATAGCAGCATACTCTGTAGAGGTTAGCAACACGATAAGATGAGATAAAATGAGCTTTAATAAGCTTTAATGGAATTAGAGTGGATCACTCTAACTCTACACAACACATCTCACAACACACGTGTGCTTTTCTGACAGGACTGATTGGCTTTGCCAGACTGTGCCCTGGTGACCAGTATGAGGTAAGCTGCCCTGTCACTCCCCTATAGTGGAACACACTACTAGCTGTTGAGATCTTCACTGTTAGAGAACACTATAGAACACACTACTAATAGTGGAGATCTTCACTATCAGACTGTTTTAGCCAGTCTTCCTGTGTGAGCAGGTGGTGGTCAGTCTGTATTAGTCAGTCTGTGTGTGTGAGCAGGTGGTGATCAGTCTGTGTTTGTGAGCAGGTGGTGGTCAGTCTGTATTAGTCAGTCTGTGTTTGTGAGCAGGTGGTGGTCAGTCTGTATTAGTCAGTCTGTGTGTGTGAGCAGGTGGTGGTCAGTCTGTATTAGTCAGTCTGTGTGTGTGAGCAGGTGGTGGTCAGTCTGTGTGTGTGAGCAGGTGGTGGTCAGTCTGTATTAGTCAGTCTGTGTGTGTGAGCAGGTGGTGGTCAGTCTGTATTAGTCAGTCTGTGTGTGTGAGCAGGTGGTGGTCAGTCTGTGTGTGTGAGCAGGTGGTGGTCAGTCTGTATTAGTCAGTCTGTGTTTGTGAGCAGGTGGTGGTCAGTCTGTATTAGTCAGTCTGTGTGTGTGAGCAGGTGGTGGTCAGTCTGTATTAGTCAGTCTGTGTGTGTGAGCAGGTGGTGGTCAGTCTGTATTAGTCAGTCTGTGTTTGTGAGCAGGTGGTGGTCAGTCTGTATTGGTCAGTCTGTGTGTGTGAGCAGGTGGTGGTCACTCTGGGCCGCCAGCGCTGGAGGATCCGGGGGAAGATCAGAGCAGACGACCAGCAGCTGTGGGAGGAAGAGGAGACGATCTTCCTCCCCCACATCCACCAGAACTTTGAGATCAAGGTTGAGCCGTGCCCAAAA
>NC_140266.1:1019648-1022148 GCF_949987555.1 Borostomias antarcticus | reverse complement strand
AACATGTCTATTATTACAGCAGTGTTCTGTGTTACTGTCCTCATTGGCAGCTATTTACTTCAGGTGCAGTATTCTGCATGGCCCTCTCTCAGGGTCCTGCTATTAGGGAAACATTAAACCTTGTTGCATTTACTGCAGTTGAACGCATGAAATAAAAGGCAACCGCATTCCATTTTATGACTTTTCATTGTTATAGTTCAGAACATACTCACTCAGAGATGAGACAGGTGGGACCTGATCATATTCGTACAGGGCTGTGTTGATTTTCTCTATATAGTGTTCCTAAGACTTATTATTATTATTGTTGTTATTATGAATAATAACAATAAAAAATATAATTTTCATCATCACTGGAACACATTACATGAACATGTATGACAGTAAAAGCTGATCTTTAACTTTGCTTAGTCAAGTCAAACTTTATTTATATAGCGCATTTCATACACAGAGGCAACGATGCGCTTAACAAGAGGTATAGGCTAACCCCTCAGGGTCTCAAGTTACGAACCTGTCAAACACAGATGTCTCTGCCACCCAAGGTACTTCATCAGACCTGGCCACACTGCAGACCTATTTTAATATGCCCACGATATCTCCAGAGGTAATGTGATATGCAAGGTGCATGGTTAGAGGAAGATACTGTGTAACACCCATGTCCCCATAGGGAGGATGTGGTATGCAAAGTCATGGTTGATATGGACAGACTTTGTCTAAACTTTTGTTAGGCTGGCAAGCCTACCTTGTGTAACTCTTTGTTAAAATAGGGCTGATGTATCATTCCAGTATAGATATTAGGCGAGAGGGGGTAGGGAATGAGACTCACAGATTTGCAGTGAACTAACAATAAGGTTGAAATCATGATGATTCATGTTAAGGATGAAACGCCATATTTCGTTATGTTAGAACTCCTTAGTAGTACAGTAGTGGTGATGATTTGTTGAATTTGCTGTATGGTAAATGGGTGGAGACAGGTAGGACTACAGATTAGAATAAAAGTTCTTAACACATAGAGGGAAGTTGGAATTTTAACGGACAGCCGACCTGATTAAATGGAGTTCCCCAGCACTGCCTCAGGACGCCAGAAAATTGAAGGAGACTGAATTTTTGCCTTTTTAACAGCTGAGCAAGTTTTGGGTTGAGATGCTATGACCTCGATGCCTGCATGGTAGAGGGGTATCAGACCGCCAGCCTGGGCGTCCTGGGGCACGTCTGATACTGGGCACAGCCCTCTGGAACCAGGGAGAGCAGAAGCAGAAGTCTGTTTCCCCTGTGAGCAAAGACATATTACCGAACGGGCCTACCAGGCCCAGGGGCCCAAGAGCTCAGGGGGCCCTTCGCATTTCTTGTATCTTTAAAGGGCTTAGCCATTCATGTCAATAACACAGCCCCAAAAATCCTGCTGAAAAACTGAAGCCACAAATCAGAAGAAAGAAACCATCATGATACGTTTTAAATGAGTGTTTATCTATAGAACTTTAGATGGGCTGAGTACTCATGGGCCCTTCAATTATTTTGGGAGAAATCCAAAAACCAAATCCTCCGCACAGAGTTGAGGTCCCTCGAGTCAAAGCTGAGCTGGGTGAAGCTTCTTTTATTGTGAGTTTTCGATAAATGACGTGGGTGGGGGGCCCTTTATGTGTCTGTGCCCAGGGGCCCATCATTTCATAATCCGTCTATGCCTGTGGGCGTGAGGAGCTACTAGCTGAAATCATGTTGAGCACTCGAGCAAACTGCATCAGATAGAAGGATGACCCCTGCCACTCATCATGAGACTAGACGCTGTAAGAAAAATGCACAATACCTCTTCTAAGGTACCCATTCCCAAGCATATTATCTCAAGCTTGTAGTAGACAATCATAGCAGCTTATCAAACTACAGTGCAGCTGGTGGAGTCCAGTGCTCCCTGTAGGAGTTAGGTGTTGAAGGTTTGTAGCCACAACAAAATGCGCTATATAAATAAAGTTTGACTTGACTAAAGATCAGATTTACTGTCAGAAATGTTCATGTAATGTGTTCCAGTGATGATGACAATAATATTTTTTATTGTTATTATTCATAATAACAACAATAAATAATAATAAGTCTTAAGAACACTATATAGAGAAAATCAACACAGCCCTGTACGAATATGATCAGGTCCCACCTGTCTCATCTCTGAGTGAGTATGTTCTGAACTATAACAATGAAAAGTCATAAAATGGAATGCGGTTGCCTTTTATTTCATGCGTTCAACTGCAGTAAATGCAACAAGGTTTAATGTTTCCCTAATAGCAGGACCCTGAGAGAGGGCCATGCAGAATACTGCACCTGAAGTAAATAGCTGCCAATGAGGACAGTAACACAGAACACTGCTGTAATAATAGACATGTTGAGACACAAAAATAAAAAAATAAAAGTCCCACAAGGAGAGACAACACAGTCAGCTCTCCTGTCCCCGCTATCAAACACGTCCGCTCAGGAGTCCGTTTTGTCTCCTCATCGCATAGTCTCTCTTGCACAA
>NC_140266.1:1002148-1009648 GCF_949987555.1 Borostomias antarcticus | reverse complement strand
CCAGCTCCAGCAGGCTGCCTGTCTCGCCCTCAAGTGTCTCAGGGTGAGAAGCTCTTCCCCTTCATCGTCTGGACACCTATAAACAACTGTCCTCTAATGTTAATAGGTAGGTAGGCATCCTTCCTCGTAACACATCTAACCCTGTCTGTCTGCGGGGTGTGTGCATGTGCGTGTGATGTGTGTGTGATGTGCGTGTGTGTGTGGCAGGCGACGGAGAGCGTGGACCAGATCGCAGAGCTGTGGAGGTCGGCGGACGAGGACCTCCGTAGTGCGGCCAGGGAAACCGTGCTCTCCTTTGGTAGCTATCAATCAATCAATCAATCAATCAAAGCTTTATTTGTATAGCGCATTTCATACCCAGAGGCAACATAATGCCTTTATCAACGCACATGAGGATTAACTGTAGGGGTTTTTAGCTAACTACCATATGACTGTATTACTTCATAACCAGAGTGGATTACACACCACAGGTCAACACAGGTTATGGATTACACACCACAGGTCAGGCGTGGATTTCCAAAGACAGCGATGTTCTCTGTGGTGTTTTAGGTAAGAAGGGTCACCGGGCGTTCCAGAAGATGGACCAGATCTACTGTGAGCTGCAGGAGGAGGTCTACCAGAACCAGGACACTGAGATCACCCGACTATAGACGAGAGATCACCGTGCTATCGACAGAGAGGACCGAGATCAAGATCACCGTAATAACACAGACACACGGTGTTGAGGTGCGCCCTCTGCTGGTCATCCTCAAGCACTGCAGTGGCAGGAGCCTAGCCCTGGGGGGATATACTGTAACAGAAGCCGAATCAGAAAGAAGTTTATTGCCAAGTAGGTTGTCACATACAAGGAATTTTCTTTGGTCTGTGGGTGCATAGAAACAGTATCTCCTCACTATGGAGACGAACCAGCCAGGACTTGATCTGTAGGCGTCGTTGTACAGGCAGAAGACAGCCATGCTCCAATGGAGAAGCTCATAGGACATAGATTCACATTTAACCACAAGGTGCTGTGTACGATGACATGTTTATTGATAGAAATGTATTTATGTGTATGTTACTTACGTGTGCCTATATATGATAGAGCTGATTTGATAAAGAAATATACACAATAAGTACAGGTCATGTACATAATCTTTTAGCCTGGCTGGAGTTTGTAATAAATACATTTCTCATGTTTGATACCGATTTCCTGGAAATACATGAGTCATTAAACTACAGAAGTTGATTACACTCATCAGTGATCAACCAACACAGCAGAAGATCAATAGCAAAGTAGTTGCCTCTTTAATGGTAAAAAAAAATGTCTTCAGTTCCCACTAACACAAAAAAGTAACTGTACAGAACATTCTTGCGATTAACTGGCTGGTTTCACCATCGTTGGGATTTCCTCAAGCAGACATGGGGATGACTGGCAGACTTGAGAAGTGCATTGTGGGAGTTTTAATTGTCGGGGTTGGACAGCAGTAACATGGCAACCTTTTCCCGATGGGGAGGCCGCGCTGAGAGGAATGCTGTGGTAAAAATAAACCCTGGACGTCATGTGTCATGTCAGAGACGGTCATCGGACGCTCCTGTAGAGACGTCTCCAACTGTGAATACACCGTTACTACACACCCGATCTCACATTTCTGACAAAACCCTTTCTGGTCGCTCGGGTTAGGGTTAGGGTCATGAGATCAACAGATTGAACCGTCTCCCACTGTGACCTTTGTCCAGTCATACTGATCAGTGACGAGGAAAGGGGGTGGAGCTTGTGGGTCTCACTCTCTGTTAGATAGAACACACAGTTGGAGAAATACCAAATGTAATACCTGTGATCGACTAAGTCGTGATATTAGTCCTGGGCTGAGTTTCCCAGAGGCATCGTAGCGCTATGATGAACGCCATAGCTTACGATGAACGTAGCGCTACGATGCCTCTGGGAAACTCAGTCCTGGATGGGACACGGACGGTCAAGTGCACCAGAGTGACCGTCTGTCCAGTCCAGTCAAACCGCTTCAACTGGCTACACAAAGCCTGTCTGGTCCAGGAGCCGTTTCTGTACCGCAAAGAGGAGACCAGGACTGCGTACCGAATCACATACTTCTACTACTTACTAGCAGTACCTACTACAGCTGCCCTTAGAAAGTATGTACTTTGCAAGCAGTAGGCATCCAATTGGAACATACTATCTTGTCATAACATTGCGTCGCTGTCCATAACGTCACATTCGTCTACAGCTGTCACGACTTGCACATGTGACGCACATTTCCGCTGCGCACAGGATTGTGGGTCAGAAAAGCCAGAAAAGCCTGCTGGCTTGCATACTGCAAAATACAACCGGATGTAGTAGGACATAATGGTATTTTTGCCATACTGCATGTGGCATACTATGTATTGGGACATACTACATTCTGTTTTGGCATACTATATAGTACGGTAGTATGCGATTCGGAACGCAGCCCAGGACTGCGTACCGAATCACATACTTCTACTTTGTACTACTGTACCAGTGCGTACTACGGCTGCCCCTAGGAAGTAAGTACTTTGCACGCAGTATGCATATCATTGGGACATACTGTCATTACATTGCGCCTTGAAATTTGACCACATCCGTCGCAGTCCATATAGACATTCATCCACAGCTGTTGCGACCTTGGAACCATAAAAAAAACGACTTGCACGTGACATAATTTCTGCTGCGCACAGGATTGTGGGTGTGGCATACTATGAATTGGGACATTCCTCCTTTTTTTTTAAGCATACTATATAGTATGTAAGTACGCGATTCGGAACGCAGCCCACTGTGCTGGTGATTAGAGAACACCTTGGAACACAGTCAGAGAACGTCTTTTATTAAATTAAAAGCAGTGACAGCAGTGGGACTCAGCAAGATCAGTGACAAGAGTGAAGGATACAGGTTCACATCTCTACTGCTAGCCGTGGGCCCACCGCACCACAATACTTGGCCAACAGGTAGGAACACAGCAGACTGTCCCACCATCACTTGTCCTATCTGCTACCAGGCACTAACACTGATAGTCAGCATTTACACAACAAAAGAAACATCATACTATATCACACACACACACTCACAAACATTCAATTCTCCACCCTTTGCAAACTTTCAGCATTCTTTTTAAAATATATGTGTATGAGCAACACGTATGAAAACTCTTAAAGGCAACCCATGCAAACATTAACATCCGGTGTGTTGGGGGAGGGGGGGGGGGGCACTCAAAAACCAGGGGTGGTGGGGGCGGGGCTCGTTCCTAGGTGGGGCTGTAGGGGTGCCAGAAGTCGCATTGGTGGAGGAGACAAGGTTTCTCAGCATCTCCTTGTGGGGGGAGGGGGGTGGGTGTACTTCCAAGCCTAGTTACAGATTGTCCAGGGTCCGTGTGCTCTCCGTGTGTTTCTGTGAGGGTGTGTGGGATGGGTTGCAAGTCTCTCTCTCTCCCTTAGGTGCCCACAATGCTGGGGTCGTGTGCTGCGTCCGGCAGTGCCGCGTCGTGGCAGTGGTACAGGAAGCAGTTCCCCCAGCAGCTGTAGCAGATGAGGAAGAGCGCGGCGAGGAAGACCAAGGCACAGATGGTGCAGGGCTTCCTCTCAAGCAGGAAGCTGAGCAGGTAGAAGCCCATGAACATGGAGTGGTTGAACCAGAGGGCCGGGTTCAGGGGTTTGGGGATGAGGAGCACCGGGAGCAGCCACTGCAGGCAGTACATGGTCTCTGAGAAGAGGGTGCGTGATGGGGACTTTGACCAGGGTGGGGGTAGACCAGGGTGGGGGTAGGCCTGGGTGGGGGTAGGCCTGGGAGGGGCTGGCTGGTAGATGGGGAGAGGCTAAGCTCCGCTGTGGCAAATGGGGAGCTGGCTGTAGATGGTTACCATCAGGTCCGGTCTGTAAGGGACAAACACCATTGATTAGGACGGCCAGCAGTTAAACAAGCACAAACCAGCTAGCTAGTTTACTGCGTAGCTGATTAACATGGAAAAATATGATAATTGTGGCTACAGATAGGCTATTAGTATAAAAAATATAGATTGACACTCCAAAGACAAACCACAAAACGACCGATAGTCAACTCCAAAACTATCGCGTACTAGCTATTATTACGGCTAAACGTAACGTAATATCCAGCTAGTGAGCTAACGTGAGCTAGCGTGGTTAGCTAGCACTATTTCAGTACTAGAGCTCACCTTCGTGACAGGAGGTAGATAAGTTTATAGTTTTATCGACCAATTTAACTAGCTAGCGTTATATGCAACCCATTACATACCTAGCTAGCTAGCTTGACGAAGAACAACCATTCACTAACAGCCGTTAGCTAGTAGCTACATGAGTTCTCTGGTTAGCTTACTAGCGTTAGCTCACACCGGCTGCTAACAAAGAAGGCAATTTCGACGGAATAATTTGATATCGAAGCTCCTTGGTCCGTGTTTCAGTCTAATTCATATCCACAAATACTATCTGACCTGCCATTTTCCACGTTCATTCTTGTTGAAGCACACTGTTTGACTCCATTGCTGTCATGGATGTGATTGCTGTCCATGTCCCAGACGACTGCGTAGCTTTAGCATTTTGGGTCAAAGGACCCAAAGAATTAGACATGGGCGCTACTGCCTGCATGGTTAACTAGTAGACTTATTTTGTATAATATTTAAAAGGAGATGTTAGTCCTGGAGATCCAACCAGTACCCGTAGGCAGTAACGATTGTATCGGAAAAATACGAAAGCTTAGTAGATATTTTAAAGGTTAACAAAGTTTTATCCCGGCTTTGCTGTGAACTGCTCAAGTCTGGACGGGCATCTGTCAGCTTTCGTGGATCATGTTACAGAGTACCATGTGAAAGTGTGACCATTGCCAAACTGTATAATTTTGCTCACTTGCTCCCATAGAAACTAGATTTTGGCAAAAGATCGGAAAAGAAACCTATAACGATAGACAATAATAAGCTAGTCTAATGCCTATTCTCAACGATATAGACTGACAATATAAAATGCTGAGCGCATGTAAGCCATAGGGAGAATAATGATAGGTTACAAAATCATATTGTCAACCCAACTGTGGCTTGAATAAGATTTTTTTTCAGACAGCCAATTGTCAGAAATCAAGAATCAAAATGCAAGTCTGATCAGTTTTATTGCCATTGTAGTTTTTCAACATACTAGGAGTTTGCAGGGATGAGACAGAACAGTGCAAAGACGGCAGTGCCAAGAGCAAGTACAAAATGCTAGTGCAAAATAGGATGAGATAAAAAACAATATACAAAATGTAGTGTGGTCTGTGTATATACAGTGAGTGTGCAGAGTGGAATGTGCATGTGAAGGCCTATCTTCCTGTTCCGCTTCAGGGTCCTGGAGTTGTGCAGGGCCAGGAGGGAGGGGCAGGTTGGACCAGGAGGGAGGGGCAGGTTGGACCAGGAGGGAGGGCCGGTTGCAGCCGATCACCCTCTCAGCGGATCAGATGACGCGCTGCAGTCTGGCCCTGTCCTTGGCTGTAGCGACGGAGTACCAGATGGTGATGGAGGAGGTGAGGATGGACTTGACGGAGGTGTAGAATAGTACCATCATTTTCTTTGAGAGTCCGAATTTCTTCAGCTGCCCCAGGAAGTACATCCTCTCCTGTGCCTTCTTGGGGGTGCCCAGGAAGAGGAAGGAGTCCACAGTGGCGACTAGGGAGCCATTCAGGGTGATGGGGGGGGGGGAGGCTGATTTCTACATGAAGTCCACCACAATCTCCACTGTCTTAAGAGTGTTCAGCTCCAGGTTGTTTGTGTACAGTGAGAAGAGTAGGGGGGAAAGGACACAGCCCTGGGGTGGGGGGGGGGGCAATACTGATGGACCTGGAGTCAGAGATGTTTCTGCCCAGCTTTACATGCTGTTTCCTGTCAGGCAGGAAGTGGTGATCCACCGGCAGGTAGAGTCAGGCACGCGCAGCTGGGAGAGCACGTACTCCACTCATAACGTCTATACTGCCCTAACAGGTCAAGTGCACTCTGAACATCTCTCGTCTAGCCATACAATAGTTCTCCCATTTGCTGATGACCGAGGGTGGGAATGTTCTATTGAGTAAAAAGCCCAGCGAGGGAAGTATAGGCTATAGGCCTAATGCATGTCCTTGATCTCTCCGTTTCCATGGCAATCCCGTTTCACTACTGTCCCCACGGTGAATCCCAATCAAGGCGCCAGTTCTATTGATCTCAGAAGCTAGTCTAAATCTGTGGCTGCGCTGAGTTTACTGTGGATTAATATCTAATACGCCACGAGGCATCCCACTGATCAAAGACACGTCTAAAATACGTCTTTTAGAAGTCTTTTTTGGACGTCCAAAGACATCCAATTAGGAGCCAGAATGATTTTTTTTTTTTTACGTTCAGATATTGAACCTGTTTTACACATCCACAGACGTCTTAGAGGGGTCCAAGCCAGACGTTTGAATATTGAGGGGTCCAGCAGACGTACAAAGGGGGTTCTGGACCGACGGACGTTATTAGGACATGATCTGAACGTCTCCCTGACGTTGCGTGTTTGCTGGGATGCATGGCCTTCATTAGATGGTGTTGCCATATAGACAGAGACAGGTCCTGCAGTGCTCGCCCCATTAGCCTATAGGCCTAAAGACAAATAGGCCTGTGTAGGCCCTACACCTTCTGGTAGGCTATAGTCCTTCCTGGACCCCATGACATGTTTATAGGCCCATATACCCTAAGTCACGTGTCTATATGGCAGACTTGACTAAAGATGCGCCCAAAAAAGCCTCTGCATAAATTGTGACATGAATATCTAGCTAATATCCCCCATTGACGCAATGTCTTGTCTGTTATGTTTGGTGTATCGAGACCCTGCTTATAACTCAATTTTCTTAAGCCTATTTTCTTAAGAATGGGCGATAATACTGGTATCATTATTATCACCGTGCACCAAGCTCTCAGTGTGAATATGCAGTCAATCGCAGTCCGACGCCACTCTGCTCCACATACACACACCGGCCAGTTCTCTTCCACTCCAGCGCAGCCGCAGGGCGAGGGGACAGCTTCAGTCTCACAGGCCACCTCTGCATCTTAGATAAGAGTCTGGAGCATTTAGCAGGATGCCTTAACAGACAACCCGTTTCCTACGGATCCCCACCAGTCAGCGCGCGCCTTGTTTGCGCATGGCCAGATCCACTCCAGGTCCTTGTTTGCGCATGGCCAGATCCACTCCAGGTCCTTGTTTGCGCATGGCCAGATCCACTCCAGGTCCTTGTTTGCGCATGGCCAGATCCACTCCAGGTCCTTGTTTGCGCATGGCCAGATCCACTCCAGGTCCTTGTTTGCGCATGGCCAGATCCACTCCAGGTCCCTCGCTTGAGCTCTCCCTCGCAACACCGCTGCGAAATTATCCCCGGAGCATCAATACCTGCAGGTAGGTGGTAGGATAGTCTTCTCCCGTTTCCAATGTAGGCTGTCATTTTTTGGTGACATTATGTCGTAAAGGCAAACAGGCTTGACATTTTGTAATGAGACTGCCATTACTTTGTAA
>NC_140266.1:962148-999648 GCF_949987555.1 Borostomias antarcticus | reverse complement strand
ACCGTCTATGAAAAGCACACCGCCATACTGAGGCGGTCACCTTATCGGACTTACACTGCAAAAGAGCTTCTCGAGACTTGAACATCTGGATATCAATATATCACATCCGAAACATTTAAGACATATATACTGTATGTAGACAAAGTGTTGTTATTGTAAGGATACGATATGCCTTAAACAGTTACACAGTCATTGTAAATTGTGTAGCCTATAGATGCTAACGCTCTGCTGAGCCAACATGGCAAGGTCACCTTGCAGCAACATCTGAGCCCCCAGCTACTGGAGGTCCCATCCCAGATAGCAAGCGGATCTGGGCCATATACAGGCCAGATCTGGCCCTTGTGGCTTAGTTCCGGCCCATATATGGCCCAGAATTATTACACATCCGCTTGCTATGTGGGATGTGGCCCAAATCACCCCTCGGCCCTCACCCCCCCCTGCACATGTGGAGGTCTGAAAGGACTGGGCAGGTTAATACAATAGGGGTTGGTGCAAATCAACCAATCAGAGAGCAGGTTGCAGAGTTACACACCTGTCAAGCCCTATCAGGTGCAGTCTCCTAAGTTGGGTTTACAAATGACAGCCATGACAGTTTATTTTTTAGCTGTTTACAATGTTTGCTTTGAAACTCCTATCTCCTATCTCCTAACTCCTATCTCTATTGCAGTTCTAAAGATTTGACATGATGAATATTCAAGACAGTTTTAGAACAGACATTCCAAAACCTACAAACCAATTCTAAAATTGCTTATAACTGTTTTAGCTGTTGTATATGAACCCAGCTTTAGTGGGTGATTTGGTACCAGACCTGGGTCAAAATATTGTTTTGAAATAATTTCAATGAATTATCTGGACTTCATAGTTTTGTGTCTCATACGATAGATCCAATGAGCCGTTCCCCAAAACGCAAACCCCACCGAGCAGCTGATACTCCAGGCAGACTCAAGCAAAGCAAATTAAAGTATAAAGCAATTGAACGGAACTCAAATTTTGACCCAGGCCTGTTTGGTACACACTGTAGTTGTACATTTGTACTTTTGTACATAAAGTCTGACTGGTTCAGCGCTTCATTCAACAAAACACACCGGTATGCTAATGAGTAGAATGTTCACACAGAGCAACGTGATCAAAGATGGAGACAGAGAGGGAGAGAGAGAGGAAGTAAGACCCCTTACCTTACCTACAAAAGTGCAATGAAATAGTCCCTATTTATTCTGTGGTAGGTAAGTGTAAGTGGTTTGGAGAAAGCACATTAACGCCTGGTTTTGTAGACACAGATAGAAGCTGTTCTAGAACTAAGAGGCCCTATCAAGGGAAAAGACCCACTGACATCTTTTTAAAGCTACTACAGGTTTAATCTGTGTCTATAAAACCAGCAACAGGAGTTCGAACACAGTTTATGAAGAATGTCTTGTACCCTGAGTGAAGGGACAGGTAGAGCACACATGACAATAGGAATCGGAGAATATAGGACATATACTCTATCTACCTGGCCTGTTAGTGAAATGTATATTTATAGCTATACTGATAGTCTGTAAAACGGATAGGTTTATTGACTTGGATTATATTAATGAATACTATTATTATATTACAGCAGATATAAATGACAGTACATCATAGAAATGTCACAGATATTTGACAGCCGTAGACCATATACGAGATAAATACAGTATGGGCAGCCCTGAACCACCCACCCACATGCATGGACAAACGTGCACGCGCACGCATGCACGCACACACACACACACACACACACACACACACACACACACACACACACACACACACACAGAGGTTAGGCCTTAAATATCTTTTTTGTGTGGTTTTGTGTTTACTTCCTATGATGGTGTTTTCATATCAGCCACTGTCTACACGACCAAAAGTAGTGTTGCATTGATAGTTGTGGAGACGTTGAAGAGGGTACAGAACGGTCTGTTGGATTTCGGTGTACGTGACTCATGTCTGTGAAATGTGCCTGGTGAATGTTACAGGGTATGTGATGTATTACGCACGAGGTGCTCGGTTATTCAACGCAGGTGCTGTAACCATGGATGAACGTAGCGCCCAGCCAAGATTATGACCCATGATTACTGAAGAGAGACAGGCTTAGAGCTCAACTTCTGGATCTAGCTTCGTCCTTTCCTCACGGTTCAGAGGATGCAGAATCATGACATCACTCGCTCTGTGCCAGAAGGGTGTATCAACCCCCAGACGCACTTGAAGAGTCTGACGCTAGCGTTTTGAAGTACACCGATTGTTTTAAATGGCCGATCACGCACCAAAAGCGTTTTGAGGCGAGTCAAACCGCCTTGACGCTTCTACTCCGAACTTGTTTACATTTTGGAGCGTCAAATGGGGACAAATCAATCTAAATGAAATCAGCTCCCTATCAAAGCTGACGCCTGTAGTGCGCCATAGGAGCGTCACATGAGGCGAGTCAAATGAAGCGCGTCAATCGACTCTTCCAGTGCGTTTGGGGCTTCAGACTGCTCCTTTTCACATTCCGCACATCACCGACACACCGTGTACTCTGTTCTGCTAGACTCCACTAAACACTACATCAGTACTTACATCCATGCTGATTCTGACCTCTGACCTCTCCTGAAAGTCCAGAACTACACCTTGAAAGGGGAGGGAACTCCATGGGGAGGAGACACAATACTAATGAGGGTTTAGACCCAAGTGGGCAAAGTCGATCCTTTCAAACCTATGACGAACCAATGATGCTAGGAATGACTAGCAGCACAGCAGAGAGAGATGAGGTATCACAGCAGAGTCTCTCCCCCGTCTTCTGAAGAGCACAGACAGGCATGCAGACAGACAGGCAGACAGACAGACAGGCATGCAGACAGACAGGCAGACAGACAGGCAGAGAGACAGACAGACAGACAGACAGACAGGCAGGCAGGCAGGCAGAGAGACAGACAGACAGACAGACAGACAGACAGACAGGCAGACAGACAGGCATGCAGACAGACAGGCAGACAGACAGGCAGAGAGACAGACAGGCAGACAGACAGGCAGGCAGGCAGAGAGACAGACAGACAGGCAGACAGGCAGACAGACAGACGGACAGGCAGACAGGCAGGGAGGGGGGGGGGTTGTTGGCATGGCATGTGTATCAGTGTGTCAAGGTCCAAAGTCTTGTAAATGTAAATATCAAAGAGCTGTATATGTGACGACAGAGCTGAAATATGAGTTTTTAAGAATAACTTCAATGTGACCAATACATTTCATGTTACTGTGGTTTATAATCCGGTGTGTCCGTCTGTGTCACTCTGCTTGTTCTCTTGTCGTCGTGTCGTATCCGTCAGTAGGTGTCTGACTACCTACTCTCCCTATCAACATCAACACAGAGCCCTCCGTAGACCTGTGAAAGTGACTGGGCCCTGATACCCTGACGGAAGTGGGACTATCTGAGATTAATAGTGACAGGCCATCTGGTCGGTGAACTAGATAGTGACACTGGGACAAATGAGCATGTGTTAAGCTGGACTGCTGGACTGTAACTAAATTGATATATTTGGCGCTGTCAGTAAGTCCAGCGGATCTGGCGTTAAAGTCGCACTGAAACGGACGTTTGAGATCATCTAACTTCAGTAGTGTGACGTATTTCCGACCCAAACAAGCTATGAGGGTGGGACATGCGTTTAGAGGAATTTGATTGGAACATTGACAAGTGGACGGGTTTTAAGAACTTTAGACAGATTCGATAGAAGGATAGCGTTGATTGATGGGTGGATGTCGTGAGATTATTGGCCTAAAATCTAAGGTACCTGTTGTCCTCATTGCATGTGACCTACCGTTTTCCAGGAAGTAAGAAATTATATACTTTGATATACGATTACAACAAATGTAGAATTTTGTAAGTTTTTTGGCATACATCGTTGAATAGGTGAACACTATGACCAATTATGTGAACCAATATGGGACAGAATGCTTTTTTCATTTCAGTGCGACTTTAACCACTCCTACCTAACGAGGTGGGCGGATTCAACCAGATGTGTTAGAATGGAGACTTGTCGTCAGCAGTTGTGTGTCTTCCTGTAAGCAGAATGTTTGATGGATGTTTGATGAGAAGCAGCTCTCCAGAGAGGAGCACACGACTGATTTATGACCAGTCTCAGACTGTGTGTGTGTGTGTGTGTGTGTGTGTGTGTGTGTGTATGAGTGTGTGTGTGTGTGTATGTGCTAAACAGCGGAAGGGTATCTAGTGAGACTTAAATATGTATTGACTGGCCTCACACAAACACAGGCCAGGATATATTAGCCTCAACAGCAACTCTAGATGGTGGATGAACCAGATGAGTGTCTGGTGTGAGTATCTGGTAGATGTGTGTGTGTGTGGGTC
Organism: Borostomias antarcticus; assembly: GCF_949987555.1. Classification (NCBI taxonomy): domain Eukaryota; kingdom Metazoa; phylum Chordata; class Actinopteri; order Stomiiformes; family Stomiidae; genus Borostomias; species Borostomias antarcticus. The sequence continues at coordinate 995,297 of NC_140266.1, read as the reverse complement.
TGGTTGGTATGTGTGTGTGTTTGTGTCTGGTATGTGTGTATGCGGAGGACTACGGATGGAGCTGATAGAGGAATGTTCTAGAAGGGAAATCTCGCCATCCCAGAGGCAGGGGGTCTGGCAGGGGGAGGGGGGGGGGGGCTTCCCTACTCATCACCCGCTAATCTGTCCGTGAATCCCTCCCTCCCTCCCTCCCTCCCCTCTGTCTCCTCCCTCCCTTCCCTCTGTCTCCTCCCCTCTTTCTCCCTTCCCTGTCTCCTCCCCCCCTCCCTCCCCTCTGTCTCCTCCCTTCCCTCTCTCTCCTCCCCTCCGTCTCCTCCCCCTCCCTCCCCTCTGTCTCCTCCCTTCCCTCTCTCTCCTCCCCTCCTCCCTTCCCTCCGTCTCCTCCCCTCCTCCCTCCCCTCTGTCTCCTCCCTCCCTCCCCTCTGTCTCCTCCCTCCCTTCCCTCTGTCTCCTCCCCTCCTCCCTTCCCTCTCTCTCCTCCCCCTCCCTCCCCTCTGTCTCCTCCCTCCCTTCCCTCTGTCTCCTCCCCTCCTCCCTTCCCTCTCTCTCCTCCCCCTCCCTCCCCTCCTCCCTCCTGGCTATAGAGATCCTTTAATAACGGCACCAGATCTGCTGCTGCCGCTGTTTAAATCCACAGGATGAATAGCTGTTCTATTCCCAGAGTGGAACACAACCCACAGGCAATCTGAGAACCCCACCTCCCCTCCCCCCCACCTCCTCCATCTCTACCTCTCCTCCTCCTGTCCCTCCCCCTCTCTCCTCCCTCCTGCACCGCCCCACAGACACAAGCAGGGAAGAGGGGGAGGTGAAAAAGGAGGGAGAGACTGAAGAGAGGATGGGATGCACAATCACGCTGTACAGTTCAGAGATGCTCAGAATGACAATGAGAGAAGAACAGCGCCAGCATGCGGACCATCCAATCACACACACACACACACACACACACACACACACACACACACACACACACACAACCAGCAAGAGAACACCATTCAACATGTTCTTGTTGATGCGTCCCGATGGGTTCTGCGGTTCTTACTCTGCCTCTCTTCCAGGAACCTATAAAAGCAGCTCGTTCATGTTTGAGATCATGTCACCGATCGCCCGCACATCCAGAATCATCAGAGGACATTAGAGGACGATGGTCTCTTGGACGACCGAGCCAGCAGCTGGAGGAGGACCAGGGGGTCCCTGGAGGCGGGGTCTGGTTACACGGTGGACAGGGGAGGGCCGGTCTGGGGGGCAGCAGTCAAGGACGTGGCTGAGTGTCCCAATGTGAGGTCGTCTGCTCTAATAGAGACATTACTCATGTGTCACAAACCGGCCCAACGGAATCACCTTCTCCACCCTCCTCTCCCCTGAAATACCCTCTCCTCTCCCGACCCCTACCCCACCCTCCTGGCCCAATCTGCCCCTCTCCTGACCTACCCCACCCTCCTGGCCCAATCTGCCCCTCTCCTAACCACTACCCCACCCTCCTGGCCCGATCTGCCCCTCTCCTAACCTACCCCACCCTCCTGGCCTGATCTACCCCTCTCCCGACCCCTACCCCACCCTCCTGGCCTGATCTACCCCTCTCCCGACCCCTACCCCACCCTCCTGGCCCGATCTGCCCCTCTCCCGACCCCTACCCCACCCTCCTGGCCTGATCTGCCCCTCTCCCGACCCCTACCCCACCCTCCTGGCCCGATCTGCCCCTCTCCCAACCCCTACCCCACCCTCCTGGCCTGATCTACCCCTCTCCCGACCCCTACCCCACCCTCCTGGCCTGATCTACCCCTCTCCCGACCCCTACCCCACCCTCCTGGCCTGATCTGCCCCTCTCCTGACCTACCCCACCCTCCTGGCCTGATCTACCCCTCTCCCGACCCCTACCCCACCCTCCTGGCCTGATCTACCCCTCTCCCGACCCCTACCCCACCCTCCTGGCCCGATCTGCCCCTCTCCCGACCCCTACCCCACCCTCCTGGCCTGATCTGCCCCTCTCCCGACCCCTACCCCACCCTCCTGGCCCGATCTGCCCCTCTCCCAACCCCTACCCCACCCTCCTGGCCTGATCTACCCCTCTCCCGACCCCTACCCCACCCTCCTGGCCTGATCTACCCCTCTCCCAACCCCTACCCCACCCTCCTGGCCTGATCTACCCCTCTCCCGACCCCTACCCCACCCTCCTGGCCTGATCTGCCCCTCTCCTGACCTACCCCACCCTCCTGGCCCAATCTGCCCCTCTCCTAACCTACCCCACCCTCCTGGCCCAATCTACCCCTCTCCTAACCTACCCCACCCTCCTGGCCCAATCTACCCCTCTCCTAACCTACCCCACCCTCCTGGCCCAATCTGCCCCTCTCCTAACCTACCCCACCCTCCTGGCCCAATCTACCCCTCTCCTAACCTACCCCACCCTCCTGGCCCAATCTACCCCTCTCCTAACCTACCCCACCCTCCTGGCCCAATCTGCCCCTCTCCTAACCTACCCCACCCTCCTGGCTGATCTACCCCTCTCCCAACCCCTACCTCCTGGCCCAATCTGCCCCTCTCCTAACCACTACCCCACCCTCCTGGCCCGATCTGCCCCTCTCCTAACCTACCCCACCCTCCTGGCCCAATCTACCCCTCTCCTAACCTACCCCACCCTCCTGGCCCGATCTGCCCCTCTCCTAACCTACCCCACCCTCCTGGCCCAATCTGCCCCTCTCCTAACCTACCCCACCCTCCTGGCTGATCTACCCCTCTCCCAACCCCTACCTCCTGGCCCAATCTGCCCCTCTCCTGACCTACCCCACCCTCCTGGCCCAATCTACCCCTCTCCTAACCTACCCCACCCTCCTGGCCCAATCTGCCCGTCTCCTAACCCCTACCCCACCCTCCTGGCCCGATCTGCCCCTCTCCTAACCACTACCCCACCCTCCTGGCCCGATCTGCCCCTCTCCTAACCTACCCCACCCTCCTGGCCCAATCTACCCCTCTCCTAACCTACCCCACCCTCCTGGCCCGATCTGCCCCTCTCCTGACCTACCCCACCCTCCTGGCCTGATCTGCCCCTCTCCTAACCTACCCCACCCTCCTGGCCCGATCTGCCCCTCTCCTCTCCCGACCCCTACCACACCCTCCTGGCCCAATCTGCCCCTCTCCTGACCCCTACCCCATCCTCCTGGCTGATCTGCCCCTCTCCTGACCTACCCCACCCTCCTGGCCTGATCTACCCCTCTCCCGACCCCTACCCCACCCTCCTGGCCCAATCTACCCCTCTCCTGACCTACCCCACCCTCCTGGCCCAATCTACCCCTCTCCTGACCTACCCCACCCTCCTGGCTGATCTGCCCCTCTCCTAACCTACCCCACCCTCCTGGCTGATCTGCCCCTCTCCTGATCCCTCCTCCACTCTCATATCATTTATCATACAGTATGGTGTGTTATAGTATAGTAATAATACAAGCTGGAATGTAATACACATTTTATGTGTATTTTATTACATTTTATGTAATACATACTATTATGTTATTTATCAGTTAACAAACATAAATTGGAAGCTACTGAACGCATGTTCTCCACATCAGGTAGAATTGGAGCCATTGTGACAGCGTTATCAATCATTCATTTATTCTTTATACACAAAGGTTTGTGAGAAAAACTGCTGACTGTGTTAGTTTGGGAGGCAGGCAGCGAACAGCAGCTGATTCCATAAAAAAAAACAAAAAAAAAACGTGATGCTTCAAACTTTATTGTTAATATTGGTACTAAATGCTGAGTATCATAGAGTTCAATAAGCCCCCAGAAGAGTGACTGCAATAGCGTTTATTCCTCTATCAGCACAGAGCGTGCACACACATACACACACGCACATAAACACACACAAACACACACACACAGGCTCTGTCAGTCACGCTAAGTGCTTGTCCCACTGTGTCGGCCGTGTGCTGCCAGTGTGGACAGGAAGTGACGTCTCTCTACATGAACATGTCGTCGTACCCTGGAGGAGGCATGTGGTCTGGATCTGGCCTGGAAAACATAACAACAACATACCCACATCACTGATAGAGGACTGTACATGCGTATGTGTGTGTATGTGTGTGTGTGCGCGTGTCTGACTGTGCGTTCAGATAGCCAGCAACTCGTTGATTATTTTTCTGAGAGTGGTCAACCGTGGGCAACTGAAGTCATTTGGCGATATGAAGGTTAAGGGGTGGGCCGACGACATGTAACAAGTTGAAAACCTTTGGGTAATAACCAATCATATTCAAGTGTTGGATTTTTTAAACTGCCATGTTGAAACGACAAACTAAATTTTGGTTCCCAGTTTCGAGAAGTTATGAGACAGCTAGAGAAGACTAGCTAGTTAGCGCTAATGTTAGCTACTGTAGTGTATTTTTATACGGTATTACATCAATACATCTGTATTACTCTCATGTAGTAATCATTTTATTAAGAATAATGAATAAACTCCAATTCAGTAGGAACTTGGTTAACTTAATTAGTTTAACATGCAGATGACAAACAGATGTCCTTTCCTGAGTCAACATTCCTTTGCCCCTGAGGAACAATAGAGATGGCACCTCTGAAGAAGAAGTCAGGAAGCCTACAGGTGATCAAAGCAGGACCGGAAAAACCCCAAGACTGCCCCCATGTCCGGAGGGGGGGGCAGAGCTCAGTGACGCCTATTGACCAATTGCAAGACTAGTTGTAAATGTACCTCCCTCGTATGCAAAATTGTTTTGTCATGTGATTCCTGGCTTGAAGCCAGTTTAAAAACTGAAGACACGAGACTGAGAATTCAGTACCGCTGAAATTTGACCGAATGGCGTGCTCAATAAATTTGGTTTAAACTGCATTTTTCTCCAGAAGATTCTTTCCAAGTCAAGACAAAAAGATACGACATATTGGCGACGGGGATGGGATGGCGATTCTAAGCTTACGATTTTCAAGACCCTTGAAAGACAGCGACTTCAACTAAACTTTTTGTGAACCTAACGGCCAAGGAGGACAAGAGGGAACGACCTCGCGAGTCTTGATCGAGGTAAACCGTCTTGCAAATCATTTTATGCTTACGCCATAAAGAACTTCCAATAAATAAGGAGAAATAGATTAAATTGTGTACGCATTGTTGTGCTGACTCGGTATGGGCATTGTCTTAGAAAGACGCATACGAGTGCGCAGAGGTTAGAGAAAGACGGGAGCTCCAGAGTGGGGTTCCGTGTCTCTAAAGGAAAACCGGTTAAATTAAATGCATAGGATTGCATATTTGTGTTAAATGTTGAGGTACCAGTATGTAAAAGCAGGCTAAACCGGAGTACCTGTATGTCTCGTTTAAGTACGTTTTAAGCCGTCTGCTTATTGTCTTGTGTTTCTTGTGTCCATTGTATATTTGAGCTCTCTTCCACGTGGTTGTGTGTGTAGACTGTAAGCCTGTGTGTGTGTGTGTGCCTGCATCTTTGTTCTTCTCTTCCACGTGGTTGTGTGTGTAGACTGTAAGCCTGTGTGTGTGTGTGTGCCTGCATCTTTGTTCTTCTCTTCCACGTGGGACTGGATATTGTAGGCCTGTGTGTGTGTGTGTGTGCCTGCGTCCACAGCCTTTGATCCTTTGTGTGAGGAGACGGGCTGTGTGAGGTGTGAAAGTTGAGGTGTGAACGAGAGAGTGAAAGGAGAGCGTGCGTTGTGGGTTTTGTGCTTTAAAGTTTAAAAGTTGAGATTGTGTGTTTGTTGGTTTTATACATTGTAAGGTTTGAAAGTTGAGTTAATGTAAATAATATTGTGCTGATATTTCTTGTTTAATTGTCTTTTGTGGGTGAGGCTGCTCCCCGTACTCTTGAGTTGTAAAAATTCCTAGCCCTCATTAAAACCACAGCTGGCTGTGGGGGGAGGGGGGTCGGTGATACGCGATCACTAGACAATAGGTTTTTTTCAGTCTTAAGGTGATGCGGGCAGAGACAACACTTTCTCTATTTCTTTCTTGTTCTATCTTTCTTTCTCTCTTACTTCTTTCTCTTTCCTGTCTTTAGAAATTAGGGAACGATAATCCATCTAGTGGTCATTTATAGGTTGCAGTGCACGCTGGGTTTGGTTGTGTTGATTCTTTAATTTTGTTGTCCTATGCCTCCATCTAGTGGTCATTTATAGGTTGCAGTGCACGCTGGGTTTGGTTGTGTAGATTCTTTAATTTTGCTGTCCTATGCCTCCATCTAGTGGTCATTTATAGGTAGCAGTTCACGCTGGTTTGGGTTGTGTTGATTCTTTAATTCTGCTGTCCTATGCTGCCATCGCGTGGCCATTGTTAGATATGACCGCTTTCTATATTTGTTTGATTATTCGTGTGTTTTATGACAGTTTGACTTTAGAATAATGGATTGTTAATAGCAAATTTATTTTTAATTATCATTGCTTGGTAATTAATTGGTTTTTCCCCTTTGAGTCAATCTGTTTTACAGTTATATCCGAAAAAGCTTTTGTCCAAACCAGCCATCCATCCATCCACCCATCCATCCACCCATCCATCACCTGCTTGAAAAGTAAGCCTGAATTGCTGATTAATGCTCATTAATTGAACTAGACTGATCACCTGATTTAATTGTTTTGAGTGGTTGACCTGCATTTGAGGCTTGGTGTTTTATGATAAGGTGATTGATTGGTTTGGTTACTTGATTTGATAATAAGGATAAATGGTTAGTCCATTAATTGATTAATTATTGATTACTTGATTAATTATTTATAGTTATTCAACGTTTTGTTATTATAAATATTATATATATAATAATTCTACTTGATACTGGATATAAGTGGTTTTGTGGGTGTTTAATTGTTAAATGGATGTAGATGGTTTGGTGATGAGCTTTGGTTTTGAGTGATTGGTGGTCTGTTGGATATCTGGTTTAAAGGTGTCTTGGTTTTTGATAGAATAAACATCAGTTTAAGCGTTGCTTTAGTAGAGTGATATAGACGTACATACATATATTACGCTTTGCATATTGTGTGTATGGAGTGAAAGGACTGAGTGAACGGACAGTAGGACTCAACTTGCTGACAGGCAAAGTGGTGTGGACATTTCGATGTCTACGTCAAAACCTTTTTTATTTTAATTTATTATTTTCTGGCATACAGCGATTAATGAGGGGATTGTCCTCTGGTGCACAATACCCTCAGCTTGCGTCAAACCGGGCTTTGTGGTTTTTAATTTGCAAAAATTAAAAGTGCTTAAATGGGACCGATCGCTCCCTGTGCTGAAGACTAGGGTTGAGATTGAGCAGGAGTATATCTGGATAGGCAGTTTAGGCAGAGCAAGAAGTGTCCTATGTCTGTGAGTGATTGAGTGTTCATTTCTTTATTAATTACATAATTGATAAAGCTTCATTTTATAGTGTTAGATTCTTAAGAGGCTTATAATAGTCTCGAGTCTTTATCGGTCTATCAATCTTCGTGGACTCCAACATGTCATTCGACATAGACGTTAATGTGTCCATGCTTACACCGGTGGAACAACTCAAACGCGATTATCCAATACTGAAGGGCATCGATGATATATCTAAAAGCTGGGCACGGAGATGGTCTGACGTGCCACAGCCTTGGCCGTCTACAGGAAGCTTTGATGAAGGACTCATTCAAAACATGCGCGTTCTGGTTGAGGCACACAAAGCTCACCAGAAGACGGGACGACGAGGTAAGGCTCGAAAAGAAAAGAGAGATGCCGAACTCGCAGTCTTGATACTGTTCGGTAAAGTAGGGAGGAGACAGAAAGCAGCTGTGGAGGCGGCAGCTACCGCAGCTCTAACCATAATAGAGGAGGCCAATGATAAGACGGACATACTACAGAGTATAATTGATGCGCCATTCTCTCATACGGCTCCAGTCTTGACTCCGCCTCCTTATGAAGCTCAGGAGGAAACTACTAAGGCTTACCCACAGCTACCCGTGCTAAATACTGAGGGAAGATATGTAATCAGAGATGATAATAATGATATTATGCAGAAGGGAAATGCCAGGACGACCGTTGTAACTCATCTTGATTTGAAGCGCAAAACCAAGAAATTAGATAAGCATCCGACACCAGCTGAAAAGAAGAAGAAGAAGAAGAACAAAAAGGGAAAGTGTGGAAGCGACAGTGACTCTTCTGTAGATGAAGGAGTGGATATTGGAGGATATGATGAAAGTATTAGAAAGATTATGACAGGTGCTGTATAGAAAGGAAGTGTTGCTAATGAAACAGACTAGTAGTAGTAGTGAAGAAGAGAGTGAGGAGTCTGACTCGAAGGAAGATGATACAACATGGACCAAGGATGTACCAGATGAAGAAGAATTGAAGGAAATTAGGGAGTAGTTGAAGGTGATTAGGAAGTAGTTGAAGGTGATTAGGAAGTAGTTGAAGGAAATTGCAAAGTAGTTGAAGGAATAAGATGCTGAGCTGAAGAGGAAACTCACTCAAAGTCAGCTCTTGAATGGAAAATGGATAGAAGAGGAGTAGAAACAAGCTGTTGTTTTGCAGAACAACAACGACAATAACCAATGATGTAATCTTCATTCCCGTTCCCTGTTTTCCAACAGCCTCAGACAGGGGGAGATTATTAATTCTGAAGTATTCAAAAAAAAATAAAAAAAAAGGGGGGGTGAATAGGAAGTTGAACATGTCATTGGCTAGATGTCATCAGCAATTTACAATACAATAAGTATTTCTTAAGTTTTTAGAATCAATTTTTTAGGAGAATGATAGCGGTGATAACCTACGTTGTCACCTCTGAGCCTGAGTTCATTATTGAAGTTGAAGTGATGAGGAATATTTTTATTACATCTGTGACATTCTGGAGAAACACTTGTCTCCAGAAGATTATTATAGAAGCAAACTAGTTGAGTATGGACTCCAGAGTATGAACCATCTTTTTGTTCAGAAAAACAAAAACAAAAAGTCATGTGTGTTGAATGGTTATCGATGATTTGATGCTAAGTTCAGTTTATTACAGGAATTTCATAATGGTAGGAGTATTCAGTTATGGTTTCATATAACATCAGTTTAGATAATTGGTTTACAAAGCTGTTTAGTCAATTCAAATAGGTTATGTTTCTCACTTTGATTTAGGAGTTTGTGTTTCAATAGTCAATGAATGGCCATAAGCTGTTCGTTTATGCATTCTATTGAGGAGTTGGCTTTAGGCCTCCCCCTCTGTCATTAACCTCGGTTTGTGTTAAGTGTTGCTTTACAGGAACCGCGGACCCTGGGGGCCGGGCCCTAGCAATGCCTGGTGTATGCCATCCTGGGGGCTGACGGTCATCTGTTGTCTGTATATTGTTCTCTTGTTTAATCAGGCAGCAGGGGGTCGTCTACATTTCACCTGTGTTTTTGATTCAGGTGTGTGTACACGTCTCCTTGGTTGGATTGTTCTGTTTTGTAGTAATTTAGGTTTAGTCTATGTCTATAGGATGTTCTGTGTTTTGTGTAGTTCTGTGTTGATGTTTTCAGACTATCCTGGAGTGCATTTAGTGGGCTACCAAGGCGTGGTTGCCCCTCACCAGCACGAAGCTATGAACTGTGTGGAGTCACGGATGACTTGAGGGTCATTCTTGGACACTTCTGGAGCGTTCTCCCTGTTTCGGACGGGGTGAGCTTGCCATCTTGCTGCGGACATTGTTCTCTGGGTGTCAGAGAGGATTGCGACACCTGGGGGTTTGATGTCTGAAGATGGCTCCAGCGTGAGACGAGGAGATGAGACAGCGCTGAGGGCTGTTCTCCTTCGGAGGGGCTAAGTGCTAGTAACCTCTGGCCCCCGATTTGCTTTGTTGTTGTGTGAAGATTTGGTTATTTGTATGTGTTTTGGGGAATTGTTTGTTATGTTTAATGTTGTTTTGTGTCGAGGCGTTAGGACGCCTCGAAGGGGGGATATGTAGTGTATTTTTATACGGTATTACATCAATACATCTGTATTACTCTCATGTAGTAATCATTTTATTAAGAATAATGAATAAACTCCAATTCAGTAGGAACTTGGTTAACTTAATTAGTTTAACATGCAGATGACAAACAGATGTCCTTTCCTGAGTCAACATTCCTTTGCCCCTGAGGAACAATAGAGATGGCACCTCTGAAGAAGAAGTCAGGAAGCCTACAGGTGATCAAAGCAGGACCGGAAAAACCCCAAGACTGCCCCCATGTCCGGAGGGGGGGGCAGAGCTCAGTGACGCCTATTGACCAATTGCAAGACTAGTTGTAAATGTACCTCCCTCGTATGCAAAATTGTTTTGTCATGTGATTCCTGGCTTGAAGCCAGTTTAAAAACTGAAGACACGAGACTGAGAATTCAGTACCGCTGAAATTTGACCGAATGGCGTGCTCAATAAATTTGGTTTAAACTGCATTTTTCTCCAGAAGATTCTTTCCAAGTCAAGACAAAAAGATACGACACTACTGTAGCAAGCTAGCAATTTGACATCATCTTTTATTGAATTTATTCTCACGTTACCTCTAGAATATCTCTGCCCAAATCACATTCGACAAGAAACAAAATGTCGTTCACCAGCACAGCTATTGTTAGCACCAGTGAGCTTTGCAAAATGGAGTAGCCCTGGCTAACTTGTGATTTACAGTGAGCCACCCCCCACAGTGAGCCACCCCCCACAGTGAGCCACCCCCCCACAGCGAGCCACCCCCCCACAGCGAGCCACCCCCCCACAGCGAGCCACCCACGTCCGGAAACCTCGGCCATAGATGGCCTCGAGTAGCTGGCCGTATGAGAGTACGTGTGTGTGTGTGTGTGTGTGTGTGTGTGTAGGTGTGTGTTTGTGTCCTACCCAGGTCGGTTCCTGCCCACCGGTCCGAACGGGTCGAAGCGGGCCCCGGGGGGCACGGCGCCGGGCGGGAGAACGCCGGGGATCCCTGCTGACGGGTCGAAGCCGGACCGCGGGAAACCGGCGCGCAGGGGGTCCACAATCATACCCCCCCCACCGCCGCTACGAGGGAGAGAGGGTCCGAGTGGAGTACAAGAGTCAGAAGCATTTTTTGGCAAGCCAGGAGTGATGTCCACTCGGTATTTAAGTGCTTGAGTCAATATAATTAAATAGTTTCTTTTAATACTTTTTTAATCGATGACTAGCAAACACTTAAGTATACATGCTCTCAGCCAGGAAGGCTGAGCAAGGAGGGAGGGAAGGAGGGAGAGAGAGAGAGAGAGAGAGAGAGAGAGAGAGAGAGAGAGAGACACACACACACACACGCGAGCACACTCACCTAAACGGGTCTAGGTCTGCTCGTCCTGCAGCAAATGGAGCCATGGGGTCTGGCCTGAAAAATGCATGCGCATACACACACACACACACACACACACACACACACACACACACACGCGCACAAGACACACGCACAAGACACACACACACACACGCACACGACACACACACCGAAGGGGAGAGTGAGTCCGGGCTGAAGGACAAACAAAGTAGTGTGTTTCTGATTCAGCACTAGACTGTCAGCCAGTCAGCCATCTAGGCAATTACCTAGTCAGCCAGCCAGCAAGTTAGCAGGCCAGTGAGCCAGCCAGACATGTCAGTCAGTCAGTCAGACAACCAGGCAGTCAGCCAGACAACCAGCCAGCCAGCCAGTCAGCCAGCCAGCCAGCCAGCCAGCCAGCCAGTCAGTCAGTCAGTCAGTCAGTCAGTCAGCCAGCCAGCCAGTCAGTCAGTCAGTCAGACAACCAGGCAGTCTGTCAGCCAGCCAGCCAGCCAGCCAGCCAGTCAGTCAGTCAGACAACCAGGCAGTCAGCCAGACAACCAGGCAGTCAGCCAGACAACCAGTCAGTCAGTCAGTCAGTCAGTCAGTCAGTCAGTCAGTCAGTCAGTCAGTCAGACAACCAGGCAGTCAGTCAGACAACCAGGCAGTCAGTCAGTCAGTCAGTCAGAGATGTGCAGCCTCATCCTCCCAGTGGACCAGGCCACAGCAGCAGCAGCAAGGTCTATAAAGTGCTGACATCACCCAGCTGAACAGGTCACATGGTCACCGACAGAGGGTAGAGGAAGGGAGGGGCTGGGATGGTGGAGGAGAAGAGAGGAGGAAGATGGAGGGAAGAGGATGATGGAGGAGAGGACAGGAGGACCCAAGTGACCGGATCCATTCCTGGACCGGATCCATTCCTCGCTTTCAACCCTCTCCCGCACACTCATATCGTACGTACACACACACACACACACACACACACACACACACACACACACACACACACACACACACACACACACACACACACACACACACACAGACACACAGACACACAGACACACACACACACACACACACACCTCTGCGCTGCCCTCTATGCCTCCAATGCCAGACATTTAAAAATAGTCCCCGTGCTCTCTTTTCGTCCTTATCCTGTTATTCATCCCTCTCTCTCTCTCCCTCCCCCTCTCTCACCCTGGCTGTAAATATTGAATAAGACGGAGAGGCTCTCTGAGCTCAGCCGACTCCCAGCATGCAACATCAGCGTCGGCCTGGCGTTCAGCTCCCCTACCGCCACGAAGGTGGCGAGGACGCTACCCACCAGTGGGGCTGTCTGACGGTGTGAGGCTGCCGTGTGGGGACGCGCAGCGGGTCGTGGTCCGGCTGATCGTCCTCCGGCGTGTCCCTCCTGCTCTTCCTCTCTGCTTTCCTATTGGCCGGCTGGGCCCTGGGGGAGGGCGCCGGGGGCAGAAGCTGGCTCCGCACCTTCTCGCTCAGACCTGTAGCATCCTTAAACACACTGATCAAGCACGCACGCACACACACACGCACACACACACGTCAATACGACTGAAGGGTAAGAAATTGGACTTGCACCACAAGCTCCAGCAACACAGGCTAAGAGAAAGGTAACAAAGGAATGTCTATTACACTGCATCCTAACCCAGAATACAGACACACAGGTACAGTGTAAGAGAGGGAGAGGCACAGCATCCATCAATTTGCTCTATGCACTTTAATGTCTCTTTGTAATGTCTTATTGTCGTATTTCGTAGTGTCTATAGTGTCTTAATGTCTTATTTTGTAAACGTCTCCTGTCATATTGTTGTAATGTCTTACTGTCTTATGTCTTAAGTCATGTCTTGATGTCTGAGAGTGCCGGGCACAGTGTATTTCATTGTATTTTATAAATACACATGACAGTAAAAGCCTTGAACCTTGAACTTGAATTCGGGGCTGAGTAGATCGCTGCGTCAATTCATTCGACTGACTGTTAATGAGAGAGACACACAAACGGATTCAACTGGGAAAGAGGCGTTTTCTCTTCTGAATCACGGAGCAGTTAGGACAGGGTGTGAATGATGTCCTCGGCCTGTTCCTAGACGAGCACAACACCGCGCCTGGCGACAGGCCCAGATTAAACACGCACAATGAGTCACACGGTGACTGTTTATGCTAATGGGGGCGCACGATGAGTCACGCCGTTCGTGAGAGCGACTCTTGATGGCCCCTCTACCCACGGGGTCGTAGACTGCCATGCTGTACCGTTCAGTAGCATTAGGTCTGGCGTATCATTGTATGTATGCTGCTACTGAATTGATTTTGATTGATTTTGATTTATTTTTAGGACAGGGACAAGGTACATTAAAAAGTCATTAATTCAGAGTATTACAAACTTTCTCAGGGGGGGAATGCTAATGTAATGAGTTTTGGTCACACATTGTTTTCAGTGTGCCCAGCATGTGAACTGGGCACCCCTAAAGGTGCATGAGACTATAATAATCAATAAATAAATAAATTAAAAAATCCCCAAATCACCTGGTGATGTGAAACAGATAACAGGTAACAGATCACCCACCTGTCATAAGTCTGTAAGTGGTTTGCATTCACATGGTCGCTGATGGCCACTGTCAGGTCAGACACCTGGTCAGAGCTTGGATACTGTCAGCAAAGAGATATGCCAGTTAGAACGTGTACCCACTCCCAAACAGAAGGACTACGCCAGACCAACGAGACTGGAATCGGCTGCTGTCGTCCAACAGTCGACCTGTTTGTGTGGCAGACTCACCATGGCGTTGAAGATGAGGGTGTTGTCCACCGTGATTGCTTTAACCAGGAGCCGGGTCTTCTCGTCGTGTGACTGGTACCTCAGGGTGTACAGCTCCTTGCTGCTGCTCCAGTCAGCGGGGAGCAACTCAGACTTCTTGTCCTCATTACGAGGCTGTGAGAACACAGAACAAGAAATTGTGACCATCAAATGATGTGTCCCTCGAGGTCGGTTGGATATTTTCCGCAGGCAGACTACGGCAGCCGTCGGAAGTGGTGACCTGTTTGTTGGCTGGCTCTCTGATCAGAACTCAGAAGCAGTTTTATAAGCCGTGGTAGTTTCTGCTTTGGTCAATTGGTGCTCCAACACTGGTGGAGAACATTAGGTGCAAGGACAAGACAGGACTGTCCAAAGATAAATACATCCTCAAATCAATCCACATAAAGGTGAGGGGATGGCGATTCACCATAAAACCTTTGGTTAGTGTTTGCCTTGTTTATTGTGCAGGACGGTCAATGGATTGATTGATTGATTGAAATTGATTTGATACTGAGCATTCTCGATAACATCTACGGCCACACAATTCGGTGGGTCTGCATTTTCGGTGCAACAGCTAGCAAGACGTTAACTGTTCACTAACCTGCCAGTTAGCTACAGCATCCAGGCTAGCTGGCTAGCTACAGTATCTAGGCTATCTGGCTAGCTACAGCATCTAGGCTAGCTGGCTAGCTACAGCATCTAGGCTAGTTAGCTAGCTACAGTATCTAGGCTAGCTGGCTAGCTACAGTATCTAGGCTAGTTAGTTAGCTACAGTATCTAGGCTAGCTGGTTAGCTACAGTATCTAGGCTAGCTGGTTAGCTACAGTATCTAGGCTAGCTGGCTAGCTACAGTATCTAGGCTATATGGCTAGCTACAGTATCCAGGCTAGCTGGCTAGCTACAGTATCTAGGCTAGCTGGCTAGCTACAGTATCTAGGCTAGCTGGCTAGCTACAGTATCTAGGCTAGCTGGCTCAGTATCTAGGCTAGCTACAGTATCTAGGCTAGCTGGTTAGCTACAGTATCTAGGCTAGCTGGCTAGCTACAGTATCTAGGCTAGCTGGCTAGCTACAGTATCTAGGCTAGCTGGCTAGCTACAGTATCTAGGCTAGTTAGCTAGCTACGGTATCTAGGCTAGCTGGCTAGCTACAGTATCTAGGCTAGCTGGCTAGCTACAGTATCTAGGCTAGATGGCTAGCTACAGTATCCAGGCTAGTTAGCTAGCTACAGTATCTAGGCTAGCCCAGCTAAGCTAACCCACTCACCTCATCGCCAGATCCCAAACACTTGTATCCGCTCTTTATAATCTCCCAGTGAACAAAACAAACCACAGCGTCCTGAGGACAGCTGATGCCACCTGCAGCGTATGTGTACAGCACCTCTAACCCTGCCATCTTTTAGAAAGTTAAGTTTCTAAACGGTTAGAAGCAGAAATGAAAACGAAACAGACCACAGCCGCGTCTGTTTTGGTTTGTCATGGTGTTTTGGTCCGACCAACCTGACCGAGGTGCAACAAAAGAACGAGTTATTGAGTTCCGCATGAAATACGCATTTCACTGTTCAGGATTATTATCCATAGTTTAAGGGAGAATAAGTAAATTACATATTTGCAATTGAATTAAAATCTAAAACAAACAAACAAAAATCCATATTTAAGGTAGTGAGCACTAGAAAAGCCGTTGTTTAACATATCCATACACAGAGAGTATATGGTTGCAATGCATAAATAGCCCCGTAGATGGCACTATATGTCAAATAGTTCAAAATGGTTTGCAAAGATTTGTGTACCTGACGGCCATTCGGTTTGGTGTTTTTGGCTGATGGGCGGAGCCCAACACCGGCTTGGGGTAAGAAAAGATGAGTTGCATGACTGTGGCTGTGTTCGGAATCGCTCCCTTTTCACTATATAGTGCACTATATAGGGCGTCAACCATTTTGTTTGTAGTGTCCGAATTCTCAACGGAATTTTCGTTCCCTATATAGTCCACTATTTATTACCCACAAGTCACCTTGATTTCCAGGGTACATACCCTACATTTTCTCCTGTATACCACAATGCAATGCAGTTGAGTTGTCTCGCGAAGAGGGCTGTGAACGGAGGATGGCGGCGGCAACTTTCGTGTATAAACTTAAGGAACTCTAGCTTGCGGAGCTAAATCGTAAACATGTAATGTTTGTAAACATGTTACTTGATCGTGCGCTTCATAGCTAGCTAGGTAGCGCGGCTATAGCCAACGTTACATCTTGCAATTAACAGACAGGACCAAAGTAGAAAAACCACACATGCACATGATTAGAATTTAAATTTCAACACTTTATTTGGGATTTAACATTCAAAATGAACACACAAAAGCAAATCCGATACTACCTGAGTGAGTACATCTCAACCTGCAGCGTGAATGCTCCCTGTTAGACTTGTTTGTTTACACGAGGGCGCATCCGCCTGCATCACACGAATGACCGACGCATTTTTGTGACGTTCGGTGTAGTGTCCGAATACTCCTTAAACCATTCCCTAGGTAGTTCACTACAATGAACCCTATATAGGGAATAGGGAGTGAGGGAACGAGGGAGCGATTCCGAACACAGCCTGTGTTTGCCTTACCTACCACGCTCTGGGTCGATTAAATTAAGGTGATAAATTAGGGTGATAAACTACTGGGCTGAGGGAGGGAGACTGGTGCTGAAATAATTATTAATCTATTAATTTGATTTATTTATTTATTGTCTCGTCAAAGTTCGCTCGGAAAGAAATACCCTTTTTGAATCACATGTTTCACGGTGAACAACCAATCACAAACTCTGCTTTAGCCAGCTGGTGTTCTAGCTGTAATGCTAGCTAGCTGACGGGTTAGCGTTAGCTAAAGAACCAGTAGCTGCCAAGTAAGAATGGTAGCTAGGTCTCTAGCTAGTAGTGTTGTTATCTAATGGCTAGTGTAACTGTTATTAGCAATGTTTCTAGGTAGTTTTGCACTGGTTTGCTAGGTAATTTTGTGTTGTCTTGTCAAAGTTGCTTTACCCACCAAAACCACCCCGAAAGGCACTCGGAAATAAATACCCTTTTTGAATAACGTGTTTCAAGGTAAACAACCAATCACAAACTCTGCTTTAGTCGTATGTATTGCATGCTAGAAATGATTTTGCCGTAGGCCTATGTATTGCACGATGTCAATTTGTGCAACATACGCAGATTTGAGGGATTGGGCTGCTTGAGCAAAGGAAAACGGGCAGACTTTAGGAACATAATGCAAGTGAATAGCCGGGAGGGCTCCACAATCATTCATGAAAAGGCTGGTATTTTACTGATGGGTGCTGCATGATTGAAAGACCTTTGTCACACATGACAGTTATAGACATCTTGCGTACATATTTGGTCTTTTACACAACCGGTCCAAAACATCAGCAAAAAAAGATTACATCCAATAAATGGGGTATTGAAACCCCTTATTTGTACTGTAGCCTCCCATGGTCAGGGGTCCTGAAGCACCTTCGAGCTGCACCCCTCGTTTCTATGAAGGGTAATTCATTTGCACAGCAGAGACTGACAGTCTGTCTAGGCAGTCTGCCAAGCCACCCTGGTCTCAGAACATATAGTCATCAGTCTGGTTTATCGTCCCTGTGTTTGAAACAGTCTCACATAATCAGGGAGACTGTGTTTACACACACACACACACACACACACACACACACAACCACTAACCAGCGTTTCTGCTGTGGCTGCATCCATTCTGGATGATAAACAGTAACAGAGAGAGAGCTGCCACCATGACGGAGTTCCTCGGGCCGGCAGGAATGATAACATCTCCATCTGCAGGCCCTTATCTAGAAGGGCTTATGTGTTTGTTACTGTATGGAGTACGTTTTAGGTCAGGTGGACTACCCTGCTACGTTTTATGTACTGTGTGTTTGTAATTGTTTATTGTGAATTATGTATTGTGATTTCTGCCATCAACCTGACAAACGACTACAGATGAAAGTTAGCCTGTTGGCTATATCTGGCATATTTACATTTATGTATGTATTTATTTAAATGTTTATGTGCTGTCCCTATTTTAAATAAATAAACTAAATTAAACTAAACTAAAACACATTGTTGAACAGTAGTTAATGTCTTTGTGGTACCCTGCTGTTGGCACTACTTATAGTTCATCTCTTCGTTTACTAGGCCTGCCCCTCTGCCAATCTGTTGCTCTCAGTAACCTCTGTGTGCGTTTATGTGTGTGTATTGTACCTTGTCTTGCTCAACTCGTCTCTTTTGCCCAACATCCTGATTCGTGACACATGTATGTTCTAGAATGTCCAGATGTTATTCCGTGGGGATATGGGGGCGTGTCCAACACTGAGCTGCGTGTTCTGTAGGCCAATATCCCAAGCGTGTGTTCTGGGCTTCGATGCGCAACGCGGTCACATGTGTCAGTCCCGGCACCAGCTGTATGAAAATGGGATGTCCATCTCAACCACAAGCACGTCTGGCCTTCATTACTCAGCAATGTCACTGGACATCGTCCACACTGCTATGGTAGTCCCCTCTCCTGTCCTCTCCTTTTCCCTCGTCTCCTTTCCTCCCTTCTCCTCTCCTCTCCTGCCCTCTGATGGGCTATTTCATGTGAACCCTCCTCATAAAGTGCGTCGGCAGTCTGTGTGAGGAGCCAGAGCGCATGGATGTTCCTATCTGAGGTATATGGCCAGACAGCACCAGAGTTGCCGATTTCTAGTACAAAATCCAAGCTAGCTAAAATTGGTTGGATCAAACTGTTTTTAGAGGCCAGGGGAAAATGTTAGATGTCCAATAGTAGACATGATGCTGGTGATGGACCCTGGAGACCCCAGGAACATGAATGGTTACCGGCCGCCTTGACAGTGCTGCGTCCCAGATAATGAATTAAAGAGAGCTTGGGTGGTTGTTTCTATGTGTGCTGCCATGTGTGTGTGTGTGTGTGTGCGTGAAAGAAAGAGAGAGAAATGTCTGTGTGTTAATGTGTGTGTGGAGCTCGAGCTTGCGTGCTTTGGCCTAACAGACCTACTCAACACATGTGCCACACACACAAACCCAGCTGTGCCATGTGGTGCTGATTGTGAGCAGGGAGCTGCTGTGTAAATCTCGGCTAAACTGAGCTCTTTTACACACACACACACACACACACACACACACACACACACACACCCACACACACACACACACACACACACGCACACGTACACACACACACGGCTTGAACCACTGCTATTAGTTGGTCCAGCAGTGAGGCTCTGTCTCTTGCTGAGTCCCGGCCATGTCAACCTCCCGTACTAATCATTTAGCCTTTCTTAAACCACACACACACACACACACACACACACACACACACACACACACACACACACACACACACACACCATTAAGAACACTATCTTTTACAGTAATTACTTTCGCCAAGGGGACTGATGTTTGCCTAATCTCTCAGCATGTTATAGCTGGGGGTAGGGAGGGGGGCGGGGGGGGGGCAGGGGGTAGATATGGAAGCGCGGAAAGGGGGGGGGGGGGCAGCGTGGGGGTCCTAGGAGATATATGTAAATCGATGGGGTTGAGTGTTCCCATTCCCGTTCATGGCTCCATGTTATTTACCACTGAGGAGCAGTCAAGATTGAGATGTTCTCTGTACCACTGATGCCCATTTCTCCTTCATCTTAGAACATAAATACAGAACCTCAACTATACAGTACCCAGTTTTTTACATCTCCATTTTGTTGGCAGTGATGAGGGGGAGGGGGGCCCCTCTATATGTCCAGGCCCAGGGGCCCATTTTTTCATGATCCGTCTATGCACCCACTCTATCTTCTTCTCTTGCAATCAACATTTATTTATTAGGGCCAATGTTTTAGTGCTGAGCATCAGGTTGTATTTTTGGAAGAGCACCTTACGGACCCGAACAGGTTCTGTTCGGACCCTTAGAGTTCTATCTGGAACCTTTTTTCATAGGGTTCCTCTTCCATGGCTGGAAGATGGGATGTCAGAGATCAGGTTGCAACCCGTTCCCCTACAGGGAATTTTATACGGCATAATGTTTTTATACTTTAACCAAACACAGGCATATCGGGATTAGCCTAGTAGGGGATCTAACCCCGGACTGAGCCAGGGACTGAACCACTTGTGCTAAGCTCCAGCTAAAGTACATTTCACCACCGACGTTCCCAGACCAGAGGTAGTTATGCCTGTGAGGAGGGGCCAATGGGTAGCTAGGGCTGGGGGGGGGCGACGACGACGACATTCGGAGATCAAGACGTGGGATCGTGGGTTCCAACGTACAGACGCCCGTTGGAGTCAGAACTGAAGGAAAGCTGTTTCCTCTCTTCCTCTCTCTTTCTTCCTATTATCTTTTATTACTGTCCCTCATATCTAGCTGGGGGAGCTGTTCGAGGGGCTTGCTGTGTGTGTGTGTGTGTGTGTGTGTGAGTACAAGGGGGAGCTCATGCTACAGATTTGCCGTTTCTCCCTCTTGGTTGGAAGGCAAACCAGACAAAGAAAAGCTAACAAACTAGAAACAGCCGAACCCAAAGCCTCAGTGATCAACAACGTTCGGTCTGAGCCAAAGCACCGGGGGCATGTGTGTGTGTGTGTGTGTGTTTTGTTTTAGCGTGCATGTGTCTAGTGTGTGTGTAGAGTATGTGTTAGTGTGTGTGTGTGTACAAGAGAGCCAGTTTTGGCCTGGGATCTCCCCAGATGAGGGGAGACCTAGGGTGTCTGGGCTACACTGAGCAGATACAGCAGAAACACTGTGACGTGCCACTACGTAGCCAGTTACACAAACACGCACACACACACACACACTCCCATCTGGAGCACATTTAGACTGTTGTCATGGCCACATGGGCTTTCCCCCCCCTCCCCAACTTCCACAAACCCTTTCGTGCTCCTGCCCCATCAAACATGCAAACGCACACACACACACACACACACACACACCAACTCCGTGCTCTGATAACCGTCTTCTGCTCCCTCCGTTGATAGGAGGGCCCAGCGGACAGGGTTTTGCGTCATGGCTTCTGTGAAGGCGCTTATTACATCAAGGCACAGTAAGGCGAGATGTCTCAGCAGCGCTGACCTCCGGCTGACCCCGACGCTGCCATCACCACTCTGCTTCGTTCATTGGTCGATCCCCAGAGACGAGGTATGAGAGTCATGGTCAGTGCTGCTCTCACCTCTTCTCAGCACACTGTTGGCCCGGCTGGTAGCAGCAGGGAACATCCTGGTCCCAGACAGAGCAATGCACTCTGGGAGGTAATGGGTCAGACTGGTTCAACTGGTAGGATGGCAGTAGCCTCATTTCATTTCATTTCAAACCTTTATTTAAACTCGTAGGGCAATTGAGGTTTCCCTCATTTCCAATGCCGACGAGCTCACAAGCAAACACCAACATCAACAAAACAAGCAATTTACAACAATAATACAATTAAGATCTAAAACAGTGACAAGTTGAGGAACAAATGTCTTTGCCATGGCTCTGAACTCCGTATGGGAGGGAAGCAGCTCTAGATTCAGTGTCTGTTGGAGAGAGTTCCAGGTCTCTGGAGCCTCGGACCCTTGATGATGTAGCACACAGCAGTAGAGGTGAGACTAAGCACACCTGCTTTCTGAAGTTGTACACTTTATTGTCATCAGGGCGACATTGACAAGAGAGCCTGCTCTCAATTGTCTCTCCTGAATAAAAGTTTCAATTCAATTCAATGAATCCAAAGCGATCGAAGTCATTCATTGAACTGACTATTGTAACGAGCTCCTTGTTTTGGCTACATCTTCTCAGAGAGTAACATCTGGATCACTCAGTCAGAAATTGTTAGGGTGGGTGGTGGAGGTTGGACCCAAAATGCAGACGGCAAGCAGCGTTGGTTCAAAAAGGGCGTTTTAATTATAAAACATATTATTATTATTTTCAGGGTCAGGGGGCAGGGGTGAGCAGGGCGAACCAGGGGCCTAGGGCAGGGGCGAGGGTCCAGACTGGGAGCAGGGGGCGAACCGGGGCGGGACCCGGCCCGAACCATAACAGAAATATGATCATGACCAGACTGTCTCAGTGATCTGAAATTCAGCAAAATCCATCAATCACAGATGTTGATTTTGGGAGCTAGCCTACAACAGTGAATAGTTATTTCAGTGGAATATAATTTGGAGCAGGAAGATAATTTGAGTGACATTTTGAACGTATAAAGCATTGTAAACTTTCAATAACTTTTATGAATGTTGATCTAATCTGAATCTGGAGTCTTTAGTTCCCTCCTCTCCAGAACATATTTCACCCATTATCAAATCAACATTCCCATATTTAAATGATAAAACAAATACATAAAATGTGCGAGACAGAGCTGTACACTGAAGGCAGCGAGGACATTTAATCTTTGTCAGGCTCCAAATCCAGTTACCACAGTTTTCACAAGCAGAATAACAAAAATCTCTGCCTCAAACAGACAAATAAAAACCATCATTAGGATTAAAACCACGCTTAATTTACCCATGACTGCCACTCTGCTACTAAAGAATTCAATTGGCCTCTGTTGTAGAGAAATAACCATCTGATAATCTCACCGTATAACTGAAATTAAGGGCCTGGATCTGGCTGGTGTGCCTTTGGGCCGTTATAAGAGGACCCTTAATTGACAGATTGCTGCTCTCCCAACCCCCTCTCTCTCTCTGATAAAAAAAATACCCCTTTAACTTTGTTACTGCCTGATAGGTTTACACTAAAAGCATTATTCGGCTGCATGAAGGAACCGAGACTGACGTGTAAGGATGTCTATGATAAGTGAAGGTCCTGTCTCGCAATTTGACAGCAGCTATTAAACGGTGAGTTCCCCTCCAACCAGTCTGTGTGGGAAGGCGCCTGGCAACCCCACCTCCTCTCCGAGCTCCACGCGTCTGTGAGCGGATCCCCAGCCTGGAGAGCTTGGAGAGCTTGGATAGCTCCATCACACCGCGGACCTGCTCTGGATAGCTTGGATAGCTCCATCACACCGCGGACCTGCTCTGGATAGCTTGGATAGCTCCATCACACCGCGGACCTGCTCTGGATAGCTTGGATAGCTTGGAGAGCTCCATCACACACCGCGGACCTGCTCTGGATAGCTTGGAGAGCTCCATCACACCGCGGACCTGCCGGGGCGCGCATTCTCCGCCCAGATGCATCTGCGACTTTTAGCCATTTTATCCTTGGTTTGGGATGCTATCACTATGAGCCCGGGTGCAAGACAACGAAGCGGTGAGAATATATCTACCATGATGGTCCGATCGTTGTTGTCTATTGTTGTAAAAATCTAATTAAGTGAATGGCTTTGAAGATTCAACTATTTTAAAAGGCTACTGATTCATCTGTGTGAATTGTGTTAACATTACAATTATATAGTAACATTCGAATGTGTTTAAACATTTTTTTTGTGTTACAAAAATGATTAGCAAGACTTAAAAGCTAGTTTGTGAACGTTGTTTTTGTACATCATCTTGTTTCAATGAACACGTGTGGGAAAGAACTAGCCTGTAAAATACAATTAGTGGCCTAATGTTTTATTTAGAGCAAACAGATTTGATCATTGTCGTGCTTTTTACTTTTTATGCAGATTGTCCCCCGCCAAAAGGCCCTACAAACATGAAACTTATTTACTTTCCTCACCAACAAACATTTGTTACTTTCCTCACCAACAACAATTCTAACATGTCGGTCCTACTGAGAACTATTTCACAAACGTTGCTTCTTCTAGTGCTTATTCTCACTGTTCTACGGGCTAGGGTCTATTCAGTTGACAGACCAGCTAGTTTGACTGGACCTCTGCTACTCTGGCTACCCAGCAAACACGCAACGTCAGGGAGACGTTCAGATCATGTCTTAATAACGTCCGTCGGTCCAGAACCCCCTTTGTTCGTCTGCTGGACCCCTCAATATTCACACGTCTGGCTTGGACCCCTCTAAGACGTTGCTGGACGTGCAGAACAGGTTCAATATCTGAACGTCTAAAAAAACTTTCATTCTGGCTCCTAATTGGATGTCTTTTGGACGTCCGAAAAAGACATCTTAAAGATGTCTTTTAGACGTGTCTTTGCTCAGTGGGTAGTAGTCTAGTCTGTGCCGCTCCTCGTTCTGCCAGGCAGGTAGTTTCCGTGTGGAATTTGACTTTAACATCGGTCCTAGCCGGAAAACACCCTAATTTCAGTTTCCGACATGTAGGCTCAAACCTGAGACCACGTCCTTGTCTGATCGGAGGGCTGTCACTGGCTGGAACCGTTCAAGTCCAGCTCAGGCTAACCGGTCCTGACATGCGGGACAACTATTACCAGTCCGAGGTCGCAGAGGTCAACCGCAGTGCGGCTCTGCTGTTTGACCCGCTGTCACTGCTCATCTCCCTGCACGTGTGTGAGGAGGGAAATCCTCCCTCATCTGGCACCACTTCCTCTGGCCGGTCCAACACCCCCCCTCCACGGTCCACCTTTCTAGAGCAGAGGGGTGAAAGGGCAAATGCTGGTTGTAGAAGAGGTGGTTCGGTAACAGGCTAGTTTAACCCTGACTTTAGCTTAGATCTAGCTGAGACCTAGATAAGAACCCAATCTCTCACTAGGGATGTTAAACAGTTAATCGACTATCGATTAATTGCGATGAGAATTTACTTGAGTAAGATTTGGATACTCCATTAATTGCTTTTTAATGGAATGGAACTTTTTTTTTGAACAAACTTTTATCAACGGGAGTTGTGTGAAATGTAATCATGATTTCAAGGTCTGACTGCACATGAGGGCCACGCCATGTAGTGAAGGCTAATTGGGATGCTGGGAAATTTCAACAACACAGCGTAAAAAGACCCAAAAATGAAGCGAGCAAAGTGCAGTCCGGCGTGGGACGTTCTTAGCAATTAATCAACTATTGTTTGTTAAGGTTAATAGTTTGGCCTATCGATTAATGCAATTCCTTGAAATTTGCAACCCTATCTCTCACACTATACAAACACATTGAAATAGAGCTACTGTAACATGTTTTTGTGTTAGGTAGCCTAGTTGATGTTTAGCCTCATTAACTCAACTCAGGTATCATATCAATGCTAAGCTAGCAGCGGTATCCACACACCCAGAAAACACGCGACGTCAGGGAGACGTTCAGATCATGTCTTAATAACGTCCGTCGGTCCAGAACCCCATTTGTACGTCTGCTGGACCCCCTCAATATTCAAACGTCTGGCTTGGACCCCTCTAAGACGTCTGTGGACGTGCAAAACGTGTCCAATATCTGAACGTTAAAAAAAAACATTCATTCTGGCTCCTAATTGGATGTCTTTGGACGTCCGGAAAAGACAAAAAAACGTCTAAAAGACGTGTCTTTGCTCAGTGGGTAGCAACTTATTTCTGTGCCCTAGGCAGGGATGCTCGTATCTAGACAGTGCTTCCTGGTTTCTGCGCTGGCTATATCCGGACAGTGCTAACTACTTCCTGTGGCTGTCCCTTTCAGACGACCCCGGTTTCTGACAGACTAACGGAGCTGTTGTCGCACCTGGAGGTCGTTAAGCGCGTAGCGCGATTCCACAGGGTTCGGAGGTCAACAGTTACTGCTACTGGCTCTCCAGACCTGCTGAGCCGAGACACATCCCCTCACATGACACAGCTGGACGGCAGTTTGTATTGTTGTAACAGCCCTATAGAACAGCCCAGTGTTATTGTACTATAGAGCCGCCTGCAACGTTGTTGTCGTCCCGTGGGGCTTCAGTACGTTCTCCTCTCTCCCGGGTTTTAATGCCTGTCATCCCTCCATCCAGATACGTCTCTCCCTCCGATCCATCAACAGAAATACAGGGGAGTGATGATTAGAACCATCTGACACACACACACACACACACACACACACACACACACACACACACACACACGCAGCAAGCCCCTCGGGCAGCTCCCCCAACTAGATATGAGGGACAATAGCATAATAGGAAGAACGAGAGAGGAAGAGAGGAGACAGCCATATTTCAGTGCTTAGCCCTTTCTCCAACAACAGCCATGAATCTGGACCAGATTGACGCCGGAGACCAAACACGATGTCTGGAGCTGATGGAAAGGATTTGGGTCTGGATGTCAGGCCTGGGTCTAGGTCTTGATCTGTGCCTGGTTCTGGATGTCAGGCCTGGGTCTAGGTCTTGATCTATGCCTGGTTCTGGATGTCAGGCCTGGGTCTAGGTCTTGATCTATGCTTGGTTCTGGATGTCAGGCCTGGGTCTAGGTCTTGATCTATGCTTGGGTCTGGGTACAGTAGGTCTTTGTAACATGAGTTCAGAACCTTACCATGATCTTTTAATAGATCAGAAATGATCTTTTAAATCGATCTTCCATAAGGGATTCATTTGACTTGAGTTTCAGGGTGTTTCACATGAAATCTCATTGGTAGCAGAACCCTGACACGCCTACCTGCTTCGATCGGCTCGTTTGGGCCGGTGAGAACATGCTATTCAAACTCAGTGGTCACCAAATATCGGGTTGAAGATACTCGAAACGCATATTAATGCCAGGTGTAAATGTAATCAGGCTAAATCATTATCTAGATACAATCTCGACACGAGACGCATTTTAATGGTGTTTTAAAGGTGTAAACGGCTTCAATATGATGCCGCGTTATGATTGGAGGATGTCTGACGTTCTTTCCGCTGTGGGTCCTTCAGCTGCCAGAGGAGACCAGGAGGCCTGCAGGAGCTGTCTAGAGTGTTCCCGTGACAACGGCTGTGTGCGTTGCCCTGAGCGCCTCTTCCTGTTCCTGCTGAGAGATGGGATGTCCCACCACGGATCATGTCTCCACGCCTGCCCTATGGGACACTATGGCCAGAGGGGACAGGACATCAACCGTTGCCTCAGTCAGTGTGTGTGTGTGTGTGTCTGTCTGTCTGTCTGTCTGTCTGTCTGCCTGTCTACCTGTCTGTCTGTCTGTCTGCCTGTCTTTCTGCCTGCTTGCCTGTACTGTCTGTCTTTCTACCTGCTTGTCTGTCTGTCTGTCTGTTTGTCTCTTTCTACCTGCTTGTCTGTCTGTCTGTCTGCCTGTCTGTCTGTCTGTCTGTCTGTCTGTCTTTCTACCTGCTTGTCTGTCTGTCTGTCTGTCAGTCTGTCTGCCTGTCTGTCTGTCTGTCTGTCTGTCTGTCTGTCTGTCTGTCTGTCTGTCTGTCTGTCTGTCTTTCTACCTGTCTGTCTGTCTGTCTGTCTGTCTGTCTGTCTGTCTGTCTGCCTGTCTGTCTGTCTTTCTTTCTACCTGCTTGTGGATATAATTCAGTCATAGATGTTATATATGAAGGATATAATTCAGTCATAGATACATAATTCATGTTTAAAATGGATTTAAAATCTCACATTCCCTCCACCCTCAGGATCACTTCCAGGGTCATGTATTTTCAGCTGTATTTTAAAATCCTCAGTAAATGATGTAGAGTATTGCCATGTCGCAGTGTATCGTGATACAATCGTATCGTGACCCGTGTATTGTGATACGTTCTGTATCGTATCGTGAGATCCTTGCCAATACCCAGCCCTACTTGTCTGCCTGCCTGTCTGTCAAACTGATATCTGTATTAAGAGTGCCTTGATGAGACATGTGTTCCTCCCAGAATGCCGCTCTGCTGACTGCGAGCGCTGCTTCAGTAGAGACTTCTGCACCAGATGCAAGGCTGGACTCCAGCTGTTCCGAGGGCGCTGCTACAGCCGCTGTCCACCCGGCACCTTCCCCCAGCTGACAGACTGCGTCGGTGAGTCATTTACCAACTCCGCGTCTCTCTCTGGATCTGGTTCCGCCTACTTAGAAGCATGTAACGGTAACCGTGGTATTATGGTAACCGCAGTATTTTTTGGTCGCGCGGTAACCTTGGGACTGGCTCGGTAAAACCGTAGGCTAAACTCACTGTTCTGGACTGGTCAGTCTTAGTTATATCAAGCTAACTATTGGCATCGGTGTGCTTATCGGTGTCATATTTATTCAGTTTGAGTAATTTCACGATCGAGCTAGCTAACCACCTTTAGCTCAGTTGGCTCAGTTGCTGGTTAGCGAGGAGTCCCAGCCCAGTTGATAACCCTCCGTTGCGGGTTGGGGGGATGCTGCCTCTCATAGCTAACCAGCAACTGGTCACGTAGGGCGCATGTTCAATCCACACTAGTCACGTAGCTTTCCGTTGCCCTGGAGGTCCACCCGTCTGTGAGCGCAACAGAGGATGCCTGGGATAATTCACAGACAACTTTTGCCTTTTCCTACTCATAAAGATTTGGCACGATCTTCTCAGCAAAGTGGGTGCGCGACGGGATCTCGTAACGTGGCTCAAGCACATCCAGCATATGGAATATGGCCTCATGTCTGCAGCTATAAACACCCCAATAATACCTTTTGTAATAGCTTTAGCCCGGTCGGATTCTTTAGCTAAGGGCTGCTTAAATGCCGTGGTGATGAGACTGACTGACTGACTTGTGAGTCTAGTTATGGAAATGAAAAATTACATTTTCAGAAATATTGCACTTTCTTATAGTTAGTAGTACTTGAAGTTGACATTGAAGTGGTCCTCCTATGAGTTGACGATACCAACAGTGGCCCCAAGCCAATTTGAGTTTCAGACCCCTGCTCTACAACATCAGCAGGATTCGCCCTTTCCTCACTGATGAAACGGCGCAGGTGCTCATCCAGGCCCTGGTCATCTCCCGCCTGGACTACTGCAACTCCCTCCTCGCTGGGGCCCCGGCGTCAGCCATTAAACCCCTGGAACTTGTCCAGAAAGCTGCTGCTCGCCTGGTGCTCAACCACCCCAAATTCTCCCACACAACTTCCCTTCTCCGTTCTCTACACTCGCTCCCTGTAGCGGCTCGCATCCAGTTTAAAACTCTGGCGCTAACCTACAGGGCAATGAAAGGAACAGCCCCCTTCTACCTCCAGACCATGGTGAAACCCTACACCCCCTCCCGACCGCTACGCTCTGCTACCTCGGGGCGACTGGTTGCCGAGTCCCCTGCAGTCGATCAACACGGTCACGGCTCTTCTCTGTCCTGGCCCGGCAGTGGTGGAACGAACTGCCCACTGATGTCAGGACAGCAGAGTCACTGCCCATCTTTCGCCACAGGCTATTGTATTTGAGATTGCTTATCTTGCACTTTGCCTTCAGCACTAGATTATGCTCTTAGTCATTTGTTTTAGAAAGGAGATGCACTTGTGAGTTCTGGCAAGTAGTAGTATATTGGCTTTCCTACGTTAAATGCAATTATTGTAAGTCGCTTTGGATAAAAGCATCAGCTGAATGACTGTAATGTAATGTAATTCTATCTCTTCATGTTCTGGCAGTTGCATGTTCACTCTTCCTGGACCACTGGGTCTGTTATGACAGAGCTCAAACACTCCAGGAGTAATATTATAGTCGCTTTCCCATCAGAAACTACTGTACTTTTCCCCCGGGGGGAAAATCCCCTAGAACTCTCTAAATGGTAAATGGTAAATGGTCTGCACTTATATAGCGCTTTTCATCCTTAGCGGCACTCAAAGCGCTTTACAATGGCCTCTCATTCACCCATTCACACACACATTCACACACCAATGGCGGTAGCTGCCATGCAAGGTGCTAACCTGCTCATTGGGAGCGATTTGGGGTTAGGCGTCTTGCTCAAGGACACTTCGACATGAGGACAGTCGGAGCTGGGATTCGAACCACTGACCCTTCGATCACTGACCTCTATTCCCTAGGACTCCCCAGGAAGATCCCATTCAGACAGCGGGGTAGAAGCTCTCTCGCTTTATAGCCTGTTATATCAAGGCAATTCCAATGGGGAGAAATTCATTCATTCTTGGATTTCTGTCAGTGGGAAGCATCAGATGTCTTAGTTACAACAAGATTGAACTAGGAGATACAGAGTGTGAGATACTAAGTGTTCGTTCTCTCTCTCTTCTTCTCTCTCTCCCCTCTCCCCCCCCTTTCTCTCTCTCTCTCTCTCCCCCCCCCCAGAGGGCTGTGAGCAGGGGCCAGAGGGGGTGTGGGGTGACTGGAGCGTCTGTACGCGCGACGGCCTCAGCTGTGGCTTCAGGTGGGGCCGCCAGACCCGGACCCGGACCCGGGGGCTGTCCTGGCGGATGCCTGAGGAGGAGGCGTCCCTCTGCCCCCTGCAGAGCGAGAGCAGGAGGTGCAGGATGAAGAAGAGATGTCCTAAAGGTGAGATAGAGAGAGGGAAAATATCCAGTTATTACCCTAGAGATATTACCACCTTGCATTATTGGTTTAAAGGTACCCCGAGGAGTTTATTTTTGGTTACGAAACAGTCTCATTTTAATGTGGGTGAATCTACATTACCCACACTTGTTTATGTGTCCATTTTCGACAAATGTCGTTTCTTGTACGTAGTTTTTTTTTAGATTATTATTTCGTGGTCGGGTCGTCCAGAACTTCCTTGGAATGACGAAACGATTTACTGCAGTAGCCTACAGCGCCGACAAGACGAAGAATAATTTAAATATGTCAAATGAAATACGTTAATGTCAAAAGTAACATTACTAGTAAGACCTGTGTAATTACCTCATCGGTGGCCATCGTTCCGTCTTCAAAACACCCGGCTCAGGTAGCTAAGGTTTACGACAGTGCGCGAGGAGACTCATGGGAAATGTGGTCTTTTTGGGCGGAAAACACGTCCGCTTCCCGAAACCCCCTCGTAGGGCCTTTAAGCCTACTGAAGGTTTGTAGCTAAGTGAATACAGTCAAAGACAAATGTGGCTAGATGGGATTAGAGAAATGGCCACACACTTCTGTTTCTCGGGCGGCTCGGTTGGTCTGGTGACTAGCGATCAACAATTCCTTTTTTTCCAGTTCATCATAAACTCACAAACTTCCAAAATGCCCTTCCAAAATATGACAATACTCTATATTCCTTTAAAACAGAATGTGCTGTACATTGTCCTGGCTCATGTTTGAGCGCGATGTTTACGTAAGCAGCGGAGTTTTTTCTTCCTCCTCACTGCTCGTGATGCTACACTGGAAGGCACTTTTGTTTGCAGCAATTACCATTATCATCGTCAGATCAGATGTCCAGTGGCATTAGCGACGGAGCAGCGCGATCTGGAAGGTTCTCAGGAGACTCCACCAGCCTCCTAATCACACCCAGCTGGGGTGAAAAGGCTCTGTGGCATCCTCAGACATTCCTCCGCTATCCTAGATTAGACCACCGCTTTTAATTTCCACTCGACACTGTTATTGCTTTCAGATGACGATGACTCGTCAGATCACTGTTCCCTGCCTCCTCCTCCCTTTGTCTCGTTAAACGTCGACAGCTAAGTCGGGACGGTTCAGAGTCTGTCTGTTGCTGGTCTTAACTCGAACCCGCACAGATTTGATTGCTTGAAGCAAGTTTACAAAAAGCTGCGTTGTCCACTTTTGGTGTAAAAATGAAAAAAGTTCCTTTGTCTTCCATGGATTATAAAAATAAGTAGCAAACAGGATATACAGACATATGCACATACTAGTACATACATACATACATACATACATACATACATACATACATACATACTTACATACATATATACATACATACTTACATACATACATACTTACATACATACATACATACATACATACTTACATACATACTTACATACATACAGTACATACATACATGCATACATACATACATGCATACATACATACATACATACATACATACATACATACAATACATACAGTACATATGTAAATACATACAATACAAACATACTCAGTTAAAAGTGATTTTAGTAATAGTATTTTTTGTAAAAGGTAAAATACAGTGTATAAGGTGTTATATAAAGATGGTTTATGGCATCAACTAGGCGCCGTGTCATCCTGGTGTTTCATCAGTCAAGGCTGTTGCACATTATGGTGTTTATGAAGAATAGAACATAGCGCCGCCCCCGGCAGGGGCGTGGCACCAAATTCTGTGCCCTAAACACAAGCGTTCTCTGTCGCCCCCCCGCCATTGGGCGCCTTGGAGATGGAGGGGTTGGGGGGGGGGGGGGGGGGGTTGTGGTGGCATGGAATTTGATGGAGGGGGCCTCCTCTTGTCTCTCACACACTAGCTAAAGGCTTATTTATGCTCCCTTTTCGTACGAAAATGTATCCGTCCTTTTCAAATGCTGTGACAGTCACTGCCCACATACTTCCAAGCGCCAAGTGTCCCACTTGGGAAACGAACATTGCTTTTATTTAACTTATTTAATAAGTTAACAGCCCTATAAACAGCCCTATAAACGTGAATGTCTGTGACTGACTGTGATGAAGTTCCTCAGCAACTCGCACAGCCTGTCCTCATAAACGTCCGCCGTTTAAATCCGCTGCTTTCAAAAGTGACAGCTTCTTCTTCTGTTCGTCGTGTCTGGACGTGTCTCGCTTAAACTGTGGCTACGCTGCCCCCACGACCTCCGGTGGTAGACCCTGGTACTGCTCCGTTACGCCCGTATCCGTAAGCTTTCAGAAGATGGACAAAATACGGTCAAAATGGTTTGAACATCATATTAAGACATCTACACACACGCGTGCACACACACACACACCCTGCCTCACTCTAATCTAAATCACAATTATTCTGCGGGATATAGACATATATGAGGTTATTCTGAAGGATATTTATTCGGTGGTATACATTATGAGGTTACGCTGATATATTTGCGGTATCCTGACCTACTTCTCGCCTTTAAGAGCCTGTGCAGATTGTTAGTTGAGCATTTATGACACAGTTGAGGGCTGATCTACACACTTCATTATCCAGCCAGGCCTGCAGCCTAGAGAGAGCAGATGGAGAGGGGAGGAGGGGGAGAGGAGGGGGGAGGAGGGGGAGAGGAGGGGGGGGAGGAGAGGAGGGGGGGGGGGGAGATGAAAGGAGAGAGGAAAGGACATGACAGGAGGGGAGGAAATTAGTAGAGGAGGGAAGGAGAGGAGAGGGGGGGCAGGAAAAAGGAGAAAGGAAAGGACAAGGAGAGGAGAGGAGAAGAGGGGAGAGGAGAGGAGAAGAAGGGAAGGACAGGAGAGGAGAGGGAAAAGGAGGAGCAGAGGAGAGGAGGGGAGAGGAGAGGAGGTGAGAGGAGAGGCAATAGCAGAGCAGTGGAGTGGAGATCTTTGGAACCATGCAGGTGGAGTGGAGATCGTTGGAACCATGCAGGTGGAGTGGAGATCGTTGGAACCATGCAGGTGGAGT
>NC_140266.1:947148-957148 GCF_949987555.1 Borostomias antarcticus | reverse complement strand
TTTTTTCATTTAGATTTAAATTTTTATGACTTTGTTTTCATTTATGAGATTGTTATTTTTGTGTTTCTCATCTCAAAGAGAATGTTTCTTTTTCATTGCATTTATTCTCAACACATTGTCTTGAAATGTCTTGAGCATGGCCAGTTATTGGAGGAATGAAGGAGTGAATCTATAGAGCAGCCTATAGACATGTAGCCTATAGACATGTAACCTATACACTACAGGAACAGGAATATCTTTGCTTACCTATTGGGGAATGGATCAGCAAAATAGAACATGTCTACCAGAGCTGAATATACTCTTTGATTAGATTGAAATATTGAATATATATTTATTTTCATATTGTCTTATTTTTTTTGTAATACTTTTCCAAAGAACTAAACCTGTAAATAGAACGATGTCTTCTCATGCCATATGTGTTGTAATAAAGCTCTGTTGAAATCATGATGGTTTCTCTGGCTGCTTGATGTTAGCCATCATTGTCACAGGGTTGGTTTGTGATCAGTTGGTTGACTGGTGTGTGTTCAGGTGGTTGAACACCAGCTCCCCCTAGTGGTCACACAGAACACATGCAAACACACACACTCTCATCAAGCATTGAACACATAGTTGCTGCTTTGACAGGATGCTACCACTAGAGGGCAGGACAAGACTGGTGTAATAGAACACAGACACTAGTGGACCACAGACCTAGATATTTCTTAGACTCTAGTGCACTCACACACACACATACACACACACACACACACACACACACACACACACACACACACACACACCATGAACTTCAAAGCCACTGGCCCGAGAACTGAGATATGCGGCAATCCAGTCCAGACTTGTGCTAAAATCAAAATGTCTGACCAGCAGGCAAGACATACTCAGGTATCTAGATTCTGACAAATCCTTACTACAAAAAAATCCCCGTGGGGGGGTATGAGGTCAGTCAGGCGTGTGTTTGGGGCGGAGACTCAGAAGACCAGTCCTGTATGCAGGTTTAATGCTATAGAACAGGAGAGTTTGGGGTGACCCCGTCTCTCCTTTCATTGTCGCCTCCAGGTTGCAGCTTTGTTTTGGGGTACATCACCAAAAAGCCTTTGCGCTTCTAAATTTGTACAGTGGTGACAACTGTAGGTGGTCTGTAACCTTTTCTTGGTCCTTGGTAAAGGTGGCTGACGTGTTGTGGGAAGTGCCACACCGTCCACCTGTATCACACACACATACACACACACACACACACACACACATATGAACGAACACACACACACACACATGAACAAACACACACACTCACGCACACACACACATGAACAAACGCACACACTCACGCACACACACACACACGAACGAACGCACACACACACAATCACACACACACGTATGAACGCACACACACACCTGTTAGATTCAGGAAGCAGCCTATATTTCAGAAGATTAATGGATGTGACTAACACTAGACAGTGTGTAAGAGTAGGTGTAGACTATACTGTAGGCTACAGTTATGAATGAAATGATCTCTCTTTCTCTCTCTTTCTCTCTCTCTCTTTCTCTCTCTCTATTTCCTGAGCTCATCTCTCCAGAGAAGAGAGAACATCTCAAGATTTCTGACAGGCCTGCTGAGTATCTCCAGTGTATCTGGGGATCAAACTCTCCCTTTATTTCACAAACATTTGATGGCTTTTGGAAGAATTTCTGTGTTTTGAATCCTAGACATATATCAGGCACGCCTAAGAGAACAAGGAACAATAGTTGTAGTTGTGACGTGCGTTAATGAGTGTGTGTGTGATGGCAGAGAAACACGCTCATATCTGGTAGGGGGGAAAAAAAACAGTCATAATTTAGATTTGAACCATGTCGTACAACGCTGGCGGACCAGTGCACTTCCACTACCTCTCTTTAGTGTAACAGCAGCTCTTGGTCGCTATGACAACACGCTGATTACTGCTCTAATGGCAGTGGCTGTGATTGGTCAGCAGTTATCAGTTGGGTCTGACTCACTGGATGGAGGTTTTTGGGATAAGCCTGTCACTGGCACCGGCTACGAAGTCTGGAGATAGGTCTGGCTACGCGAGACAACCAGCTGGGTTGAAACAAAGGTAAAGAAATTGTTCAGCCAAATGAACTACGTATTTAACCCCCTGTGACCCGGAGCGAGGGGAGACCAGCTAGGGGAGACCAGCTAGGGGAGACCTCAGCTCGACAGCGGCCCACACAGAGAGACCGGGAGACAGCTTGTAGTTTGGCCTTTAAGTAAGCCTTTTGAGAACCAACCCAGATAGCAAGCGGATCTGGGCCATATACAGGCCAGATCTGGCCCTTGTGGCTTAGTTCCGGCCCATATATGGCCCAGAATCATTACACATCCGCTTGCTATCTGGGAATGGTTCTCGGGGTCTAGTGGCCCATAGAGCAGGAGCCTATCTCCTGTTTCTGTAGCGTGAGGCAGCTTGATGTGCAAGTACTGTACACCCCCTGGACTGTAAGTACTGTACACCCCCTGGACATGCAAGTACTGTACACCCCCTGGACATGACGCTAGTATCTGTAATAGTTTGGCCTTTATTGGCTTTTTTAATAACGGTAACTCAGGATCATACAAACAAAATGTTTGTATGAAAAATCAAAGATCTGTCTGGGAGGCATCGAGCAGATTCCTCTCTCTCCTCCCTGCATGTGTCTTCTGGCCTGGGTTGACTCTGGTCAGGGGACCTGGCTGATTGCTGATCCAGGGCATGTGTGCGCAATCAGCTCGGGTCCCAGGTGACGGGAATCAGCTCATCGACCCACAGGGTTGGTGCGGGAGTGGATCCTCTAGAGGGAAGAGGGGCAGGAACTCCGCTACGTCATCAAAATGCTCCCAGCTGGATCGTTTGGTCAAGAGGTGGGCAGAGGTCAGGAGGCGCGTGGGCAGTGAGCATACGATCCTCCGGGTGGGCGTGGCTGAGCAGGGGTATTGCAATATGTATTGCCCACTTGATCCAAGCCCACTTGCTCCAAGCCCACTTGCTCCAAGCCCACTTGCTCCACTCCTGGGTCCAATTTCATAAATCAGCCTCAGCCGTTTGTCCAACGTCTGACCCAGCAGCTGCCTAGTGCTGTGATTGGTTGATGTGTAGTGGAGTCCCCCCCTCCCCCCCCCCCTCCGGATGATCCATTCTAGCATCAACCAACCCACAGCCTGTGGGGTGCTGGGGCTGGCAGCCATTTTGGCAGCCATTTTGACCCACTAGGATCAGGGTTAGAATCCCTGTCCGTCCCTCAAATTGGGCTGACATATCTCTTAGACCTAGGCCTCCGGTGAATCGCACTGTGAGATACCTTTGACCCTTGACCCAGGCCCCTGTCATTCCAGGCTCTGTCCCATCTCATTTAGAAGTTGTATCGGTTTGTCTAAACAATCCAACTGCCTTTAAGGAAATGAGAGGGCTTGGGATGATTCATCTAAACCTAAGAAGTCTCCTTTAGCAACATAAATTAGATCATCTGAAAATGTTAGTCTCTCAGGATGACCCTGATGTCCTGGTATTGTCTGAGCCCTGGATAAAACAATCTGATAGTGACTCAGCAGTAGCCCTGAAGCAATAAAACTTGTATAGAATTGATAGAGTTGGCAGGGGGGGGTGGGGCTGCTATTTATGTATAATCTTGCCCGTCTGTCTCTGTCATAAATGCTATCCGCCATAATTGCTGTCTATTGGCACTTCACTGAGGCTGGGCACTTATTTGATAGGTTGTATACTGGACCGGCTCCTTTCGATACTGATTCTGGTTGCATTCCCCCTTTAGACCGTGTCTCTCCTTTCTCCTTTCAGCGTTTTATACCCAGAGAAGGAATCTTGCAATCCATAGATCCTAAGTGTCCTACTGGTGAGGACAATGTAGAAGTCGTTTTTCATGAAACTGGCAGCACCAGTGCATTTGTAATCTCTCCATTGCGTCAGGTATAGTTCCTCAGGTGTGGAAATGTGCCCTGGTGGTCCCGATGCACAAAGGGATAAGATGGATAACTGTAGTCCTATCTCCAGGGCCCAGTATTACAGGACATTTCAGGTCATAACCATCTGTCTGGTCTAACTATTCTACCCTACAAAGGCAGAAGACCTCAACTCGCTTGGACAAATAGCTTGAGTCAATTGTGTTGTTTTTTTCTGAGAAAATAGTGGGTTATCTTTCCCGTAACCTCCAAACGCGCAACAGAACCAAGTCAGAAGGCCTTAACATCAGTTAAGATTCTTTGTCTTGGCTAGAGTTGAGTCATGGTACTCTGCCTTTCTTTTGCTGAGCAACATATATTATATTTATGTTTATATTACATTAAGCCTAATTGTGCCATGATTACTAGATGTCGTGTAGATGTTATCATTATTATAATATAAGGATTCAAGAGACAAGATGGCTGGGGATCTGATGAGGAGAGAAACTGAGAGAGCGGAGAAACAGATGAGGACCGTGGCCCCGACTGACCTTGATTCAACAGAGGGAAACAAAACTTCACATTCGCCTCCTAGAAGAGAGGCTGAAAGATGATGACGTTGCAGTTTGGGATGAATATGTGAGACATTCTTGTACTTGCACCTACCTATTTTTTCTCAATCGTCAACTTTTATGCTGTTCACCTAGACCCTCATATATTTGTGATTTGTCTCCTTCCTCTTACCTCGCCCGGCCCCAACCCAGTACTGCGCAGTAGCTTTAATTTCAGGCCATAATTCCCGATTAAATTGATGACATAGCCTTAAGGGGTTCTTTTGCAAAAACAGACATCTCAGTTTGTAGATAAAATATCAAAATCATGTTTCATTTCATTTTAAACCTGTATTAATACTCGTAAAGCACTGTTTCCATTTACTGTGACGACAAGTTTAGACACAAATCAACAAAACAAATGCAATGCACAATAATAATAATAATAAAAAACAGTTACAGGTTGAAGTACGTAGGTCTAGAGCCATTGACTTAAACTCTGTCTGAAGGAAAGACCTCAAGCTTTAGAGTCTGTTGGAAGGTATTCTAAGTATAAGGAGCATCATGGAAAAAAGCAGCCCTTCCAAGTTCAGAATGCACACGAGGAGCCCTGAGAACCAGATATATATATATACACACACACATACATACATATAGAACATACTTATATATATTTTTTTTTTACAAAAAATAAATATTCATAGCCCTAACAACGCCAATGCTGATATGACCAATTTTGATCAAGCAAAATGAGCCCTTGGTTTGCAAAGCCACCAGAGCCCTTAGATAGGACAACCTTTTAACCAGGGCCCATCTGATAGGACAAATGACGTGTGTGTGTGTGTGTGTGTGTGTGTGTGTGTGTGTGTGTGTGTGTGTGTGTGTGTGTGTGTGTGTGTGTGTGTGTGCGTGTGTGCGTGTGTGTGTGTACGAGGGACCAGTGAAAGAACGACAGACTCCAACTCTCGTCTCTCAAGTCTCCAAGACACACATTTGTATAAATTCAACATATCTAATTGATAAGGACACTGGGCATGGAGACAGAGGGCTACTTTGGAAGTCCCCAGAGCTGTGCTAGCCGTCAGTGCGTCTGGGTAGCCCAGCCCACGGTGGGTTGCTCTTGGCTGCATCCACGCTGCCTCTCTAAGGGAGCAGTGCACTGTGAGTGGGCTCAGCTCTTCAGCAATCAGTGTCGCAAGATGGTGATTAAAGACCCGGCTCTTGAACCAGACAACGCCCCTGCGTCCAGGGAAGGGGGTCACCCCACAGGGATGGGGGGTAGCTGGACTTGGCTGGACACTACACTGCATTAAACTGCACTAAATACTACGCCTGGCTGGACTATGGGTAGGCAAGGCAAGGCAAGTTTATTTATATAGCACATTTCAGCCACAGGGCAATTCAAGGTGCTTTACATGAGACATTCAAAGCATTAAAACAAAAAGCAAGACATTATAGACATTTAAAACAAAAGGCAGGACAAATTAAAAGC
Organism: Borostomias antarcticus; assembly: GCF_949987555.1. NCBI lineage: Eukaryota > Metazoa > Chordata > Actinopteri > Stomiiformes > Stomiidae > Borostomias > Borostomias antarcticus. The sequence continues at coordinate 951,195 of NC_140266.1, read as the reverse complement.
ATTAAAACAAAAAGCAAGTCATTATAGACATTTAAAGCAAAAAGCAGGACAAATAGAATACAGGAATAAAAGTTACAGTACAGTATACTGATAAACATAACTCCTCTTAGAAAGCAGTGGCAAAAAGAAAAGTCTTCAGGCTTGTTTTAAAAGAACCAAGAGTTGCAGCAGGCTAGGTTGTACTACATTAGTCACATGTCCACCATAGCTGCTAGAGCTGTGCTGTAAAAGACAATGTCTAACATAAATGATCTGGACCTACTGTACTTACAGTATGTGCTACAAGTCATGTTATATCTGTGCTACAAGTCATGTTATATCTGTTGTATATTATTGTTACATCTGCAGGGGTGAAAGTCACGTCAGTCTGAGAGGAATCTAGGACACAGCTCCATGATAGCATCACTCCACAAAAATCTCCATATTAAACTGGTCATAAAAGATATGTGCGTGCTGTGTGTGTCTTGTGTGTGTGTGTATGTGTGTGTGTGTGTATCGTGTGTGTGTGTGTGTGTGTGTGTAAAGACATTGAAGAGATGAAGCCAGAATCACAGATATGTAAGCAATATTATTATATTATTACCATAATCCTACAGTACATTTGTAGAAAAATAAAATAACAAGCAAGATTCACATAAACAAGTACATACAGAATTAAAGTGATCATAAAGTAGTGATTTAAAATGTCTGAGGGGAACTAAAGAATCAAGTTGAAAAGTAATTTGAAGTGAGTTCCAGGCCTCAGGAGCATAAAATGAAAATGCAGTTTTATCCAGTTCGGTTTGAACCCTTGGGATGTCTAAAAGATCAAATATGCGGACGATGTGTTAGAAAGTATGACTGCTCCTTCCCACCACTCGTTCTACCTTCAGCCCACAGACGGTCCGGATCCCACTCCAAAACAGAACGTTCTAGAGGCTGCAGAACCCGCTCGCCTGTCCAGTTCCCATGAGAATGATTTCAGCCAGGGTCATATGTCACTCCCTATGACCCTTGACCTCCCTCTTTCTCTCACCCCTCTCTCCCTAGCCACCCTCTCACCCCCTCTTCAACCCCAACCAACCCCCTCCTCCCCCTCTCCTCCCCACCTCCCCCTGCCCTCCCCCCACCCCCCCCAATACAGAAGAAGTGACATTAAATACAGGACGCACCGTTCCAAAAATAACTACTATGTAAAAATAAACAGTGGAGTTGAGGCCAGTGAGAGTAAGCAGGATACGATAGACAGACTAGTTGCTAGACGTTCGATGGATGAGAACTCCCGACCCCCGACCTCTCTTATCTGCTCTGCAGTGGGCTGAACTGGGCTGGACTGGACAGGGTTCGAGTAGACAGGAGAGCGATGATAGACGACGGTGATACGAATGTGTGAACTGATCACCGCATTACGCACATACGTGCACATCTGGGAGATGTAAGCGTCAAAATTGTAATTTACCACACAGATGAATCATGATTACGGACATGGGCTTCTGGTGAAAAGTAAACACCTCTGGAAGCCAAATTGGCTGCATGTTCCTCGAAGCTTCCTGGAGAGAGGAGAGGCCGTAGCACCCCAGGTTTCTGTGTGGTCCCCCTGCGTTCATTTACCAAGGAATTTAAAAGAGAAGGAATTGGCCGAGACGTCATGAATTCACATTTGATCTGGAGCTACCGCTCCACTGGGAGCCAAAATGAAGAGAATTACATAGACTTGTCTCCTATGTACACTCATGAATCACATACTTAACATATCAGATGTTTACTTAGGAGGAGAGGAGGAGCATCGTGGTCTGTGTAGTTCCTCCTGTACTGAGAGGAGAAGAGGTGCATCATGGTCATGGTAGTTTCAACACCATGATCTGCGTATAGTTCCTAATACACTGTAGTTCCTCCTGTAGCTCAATGCTTTGAGACCTTCAGAGCCGAACAGACAGAATCGGGGGGGGGCCGGAGGACTGGTGGACTACTACACCTCCCTCAGCTCCCTCCTTCTCTCCCCTCCCTTCTTATTCGTCCTCCTCCTTTCCCCTCTCTCCCAGAAAGCCAGGGTGTTCTAATAGACCTCCCTCAGCTCTGCCTCGTCACCCGCCCCCCCCCCCCCCTCCTCGTTCCCCCCCCCCCCTCCTCGTTCCCCCGCTGTCCCTCAGCCCGGCAGATAAGAGCGAGCAGAGCTGGTTCACTGTGGACACTTCTGAAACTCGACCCTTCAGAGCAGGATGGGAGGGAAAACATCTCTCTCTCTCTCTCTCTCTCTCTCTCTCTCTCTCAGACACACAGACACACACATACAAATATACTTTCACTGAGGACTGACAGACTCATTTAGAACAGCCGTTCTCTCTCTCTCTCTCTCTCCCTCTCTCTCTCTCTCTGTCTCCTCAAGATCAGTGTGTCTCTGTTCGCTCGCGTACTACAGGGAGACCTTCTGGCCACAAGGGAGAAGAAGAAAACTTTCTTAACAATCAGAAGACCCAAACTGTGGAGCTACTCGATCACAGTACAGAGGAAGAGGAGGAGGAGGAGGAGGAGGAGAGACAAGAGGACTTCCTCAGGCATAACCATGGACATCCTCGCCATCTGTGAGTGAGCGAGACAAGGAGGTAGGAGAGGACAAACGAGGAGAGGACAGAGGAGAGGACAAGACAGGTCGCGCCATGAAAGGCGTGCTGCTGGGATGGGGTCTGGTCCTGGTGACGGGGGCGGTGGTGACGGCCGCTACCGCAGCAGGTGTAGGAGGAGGGCGGGGTCAGAAGCGAGGAAGAGGAGGAGGAGGAGAAAAGCGCCGGAAGCTCCATCGCGTCCAGCACGGCCGCTGCAGCTACACCTTCGTGCTCCCGGAGCTGGAGAGCTGCCCGGGCGCTCAGGAGGACCAGCAGGGCGGCGCTAGGGTGCTGCAGAGGGACGCGCCCCCCCCGCCGCCGCCGCCCCTAACCCCAGCCCCCGGGGGGAGAGGCTGGTCGGCGCACAAGCTGCAGTACCTGGAGAACGCCATGGAGAACAACACGCAGTGGCTACAGAAGGTACGCACGCGGAGATGGGGTTTTTAAGATGAGGAGGACGATGAGGACGCACTTATGGCTGTCCATGACTGGTGTGGCTTTGTCACACCTCGGGGACATTAGGAGAGAGGAGATAAGAAGGAAAGGAGGACAGAGGACGTGAGGAGAGGACAGGAGAGGGGGGATGAGAGGAGGGGGGGGGCGAGAAGGAGAGAAGAGAGGATCCTCAGCTAGAGACAGCAGGGATGTGTTTACTCCTTAGCAAGACAGGAGAGATATGGAGCCAGACAGCAGCAGGTATGTCGACATGCTCCTGAGAGGATAGTGATGCAGACCACCCACTGCCCACCTCTCTTTTACTATTCGACTTGCCCCCGCTCGCCCAAACCCTTTGGTGCCAGCTGGCTGGTCGGCCCCAGAGGTTGTCTTGCTGCTGATGTGCTGCTGTGAGATGAAACAGGCCAAACAATTCCTCAAAACAAAAATCTATCCATCATTGTGACAGGATTGCGCAAGCCTAACTGCAGCCATCAGGCCTGAACAATGGAAGAACAGCTGTTGAGGTGCAACAATGAAAGAGTAGTTATTCAGTACCATGTTCCCTGTGTAAATTGAAAGAAAGGACAAAAGAGAGAGAGAGAGAGACGGAGAGAGAGACAGAGAGAGAGATAGTGAGAGAGAGAGAGAGACAGAGAGAGACGGAGACAGACAGAGAGAGAGAGAGAGACAGAGACAGAGAGATAGTGAGAGAGAGAGAGAGACAGAGAGAGACGGAGACAGACAGAGAGAGAGAGAGAGACAGAGAGAGAGAGAGACGGAGACAGAGAGAGAGAGAGACGGAGACAGGGAGAGAGAGAGAGAGAGAGAGACCGAGAGAGAGAGACAGAGAGAGAGAGATAGTGAGAGAGAGAGAGAGAGAGAGAGAGACAGAGAGAGACGGTGACAGACAGAGAGAGAGAGAGAGACAGAGACAGAGAGAGAGAGAGACGGAGACAGAGAGAGAGAGAGAGACGGAGACAGGGAGAGAGAGAGAGAGAGAGAGAGAGAGAGAGAGAGAGAGAGAGAC
>NC_140266.1:928448-946948 GCF_949987555.1 Borostomias antarcticus | reverse complement strand
TTCTCCAGATCTGGGATAGAGGACTGATAGCACGAACCATTAAGAACAGCTTGAAATACAACCTTTCCAGCTTAGAGAGACAGAGAGAGAGAGAATGAGAGAGAGAGAGAGAGAGAGAGAGAGAGAGAGAGAGAGAGACAGACAGAGAGAGAGAGAGAGCGAGAGAGAGAGACCAGGGAAATCTTGTTTACGATCCTAAGCCTCACATTTTGATATCCAACCTCTCAGAAGCACAGCCGTTTCCCCTGGTGGAGCGAAGCCCTAACATTCCTATATACACTGCAACTCTGAGCCTGGTGACTTATACTGCCTAGTCATCATTTACATCCCTCTTTATGAGCCATTCAGAAAAAGAATCCACATCTTTTATTGATAAATGTTTAGATTGTCGACCTCTGGTCTGGTAAAGCCGGCCTCACGCATAATTTATATTTTGTTGAAGATGCAGTTAAGCCTACTGTTCTGTCCCCCCCCTCATCTAGACTGCCTTGCTGGGTCTAGCTATGCTGATGATTTACAGTCTGGGGAGTATCTGTGAATCTCTGCTCTGTTGGTGCAGAAACAACAGCTCCCAAATAGCAAGCGGATCCGGGCCATATACAGGCCAGATCTGGCCCTTGTGGCTTAGTTCCGGCCCATATATGGCCCAGAATCATTACACATCCGCTTGCTATCTGGGCTGTATTTCTCCTCCTTACCACACACTGTCTGCTAGCTGGTCAGTTGAACAGACTGACAGGGGTTCAAACACTAGCCAGTAACTAACAGTAGGCCACTAACAGCTGATGTGGTCCCTTGCTCAGAGTCACTGGTGAAAAGCCAGCGAGCAACTATACAGAAGGACATTGTATGCAAGTGAATGAAGAGAAGGTTTCAGTATGTGATAAATTTATGTGTTGCACTTTGTCTTGATGCTTTTAATGTCTCATGTAAAGCACTTTGAATTGCCTTGTTGCTGAAATGTGCTCTACAGTTAAACTTGCCTTGCCTTACGCACTATTTGTAAGCATCTACCATTTGACCAAGAACTTCCAATTTCATTTTAGAAGTCTCAGGCAGGGTGACTCCTCACACGAGAGTCATCACCAAACCACCCCTACTGCATATCCTGGGCTCGAACAAACAAGGGAAAAGACTGGTAACCTAATCCAATTAGATTAATATTATACAAGCTTTGTTTTTCTCTACTGGCTTTAATTGGGCTTTATTGGCACTGTTAAAGTACCCTCATATGAGAACTAAGTGTGTAAGACCCCATGTGAGATTGCCCTACTAAGCAGATTTGCTCCTCATCCAGTAACGTTGTTATAGTGCTTGATTGGTCCCTGATGGCCTACTTAACGGGCCGAGTCTCTGGGAGTTCGCTGGGTTCGTATCCCGAGGGAAGCCTGTTTAGGATGGGAGGAAGTGTTGGGAATGTTAGTCACAGCAGGCTCTGTGGTTTATGGAGAGAGAGTGTGTGTTTCAGTGTGTTTAACTGGCCTATAAAACTCCCTGGCGATGGGGGGGGTGTGCCTGTGAACGGCAGATCGGAAAAAGCTTATCAAACAGGTGGATCAGACCTCTGCTGATCTACTTCAGGCAGCAGACGTCACAGAACAGCCCTGCTTAGCCAAGCCCAGCCCAGCCCAGTTTAACCCAGCCAAGCCCAGTTCAGCCTGACCAAACCTATACCCAGAATACTGCCTCAGTTGGTAGAGCTGTTCAGTTGTTCAATGATCGAAGGGTCAGTGGTTTGAATCCCAGTTCCGACTGTCCACATGTCAAAGTGTCCTTGAGCAAGACACCTAACCCCAAATTGCTCCCAATGAGCAGGTTAGCACCTTGCATGGCAGCTACCGCCATTGGTGTGTGAATGTGTGTGTGAATGGGTGAATGAGAGGCCATTGTAAAGCGCTTTGAGTGCCGCTAAGGTGGAAAAGCGCTATATAAGTGCAGTCCATTTACCATTTTACCTGTGGGAGATCAAACACGCTGAGGGATACTGCCTCAGAGAGAGTGGAGCGCAACAACATCTCCGCCATGTTGTACAGTAGGAGAGTGCTGTAGTGGAACCTCAACTCAACCCCCCTATTGCCAGGTGTGTCCCAGAAGCAGGAGGAGAATTAATCAACGGTTCCTTAGTGATCACATACCTCCAGTATGCGGCCTCTCTCGTCGGAGTTCTCTGCTTTGTGTTCTAATTGTCATGTCTTTGACGTACGTGGTTCTGGCACCGTCTCTCCGAATTTACAAAGCCGCCCTAGAACTTTCAACAGCACTGAAAACCGAATGCATGAGCCAGTCTGCTAAATGCTCCTCTCAACTGTTAAGAACTGCGTAGTTCCCATCGGATCAGTCTGCTTACAGGGTTCATCAGCCACTCAGGCTTTTCCCTGAGGAGCTGCGATTGGCACACACACAGAACCAGAACCGGGCTAGACAACATGTACTGGCCTTTCCCAGTGTGTCCCCGAGTGGGGCCGCTATCGTGGAGAAGGCGCACAGGGCCTGGCGTTGGCCCAGAGCCGGCCGGTATCAGCTAGATTAGTTGCTAATCAAGCGTGTAATCTGAAGAGCGCGTAGCGTGTAGATCCCATGTTAGTAACACGTCACGCCAGGCCTGAGGAGAAGTAGGACAGCTAGCTCCGCTGGGAGAGTTCCCAATCAGGGAGCTTTGGGCTGTGTGTTTAATGATCTCCCCCAGAGGTGAGGACAAAAGTTTGGCTTTCTGATTGTCTGCTTGCTTGGTGCCCCTTGACAGGAAGGTTGTCTGGATGATAGGAGGTTTGAAGGTGAGTAAAACTAGTAGTCAGTGTGGACGTGTAATAGTCTGAGACGACCTTTGTTGACTCTTAATAGAGTGGTATTTCTTTATTTATCCCCATGGAGAAATTTCAGTTTGACAGCAGATTAAGAGAGTAGAGTTAATCAAATATGCAGATTAAGAATACACAATAAATCCCAGATAGCAAGCAGATGTGTAATGATTCTGGTCCATATATGGGCAGGAACTAAGCCACAAGGGCCAGATCTGGCCTGTATATGGCCCAGATCCGCTTGCTATCTGGGAGAGTGGACATAATATACAAATAACTAACAAAATACTGCTACTCACACAGCATATTAAAAACAGTTAATAAAGGAAGTCCATCGCAGTACAGTAAATGCTATCCAGTCGATCACAGATTGTTGGTTGACAGCCAAATGCAAGCTCTACAACCCAAGGTTCAATTTCCACCAGTGAAATACTGTAGTTGCCAAACAGCACAAGTCTGGCATCCAATCAAACCTCAGCAATGATACAGATATTTAGCTCCTAATTAGAATAATGTGAGACCACTTGTTGTTGGGACACACTTCATTCTTTCGCTCTCTCATAGAAAACATCTGCTGTCGACCTTCCTCCCTAGCCTAGCAGCACCAGAGACACATCACTATTTCTGCTTTTCAAGCTTCATTAAATCCTATTAAAACCTCTCTGCAGGATCCTATATCACTGACCGACCATCATCTCTAACCCAGGGTCGCTGCCGGATAATCCATCACTCTCTCCCTGCAGCTGAAGCCTCCTCAGAGGGCTCTCTCTCTGGCTGAAGAGACGGACGAGATTACTACAGGAACTTCTGTAGAGTTTGTTTACAGAAGAGGTGATTTTCTCCTCGTGCGTTACGTCTCCTGCCTGACACTGTATGGGGAGATTATGAACTATCTAACCACAGGATCGTTATCACCTTTTATATGTAACTCTGTCCGACCTTCCGGAAGGATCCAGAGCAGAAAAATGTCAAGTTTTAGATGATTTTATCAACTCTGGAGGAATCAAGGTCTGATGTCCCATTTGCAGCGTCCCATCATCAGGCCAGAATGATACGTTTGAGGTCCTTCACAAGAGCATGGTTACTTCCAAACCACCTCTGCTACATGTACAGCATTCATTAGCTTTCAGACAGCACAGTAAAACGCTAAGCGAGGCACCATGATTTACATGCTCTCACCAGAGGATCTCATTTCATTTTATTCCATAACCTTTATTTAGTACTTGGAGATACAATTGGGGGCAAGCCCTCCTTTTTCACTGTAGCCGAGTTTACATAAAACTAAAAATAAAAGGCAATAAATTACACAAACTCCAATAAAACAATAAAAGCAAAGCAATAACAATTAATGAACACAATTACCGTTAGAGACAGGGATACTCAATTACTGAGGTCTTAACTGCCCATAAGAAGGTAGAGTGCTATATTGTAAAATGTGTTGCAGACACGATGATGGAGCATTAAAAAAAGAAAGTTGATTTCCCAAGTTTCCAGGGTAAGTAAGTAAGCGTTTAGCGCAGATAGGGAGGTCAGCTAGGGACTGGAATTCCATTCCGACAGGGAAGAAATATAAGGAGGGAGCATTCCTGAGATGGCCTTAAAGATTAATAAAAAACAAAGTTTATCACACTTATCTTCCAAGGGGGATAAGCTTGTCCTGTCAAGGACACTGTGGTGGGTCCCGAAACGATCACTAGTGATAAATCTTAAGGCAGAGTGATAGACTGTGTCCAGGTGCCTTAGAGTAGAAGAAGCTGCAGTTCTGTTGATAATGTCACCATAATCCAGAACTGAGAGGAAAACTGCCTCAACAATCCTTTTTCTACAGTAGAGAATGAAACATGATTTGTTTCTATAGAGAAAACCCATTTTCTGTCTCATTTTGGTGACAAGGTCATCTATGAATGATTTTTTATTTGCGTGTAGTGCCATCCAAAGTGGCCCATCCCATATGGGAGTATACGACACAGTTAATAATCCATAATACATCACAACAACACAATATACGTGGCCAAATGACATGTACATAGCCTTCCTGCTCATGGACCAAGGTTTTTCTAGAAAAGAAGCAAACGAAAAAGTTTCATTTAGAACTACAAAAAACGCGTAGTGGCTAAATGACTCCGCCCAACAATGCAAGTTGCACACTCGGTCTGTTCTTTTTTTTTACATCACTCTAGTAACACTTTTGGTTAGATAATAAACATTTTATGGCTTACTCCACCGAGGTCCAAAGAAAAAAAAAAGTGAAGTGTGCTAAGTTGAGACAGAGGGTAACGACAGCATTTCCGTGAGGTTCTAGCAGGATGTCGGTCAGACGAAATATTCTCTTTATTTACCTCAACTCTGTCTTTTGCATATTGCACATATTGCATTGCCATTTGTCTGGCAGGGCTCACTCAAAACAAGAGAAAAGTGTAATATGCTCTACCGTATATGGTAAATAAACAATATATATATGGTAAAAAAAAGGCTGCAATTAAATCGACAGAACCCTTTTCAGTTCTGTGCAGTGCTGTTTAGAGTTCTAAATGATTCTTTCTGACCTGAAAATGGTTCCATCGCTGTTCCAAATGGTTTTATAATAAGAGTGTAGCCATGATGGTTTATGTTAACTTGAGAGAAGAATCTCTTGCTCTTGAACCGGGCCTGGCCTTTCCCTCAGAGCAGGACCGGCAGGGCCAGCTCTTCAGCCCAGAATGGCCTCGGCGGCCTACCCTGAACCACTAAATAAATACAGCTCTGCGTCCAGCTGGATGGTGGCTGTTTGATAATGATAATTAATGCTGTAATCTTACTCAATCAAATATAGTTTTAACCCTTCCCCCGCGTGTAATCATGAGAGTACGTTTGGGGCCGGCTCAGCTCTTTTAGTTTTTCTTTAGATCTCTCCTGTGTTGGGGTCCCCTTGTGCGCCCGGGCTGGGGATGTTGACCTGATGTTGACAGTGTTTGTTGGTTTGCTAGTAGCAGCGATTGTTATACCTAAACAGCAACAAACACAGGATGAGGAATTACGTTTTGGGTTTCTGTGTCGGCGACTCTGGAGAGGTTTCTGGAGAAGATGTTTCACTTTGAGCGTTGCCTCTAAAGAACGATGGCGTCAATAGAGGTGACAGCGCTGGAACTCTTCGTCTGAGCAGTCACATGTGCTTGTAGGGGTCTGTATTTTTAACAGAGGTTAAAAAAATGTTTAACAACTGGTTGGTGTGAGGCGTTCCATTTGTTCTGCTGAATCACTCAAGCATTCCAGAGTGTGACACACACACACACACGCGTGTGCGTGACCTCCACGCGGCGTTTCCCCCTATGATGTGCTGCCATATGATGTCTGACCACGAGTGGGGGCCGGACGGGCGTCCGGGGCGCTGAGGGAGATTGATGTGCCTCCTGGAGGCCGAGAGCCGGTCGGAGCAGCGGACGGCGTGTCATCGACTCGGCTCGGCCCGGACCCTGCAGCTGGACACACTGCAGCCTTATCTCTACAGCATGAGGCCTGTAGGCCACCTCAGACGCTCCGTGTACTGATTGAGATAGCGCCAGCGAGGACGGGGGGGGTGGTGTCGCTACTGGAGCTGGTGCCGATGATGGGGTCAGAGTTGAGAGTGGAAGGATGGGGAGGAGGGAGAGGCAGATGGATGAAGTGAAAAAAGGATGTAGGTGTTGGCGGAGTTGAGCTTTTTGGAGGGTTGGGGAGGGGTAGAGAAGCTGATCGTTGGGGACGGGGTTTGGATTGCAGGAGAGGAGAGGGAGGGAGCAGACTTTGAGGGAATGGTTGACGTACAGGATGATGTAGATTATATCTGCTATCACTACTCAGGCTGCCATTGTAAAGAAGAATCTGTTCTTAATCTGTTTTGACTTGCCTGTTGAAATAAAGGTTATATATAAAGATATAAATATAAACCTTTATTTCAACAGGCAAGTCAGAACCTTTATTTTCTAGGCAAGTTGAAATATATATATAAGAATGGAAAGGTGGAGGGAGAATGGGATTGAGGGGGGATATGGATGTGTAGAGGAATGGAGGAATAGAGAGAGAGGGAGGTGAAGGGATGGAGGCATTGAGGGACGGTGGGATGGAGCGATGGAGGAAGAAGAAGGGAGTGGAGGGTTTGGGAACGAGGGGGGGGGTTATCCCTATTGCATGTGGCCGAGCGCCAGGCTGACCACTGCACAGTGTTCCCGAGAGTCCCCCCTCCCTCGTCCTCCCCCTCTCCTCCACCTCCATCCCCTGGAGCCTGGCCAAGCACCACAGTCACAAGGGGCTCCGACATTCCCCTTTTTATCACCCCCAACCAGCCAGCCCAAACTTTCTCTTTTCTCTCTTTCCCCATCAGAGCCCCAAGCCCTCCTCCTCTTCCACCTCTCCATCGCCCCACCACCCTTCCAAACCTCTTCAACTCCCCTCGGAAGTACAAAGACACAGAACAAGTGCCCCAGGATTGCATTTAATCAGGCTGACTGAACCGTAGTGAACCATTCTCTCCTTCCTGTCTGGGTACTAGAAGTGCATTTTGATTTAGCTTATGTGGTGCAACTTGGAGATTTGTGCATTTTGAAAGGGCATGCTAAATCAAGTGCTCCTCATTTGGAATTGATCTTTTGGGGGGGCTTTGACTGAGCCTTAGCTATAGTATGTACTGTGTAGTATAGCATTCTCTCCATAGATTTTCACACACTAGTTTTTAGAGTTTAAAGAGAATTGTGCGATAAAGAAACTAAAAAAATCCAGTTGGCGGCAGTTCTGTGGACGAGAAGAACACCTTGTTCATGAGAGAGGCTAGAGGAGTATAGCCAGACAACTTAACAGAAAGGCCAAATGCTCAAATAACAGCTGTTTTAAATAGTGCTGTGCAGAAGGGAACCTTGTTGAATCCACGCCATTACGAATTCAGGCTATTCTGGAAGTAAAAGGGGATCCTAGTAAAGTGGCCACTGTACTATTGCCCAGGGCTCACCTCTCAAATCCTCCTCCGCTTTTTACTTGAGGAAAAACTATGTAAGCAAAAGTGTTCCAGTGTTTATTTTCTCTCTCCGTCTCTGTGTTCTGTCTTCTGTTTTCTGGAGAGTAAAGCCGTTTGTTTCTACATGTGCTCATAATGTGACCTACACCCCTCTAATCATCAACAGGACCTTAGAGGGAGTGGACAGCTTCAAGTACCTTGGCGTCAAGTACCTTGGCCAAGGACCACACATTGACACTGTGTTGAAGAAAGCACATCAGAGACTATTACCTCAGACAACTGAAGAAATTCAGAGCGGCCCACCAGATCCAACGGAGCTTCTACTCATCCACGATCGAGAGCATCCCGACTTGGAATACCACCACCTGGTACGGCCCTACAGAGAGTGGTACGTTCAGCTGGTAGTACCTTGGGGAGCCCACTCCCCCACCTCAAGGACATCTACACCAGAAGGTGCAAGACCAAGGCCGGCAGGATCCTGAAAGACCCCAGCCACCCAGGAAATGGACTGTCCTATCTGCTACGGCCAGGAAAGAGATACTGCACCCACATGGCAAGCACAGAGAGCCTCAGGAATAGCTTCTTCCCGCAAGACATCCGGCTCCTGAATGACTCCATTAACCACATTGAGATGAGGGGGAAAGTTCTACATAACGCATATTACGGGTACCAGGGGGCGAGACGAGACGCTTGTGGAACTTCCCCTCAAGCCGCTCCGTCTGTCGGTGATCGACCCGGGGACAATATCCAGATCCGCCCTAGACGGAAACAGGAACAGGGCTCAGCGGAGTGTACGACAGCAACCGTAGCTCACTCACGCACAGCTATTCTTTTAACGTGGTGCGGTAGGTCTGGTAGAAAACGCTGTCGCTCGGGAGGCTGCTAGTCCGGCTTGCTCCCCTCCACGCCGTGTAACCAGTCCTTTTCCTTGATCGCCGCTCATGTCCCCCATCACACACACCTGGCGCTCCTTAATTGTAATCAGCAATCAACCGTTCTACCTGAAACACAGAACCCCCTCCACCCCAAGTCCAGGTCCATCCTCCCTTGTACAGGTGTAGCTCTCCCATCCTCTTTTATTTTGAACTGCAGCTCAAAAGGTAGTTTTGTGAAATTGTTTCCCAGAGAGCAAGCGGATCTGGGCCATATACAGGCCAGATCTGGCCCTTGTGGTGTAGTTCCGGCCCATATATGGCCCAGAATCATTACACATCCGCTTGCTATCTGGGTGTCCACCAATTCCAGATATCTGAATATACTATTCCAGTGCTGACTCAATAACTGCCAAATAGCTAAACTTTGGATCATGTGATACTGATGACACTGATGACACTGATGAAGGATCAATATATAGGCGGAACAATTAATCATGACAAGAGTTGATTGGAAAGAAAAATTGAATTCTGTTCTGGCAAATGTAATTGTGAAGAAGCCAAACCATTGGCTTACCTCAGACTTTTCCAGTATTTTGTCTAATCTCAGTTTAGTTTATTTCAGGGTTAGTTCACAGTTTAATGAATGTGTCCTTATCTGATTGGCTAATAAAAATCTAAAAGCTTTTGCAAGCTGTAAACGGTTTTGGCTTACATTGGTTTTCTCATTGACTTATTAACATGACATTATTTTCCCGAGGCCAAACAAGCGATCGCGAACGATCGAGAAAATTGGGAGGGGAATAGAAGAGTATTGGCATAAATATCATGTACTTACGTCAAAAAACAGAATTATTTAAAACATTTATTGGGATCTTTTAGGGAGAAGCCTATGGGGGAAACGCCACTGTCCACAGCCAGACATTTATGGGCCTCTCCTGGCCTTCACCCCCCACCCAAACCACCCCCACCCCCCTTCAAAACCCCTGCCAATTCAACATAACGCATTCATCATTAAGTGCTGAAAAGAAATGATTTTATTTTGGGTCTGTGATGTGTTGCAAGAGGCCATGGGTTGGCTTATCCCATTTCCGTGTGTCTCAGCGCGATCATTGTCCGATGTAGACGAGGCGCCAGGTCCAAACAGCAGAGACAGACTCCACAGCCCTGCCACGCTACGATCCACGTCCCTCAGAGACGCCCATGGGACTGCATCTGTTCAAACACCCCGTAGACAAGCTCCTCTGAGCCTGTAACTGTAACAGTAATCTAGTTATTATCCCGGTTAGCTGGAGAGGAGGGTCTGACTGCAGCGTGGAAACCTCAGATCCATGACAGGAGGTCTGTCAACACTCAGATCATCCTGGTCTCCAAGGACCAATCATCAGACTCACTGTCGAGGGACGAGAGGGATCTAGTTTGGGTTTCATAATGCAGTGTACATAGTCCAGAATCCTCGTCGGGTCAAACCCATATCGCCTCTGCTGGTCTTTCCTTCGGCCAAGCTGTGGCCCTGCGCCATAGAAAATACTGTCTTTGTCATCCAATCATCACCTTTCATGTGTCACTCTCTTCACACCGACTGGTTCACTCCTAGGGCCCAGTGTGAGAGTGTGAAAGAAGTTGGAGATGGACAGGAGGTCCATGGTGTGTGTGTGTGTGTGTGTGTGTGTGTGTGTGTGTGTGTGTGTGTGTGTGTGTGTGTGTGTGTGTGAGTGAGTGTGTGTGTGTGTGTGTGCATTTTCAAGGGTGTGTCATATGTATGGGAAATGCTTAGTGTACATCCATGCCCACTCCCGTCCGCCGCCATGTTTGCTTCACTCTGTTTCACTGTGTGTGTGTGTGTTTGTGTGTGTACTGTATGTGTGTGTGTCTGTGGGTCTGTGTGTGTGTGTGTGTGTCTGTGTATGTGTGTATGTGTGTGGGTGTGTGTATGTGTGTGCATGTGTGTGTGTATGTGTGTGGGTGTGTGTATGTGTGTGCGTGTGTGTGTGTGTGTGTGTGTGTATGTGTATGTGTGTGTGTGTGTGTGTGTATGTGTGTGTGTGTGTGTGTGTATGTGTGTGGGTGTGTTTGTGTGTATGTGTGTATGTGTGTGTGTATGTGTGTGTGTGTGATATGCTCTGTGATGACGGGGGCCGGTGGAGATGTAGTGGTCACTGGGGAGGAGGTCTGAACAAATAAACCGTGCTGTTAGCGGCAGGGAGATGAAAAGCTGCCTCTAGTCCGCCTGCTCCACGCGCTGTTGACTCAGCCCATCTGGGCTTGATTGAGGCCCGGCTAAGGGGAGATGTTTGTTGCAGCTCATTGGCGGGGGTGTAGCGACCCCCGCCTGACCTGCCCCGTGTGTAACTCTCTGACACCGAGGAGGGCTGAGGACAAGCAGCGAGTGGACCAGGAGAGATGGACAGAGGGGAGGACAAGGTCCCCGAATGTGAACAGTCTCCTGGACACTGGACAGATGCTGGATGAGGCACTACCAAGTTATTGTTACCGTTTTTACCCAGATAGCAAGCGGATCTGGGCCATATACAGGCCAGATCTGGCCCTTGTGGCTTCGTTCCGGCCCATATATGGCCCAGATCCGCTTGCTATCTGGGGAACGACATGTTCTTGGCTGGGTCTTGACTACGATCCTGCTAAGCCCTAGTCTCTCCCCAGACCCAAATATTTTGTTGAATCGCTGCACTCCCCATTACTACATAATAGATTCTGTGCCACTTCGCCAGCCAAGCTAGTGTTCTGAGGGCGCATCGATGGGTCAGAATTGAAAGAATGACAGGTTAATGCAGCAAATGAGAGACGCTAGCCCAGGTTAGATGGGTGGGAACGCCTGATTGTGACCGGCGCTACCAATGAATTAACCAGATTTGAACACTCGATTTTTGCATGAAGTGTCCCAGACCCATAGAAAGATCTGCAGCATGCAGTAACGTAGTTAGCGTGGCTTACGTAGCGTATCAGCGAAAGAACTCTCATGGGTCTAGCGTTGAAACTAGCTAAGCCCAAGCACCTACAATTAGACCAAGAAGGCATCCTCCTTGTCTGAAGGATGAGATCGGTACAGTACGTGGACAGCTTTTAGACAGGTTTGAAGCATCCTACGTACAGTAATGTTCTTGGAGGAGGATAAAAACCCAAATACATGAACCAGATTAACCTCCTAATGTTTCCCCATTACTACGGCCTTCAGAAGACAGTTAGCTTCAGTCTGCCAACAAGAAGAGTTAGACTGAGTCCACCGATCCCATACGGTAACACAGAAACCCTGAGTCTGCCAATGAGATGACGGTTGGACGTACTGGAGCGAAATCTTTGATGCAACCCTGGAACATTCTAGAGCCTGTCTCGCTATACAAACTATTCTGCCCTTATGGTCACCACATTAAACAACATTTGAGC
Organism: Borostomias antarcticus; assembly: GCF_949987555.1. Lineage (NCBI taxonomy): Eukaryota > Metazoa > Chordata > Actinopteri > Stomiiformes > Stomiidae > Borostomias > Borostomias antarcticus. The sequence goes on along the minus strand of NC_140266.1, from coordinate 934,910 downwards.
AGCCATTATATGAAAGAATAACATTTACATAATGCTGTTGGGGCTCTTCAATTCTCTTCGGGAGTCAGGTCGGTGGGAGGGCGCTGTTTCGGGGCAGGTCCAACACAAACGTTGCCTGTGATGAGGTTAATCTGAGAGATGTCCAGAGCACTTTTTCATGGAAATCAACTCCTACATGGATTAGTATTTTCACCCCATTCTCCACTTTTAAGCGCGTCAGTCCCCTTAGTTATAGCTCTAGTTTAGGTTTGTTTGGTTGGTAGCATTAATAGTTGGACTGTTAGTTATACCTTCCGGAGCAGCGCTACACTCCCACACCGATGGTGCCTACTTCCTCAGGAAGACAGGAAGACAAGACTCTCTCTCTCTCTCTCGCTCTCTCTCTCTCTCTCTCTCTCTCTCTCTCTCGCTTTTTGTCCGCAGGATTGAAAAAGAAGGAAGGTAGAGAAGAAAGGAATGTCCAGGTAGTGAAGGGTGTGAGGCCTCAGTTGGCCACCTGTCTGTTCCAGTAGAGGAATGGTACGGGGTCACAGGTTTAAGCGTAGCAGTTTTGATGTGTGGTAGGAGTCTGTGACCTCTGTGACCTCTTATCTCCACCACCCATCACAGAGAAGACTTCAGATGAGGCGCCCCAGATAGCAGACGGATCTGGGCCATATACAGGCCAGATCTGGCCCTTGTGGCTTAGTTCCGGCCCATATATGGCCCAGAATCATTACACATCCGCTTGCTATCTGGGGCAGACCCACAGCCTTCTGTTATCATTCCTCTGGTCACCTCTCTTATGTTACAAACCCAACGTTTATACGGTAAAAGTAGACCTGCAGAGTTAGAAAATACGGCTTCAGCACGTTGTTGGTACAGTATAGAGGAGTCAAGCACAGTTTAAACTACCTGCCTTAATCCCACCCACTAACATGTACAGTAATAGCAAGTTATTTCTGGCGATTCATATCTGGGACTGACTAATCCTGGTGAATCAGAGCTTTGAGGAAACCTCTTCATACCGAAACTTATTGTCTTCATTAGGAGGAGAGTTAGTCAGATTGACTCTGGCATTTCCAGGTCACAGGAATTGGTTGAACAACAGGACCACAGGACATTGGTCCAGCCCACGACTGGTGTGTGTGTGGGTGTGTGTGTGTGTGTGTGTGTGTGTGTGTGTGTGTGTGTGCGTGCGTGCGTGTGCGTGTGTGTATGTGTGTGTGTGTTAGTGTGTATGTGTGCTTGGGTTAAGAAGGGGTCACTACTGATTGTCCTTCTACGGAACCTCTATTGGTGATTATTGGGATGAAGCTGGATGATGAAGGTCAGATGTCAACTCATTTTCTGTTTATACTGTATTAAAATGGATGCCATTACTGACCCATTGCTTCTACAGACTACTTGTCTTTCAGCCCTCTCTCTGAGTCTGGTCTCTCTGAGTCTGGTCTCTCTGAGTCTGGTCTCTCTGAGTCTGGTCTCTCTGAGTCTGGTCTCTCTTAGTCTGGTCTCTCTGAGTCTGGTCTCTCTGAGTCTGGTCTCTCTGAGTCTGGTCTCTCTGAGTCCGGTCTCTCTAAGTCTGGTCTCTCTGAGTCTGGTCTCTCTGAGTCTGGTCTCTCTGAGTCTGGTCTCTCTGAGTCTGGTCTCTCTGAATCTGGTCTCTCTTAGTCTGGTCTCTCTTAGTCTGGTCTCTCTGAGTCTGGTCTCTCTTAGTCTGGTCTCTCTTAGTCCGGTCTCTCTAAGTCTGGTCTCTCTGAGTCTGGTCTCTCTGAGTCTGGTCTCTCTGAGTCTGGTCTCTCTGAGTCTGGTCTCTCTGAATCTGGTCTCTCTTAGTCTGGTCTCTCTTAGTCTGGTCTCTCTGAGTCTGGTCTCTCTTAGTCTGGTCTCTCTTAGTCTGGTCTCTCTTAGTCTCGTCTCTCTTAGTCTGGTCTCTCTGAGTCTGGTCTCTCTTAGTCTGGTCTCTCTGAGTCTGGTCTCTCTGAGTCTGGTCTCTCTGAGTCTGGTCTCTCTGAGTCTGGTCTCTCTTAGTCTGGTCTCTCTGAGTCTGGTCTCTCTGAGTCTGGTCTCTCTGAGTCTGGTCTCTCTGAGTCCGGTCTCTCTAAGTCTGGTCTCTCTGAGTCTGGTCTCTCTGAGTCTGGTCTCTCTGAGTCTGGTCTCTCTGAGTCTGGTCTCTCTGAATCTGGTCTCTCTTAGTCTGGTCTCTCTTAGTCTGGTCTCTCTGAGTCTGGTCTCTCTTAGTCTGGTCTCTCTTAGTCTGGTCTCTCTTAGTCTCGTCTCTCTTAGTCTGGTCTCTCTGAGTCTGGTCTCTCTTAGTCTGGTCTCTCTTAGTCTGGTCTCTCTTAGTCTGGTCTCTCTTAGTCTGGTCTCTCTGAGTCTCGTCTCTCTGAGTCTGGTCTCTCTGAGTCTGGTCTCTCTTAGTCTGGTCTCTCTTAGTCTGGTCTCTCTTAGTCTGGTCTCTCTTAGTCTGGTCTCTCTTAGTCTGGTCTCTCTGAGTCTCGTCTCTCTGAGTCTGGTCTCTCTGAGTCCGGTCTCTCTTAGTCTGGTCTCTCTGAGTCTCGTCTCTCTGAGTCCGGTCTCTCTTAGTCTGGTCTCTCTTAGTCTGGTCTCTCTTAGTCTGGTCTCTCTGAGTCCGGTCTCTCTTAGTCTGGTCTCTCTTAGTCTGGTCTCTCTGAGTCTGGTCTCTCTGAGTCTCGTCTCTCTGAGACGGTCTCTCTTCTCATGCCATTTCATTGGTCCTGTTTGGACCCCGAGTCTCGAACAGCACTCATTAGAGTGCAGGAGACATCTGGTTCGGCTTAGGAGCTGAGCTGTGTGTGTGTGTGTGTGTGCGTGCGCGTGTGTGTGCGAGTGTGTGTGTGCGTGCGTCCGTGTGTCCTTGAGCACGTGTTCATGCGTGAATGTGTGTGATTGTGTGTATGTGTAATTGCCTTTGTGTGTGTGTGTGTGCGTGCGTGCGTGTGTGTGTTCCCAAGCCCAGAGCATGGGCACATAATTTTAATCCAGAGGCAGGAAGCAGGGTTCAATTAAGGGGGTCGAGGCGCACAGCCTTTTGGGAGCCAATAAGAACATGGAAATAGTGGACTTTTTGGTTTCTTGTTTGTGTCAATAAGCCAACCCCCCCCCCCTCCCCCACCACCAAAGCTCTGGTCAGTCGGTGCTCAAGCAGCACTGAGCAAGGTGGGTGGATACGTGGAGACAGGAGGGCGCATGGAGGCAGTATGAACACAGAGGCATGGAGGCAGTATGAACACAGAGGCATGGAGGCAGTATGAACACAGAGGCATGGAGGCAGTATGAACACAGAGGCATGGAGGCAGTATGAACACAGAGGCATGGAGGCAGTATGAACACAGAGGCATGGAGGCAGTATGAACACAGAGGCATGGAGGCAGTATGAACACAGAGGCATGGAGGCAGTATGAACACAGAGGCATGGAGGCAGTATGAACACAGAGGCATGGAGGCAGTATGAACACAGAGGCATGGAGGCAGTATGGAAATAGTCGAAACAAAACAGGAAGAGTTGACCATATTGATATATGTTTCCCAGATAGCAAGCGGATCTGGGCCATATACAGGCCAGATCTGGCCCTTGTGGCTTAGTTCCGGCCCATATATGGCCCAGAATTATTACACATCCGCTTGCTATCTGGGTTGTACTGTATGTTGAGCGATGGTAAGGTATTGAAGAGTCACTGGCCAGAGAGGGAAGTAGATGCCGAGACTGGATTGTAGAATGAATCAGGGGTTATCATTTAGACCGGACGCAGCATTTGTGTGTAGTTTGAATAAAGTTTGATTTAAACCCAGACAGCAATCCGATCAGGGCCATATACAGGCCAGATCTGGCACTTGTGGCTTAGTTCCGGCCCATATATGGCCCAGATCCGCTTGCTATCTGGTAAGGCACTGGACCTTGGCTGGCATATTGGCTGTCCCACTCCAGATGTCCCCTCATTCCATGTGCCACCTGTGGCTTGTGTGGCGTGTCGTCACATCACCTGCGTGTCTCGAGTACATGGTCCTATTAAAGAAAGAGAGTGAGGAGGACACAGGAAATGTGAAAGGGAACAGCTCTCTTGGTTTGGAATGCAGCCCAGGTCATCAGAGAAGGATGCTGAGTGTTTCCCCTGACAAACAGCCAGAGGGTCCTCCTCATCCTCACGCTAACCCTGGCGCTTTGCATGAGGGGGTTATTTAAAGACATGGAGGTCGAACTGCACTTATTCCTTAAGTAACCTCTGTTTTCCTTCCCTGTGCGTGTGTGTGTGTGTGTGTCTGTAGTTGGAAGGCGTCATCCAGCAGAAATTCAGGCCTGAGATAGTCCATACCCAGAGCCATGCGGTCCACAACCAGACGGCCACCATGCTGGAGATAGGAACCAGCCTCCTCACACAAACCGCTGAGCAGACGCGTAAGCTCAACACGGTCGAGGCCAAGGTAAAGACAGACTGGGCCCAACTCAGGTCAAGGTTATTATAGTTAACGAAAACTAACTAAAAAAACGAAAACTAGGTGTGAAGAAACATTTTAGTTAACTGAAATAAAAATAAAAACTAGACTTTACAAAAAAAACGATAACTAACTAAAACTGTATTGTGTGTTTACAAAACTAACTAAAATAAACAAAAATTATTGAAGACAAAAATTATATGAGACATTAAAATGTCCTTAGTTTTGTGTGTAGCCGACATATCTGTTAACCTTGTCTTTGCTGACACTGTGGTGACTGCGGTGTGTGTGTGTGTGTGTGTGTGTGTGTGTGTGTGTGTGTGTGCGCGTGTGCAGGTGCTGAACCAGACCTCCCGGATAGAGATCCAGCTCTTGGAGAACTCCCTGTCCACTACCAAGCTGGAGAAAGAGCTGATGGTGCAGACCTCTGAGATCAGCAGACTGAGGGACAAGAACAGGTAAATTGGGCTCAGGCTTCGGCTTAGCGGGCTCCCGCAGGTCTTTATGAGACCCGGGTTCAAACCCAGGGCCGGACTGGGGACATAATTCAGGCCGGGAAATGTAGCCCCAGTCAGGGCACTTCTTTAGCCCGGATCTGACCAGTGATCTTGCGACGCGGTGAGATGGAACACTTTCAGTTTCGTTTTGTAAATGTGAAATGAGCGGGCTTTCCGATTTTGAGTTATTAATTGTCGGCAAGTTGAAGAGCGGGGGGGGGGGTTGCTGACAGGCAATTCTGATTGTCGGGCGAGGGGAGTGCTGGCAGATTTTTTTGCTTTTCGCGGGGGGTACTTCTCAGGCCAGTTAGCGCGCCAGGCCACCGGGAAAACGCTCCCGATGGCCACCCCGCCCCTGGTCAAACCCGGGCCTGAATCATGATGATGCTGACCTCAGAGATCAGCAGGCTGAGAGACCAGAACAGGGGTTTCTCATTCTGGCAGCGGTGGTGGTTCAGTGACAGATGATGATCACCACACTCTCATGATTGATTTGGCTTCGCTGGCTGCCACATGTCTTTAGTTCAAGACAATACAGTGGTACTGTATGTGTGTATGTAAGGGCTGTGATCAGACGATGATACAACCCTACAGTCTGTAAGGGATTCTTACTGTATCTCAGTAGATAGATAGATAGATAGATGTAACAGGCTTCTGTATCATAGGGCCTCCTTTGTCATGGACAACCGATTTCGAAGAGAACTCTCACAACAATTTTATTTCCTGTATCGCTGAAACCTGATTCTGCACTAACTTTCGAATGGGCGTACTGTGCAGTCCCCCACTGTCTCCCTGAGTGTAAAATAAACTGTTTTCCCGAAAGTGTCTATAAACATATCTCCATTGAACCACACTGTGTACAGTACAAATTGAGTGGTGCGTGATCAATATGTCTTCTGAATGGAAATGGAAAAATAACGGGCTTCTACTTCACTTCATCTGCAGTGGAGGTTCCTCTTGACTCCAACCTCAGATAGCAAGCGGATCTGGGCCATATACAGGCCAGATCTGGCCCTTGTGGCTGAGTTCCGGCCCATATATGGCCCAGATCCGTTTGCTATCTGGGACAGTATATCCCCAACATCTAAACACATCTGTCCTGTATGGTTCGGGCGCATATTTTGTAACGGTGTGCCTTTGGGCGGAGGCCGTGCTGTGTGCGTAGTGGAACATTCGCTCTCCCTTTGACTGCTTAGAGGGACACTCCACGAGTTGAAGCCTGTTCCTGGATTCGCTGGGAGCATAACGGAGGATGCAGATGTTTCTGGCTCGATTCCAGGCACATCGAGAATCTGATGTTATCCCTGGTTCGCATTAGCCCCCCTTGCTGTCTGGGGAGCGACGCAGCTGCATCCAAAACCCACTACAAACTCATCAAGATGATTCAAAGTGTTGGTTACACTAACATGTCTTCAGTAGTCTGTGTCGGCAGTGTAGCAATACTTGGAATTCGAATTTGCGGTGGTTTAGAATTGCACTCCTGGTGGGGTGATGTGCCATAAGACGCAGCAGGTTTTGTTCTACCAGAATC
>NC_140266.1:898448-918448 GCF_949987555.1 Borostomias antarcticus | reverse complement strand
AATATGATGAGTTTACAAACTAAACGAATTGCTAGAACCGTGATAATTTCAGGTCAATTTCAAATTCCCATGACATTTCCAGAACATTTTGGATATTTCATCATTTTGAAATTTCAAATTCCATGAATTTTCCAGGATTTCCATGACCGTGGGAACCCTGATTCTCACTAGCATCAGTATCAACTAGAAAAACCACGTAGCGGCTAATTGCCTCCGCCCAACAATGCAAGTTGCAGTTAACATTCAGCTGGTCTTGAGAGAGGGTTCTTTATTATTATCTCTGGACTAAAGCTAATGACTGACTAGCCACTCAGAAGCTAACTAGGGGCGTGGCTGAGGAGGGAGCTACGGTGAGAGCCGAGGGACAACCTTGTCAACCTATGTCAATAACTCTGCCGGTTAAACAATCTACCGTCTACCGTTACCTGGAACTTTGAGCCAATTAGTGAACGGCCTCTGGCTCTATTGAACTAGTTAAATTAGTTTGAATATTAAGGTCTTGATGTTGAGACCATCTATCTTTTGGTCACTACATCTCTCCTACATACCAGCCAACATCAATGTGTGTGTGTGGGTGCGTGTGTGTATACTGTACACACGCACGCGGGTGCATGTGTGTGTGTGTGTGTGGAGAAACACAGTTATGTTGGCCTCACAGGCATTTTTCCTAACCACGCCATGGAGAGGGGTGGGGGGTTACAGAATTCAGCTGTCCAGACTCATCAGCCCAACGCACGCCTACACAGCCATATTTGGCGTGTTCATTGGAAGATCAAGTGCACCTTGACTATTTTCAAATATTTTATCTATGTATTTGGCGTAGGGCTGCTTAGTGTATGATGTACACAAACGAGTTATCCAACTCATCCTTCCCCACCTTGACCAAACACACACACGCGCACGCACACACACACGCACACACACGCACACACACACACACACACAATGGACTACTTCCCAGCAATCTGATCAAGTGCAGGGAAAAAGGAGCTGATCAAGCTTCAGTTAGTGCAGGATAGAGCAGCATGTCTTCTCCCCAGCTGCTCTGTGAGGGGAAGTATAGACCAGATGCATGCTGGTCCGGCTTGGCTGGAAGTGGAAGACAGATTAACACGCAGTCTTCTAATTTTATTCAGGGGTTCTTCTGCCTGTACTCAAGAATAACGTTTTCTCAGAACAGACACATGAAACAAGACAAGTTAGGAGGGATTGGATTGGATGTCAAAATCCCTCAACCTAGAACCAATGCAATGAAAATAACTCTTACAGTATGTATAGAGCCATTTCGTGGAATAGTTTGCCATATTTTATTGCACAAGCAACAAGTAAACAATGTTTTAAAACGTAACTTAAGATGTTATTCTCGGGTAAAGGCCTTATCTACTGTAATTATCTCAAAGAGGTTGGTAAGAGTGATCGATGCTGTTAGTATGTGTGTGTGTGTGTGTGTGTGTGTGTAGTGTTATAATTATATTTGGTTTCTGTAATGTTTAATAATGTTTTAATTGGGGTGAGGGGGGGATTAGTGATGGTATTGTCCATTATTAATATGGATTCGGGATCCAAATAAACAATAAACACACACACATGCACACACACACACACACACACACACACACACACACACACACACACACACACACACACACACACACACTCTCAATCAGACAGCTGAGTATTAAGCTAACCAGGGTCACACCTCATCAGCAGTCTGTTTCATAATGGCGTCTCAGACAGTCTACTTCCTGGTCTATGGAGAGGGGGGTGTACGCTCACAGAAACCATGAGCGAGCACGTGTTGTGTTGAGTTCTCCATGTCATTTCTCACGTATACAGTATGGTACACTACCCAGATTTGAAAAGCGACAGTGTGATTTGGAGAGTTTATAATGTTAGTGTAGGCTATATATACATAAACATACATACACATGTATATATATATATATATAAACATTCAGTTTCAGATTGTGATATATTGCATATTGAGACCGGTAGGATTACATCCTGTGCTTCCTGTCTCGGAAAAACACCTTAATTATACTTTTTTTCCAGTGTCTCGACTGCCCCATTGACTTGCATTGTAGCCAAGTGCGCGCATGCAGAATTTCTGCAGCTCGCTCAATACTGAGGCAATCAGGGAAATTAGGCTCTGTACATGCCAGGTTTATAAGACAGACTGAGAATAGGTCCTAAAGTACAAAATAGAACTTATCCTTTAAGCTCTTTCAACAGTGAATCTCTACTGACAGTGAATCTCCACTGACATTTATAGTCTAGGACCAGGCTAAATATAATCTGGGGCGGGAAAACCCATCGTGAGACTGGACTATTCTGAGAGCGAGAGGACAGACTCTACCTGGAATGTACCGCGTCCTAAGCGTGAGCTAAAACAGTAGCCCCGGACATTAAGACGCCATTTAAACCACATTAATATCTGGGAGATGTCCCTGTTCTGACACTGATTCATATGGGCTTCATTATGGATGAGTTCCACGTCGATATCCCCCTCCCGGAGGGGTCTGGATGAGCTCCGCTGTCGTCCGCTCAGACCACGTACCAGGGTGTTTCGACCTCTGGTGAACCTCTGGTGCTTTCGGGGTGAACGGTCCGGCGGCACCTCAGGGTGTCGGGGGGTTCTGGAGGTGTTGTGAGCAGGTGACGGCAGTTGTGTTGCCAGAGTTAGGGTCAGGGGTCAGAGGTCAGGGGAGCGGGGCCTAGAGTAGGTCTGGTTGTTCCTGTGCAGGGGTCGCCCTCCTGGTTAGAGTGGCACTCTGCTAATAATAACCCATTAGTCTGTATGAGAAAGAGGTCTGTTTGGAATTACATTCCTCCTCCCTATCCTTTCAAATTACTTCGTAAGTACTTCATTTTTCGCAAATAACTTATTTTGTGGAGTGGAAGACATAATATACAGTAACACATGATACAACACAGAACACAGAACAGACACAGAATACAGTACATATCTATTACACAACAAACATTAAACTTCACAGATTAAAATATAACGCTAAGGATCAATATGGAGTATGTGAGTATTCTGTGTTGTTTGGTTCTATGCATATCGTAGTGTGTATACAGTGTGTCCTATTCACATACAGTATGCTTGTTGTGTACGTTAGTTGTTGTGTAGCCTATGGCGCAGTAGGTGTGCGTATATTTCGTCATCTCGGCCTCCCCCAGCTCGGTGCCAGTGCTGCATTAGGAGGGCCAGGGTGTAAATATAGCGTGGAGTTGATGTGTTGCGCTCACCTTCCTCTCCTGTGTCCCAGAGCCCAGAGCATGGCTATGCTAATAAATATGATGTATGATGGGACTGGCGCTAGTGCTGGACAAAGACATAAATCCTCTTGCCATTAACCTGTCTAGAAACGAGGGCCAAACGTCAGGCTGGTCTCAAGTCTAGGGCTGGGGCTGTTTGTGTTTGTGTTACTGTGTGTGTGTGTGTGTGTGTGTGTGTGTGTGTGTGTGTGTGTGTGCGCGTGTGTGTGTGCGCGTGTGTGTGTGCGTGTGTCTATGGTGAGAGAACCCATACTGGTGGAGAACAGGTGTTCTCTTTCAACACAGATGCAGGAACCATTCTGGGTGACCGGACCACCGTGTGACTCACCGTTGGACGTTTGCGCCGACCAACATCTTGCCAACTGGGGCTGATTGATGTCAAGACCTCTTAGAATACATTAAAAGTGCTCTATGGATCCATTTGTAACTTGGGATGCACCGATGTGAACATTTCGGCTGATACCGATAACTGATATTTACCAATGTTGATATACAGTATATTGAAATTCTTTATTGGGAATAATCCCTTGAGATGAATCATCTGGTTTTCAAGGGGGTCCCTCGACAGCAACACAACAGAACATTCCATAATTACACATTTAGACAATAAAACAAATAACATCAAGACACAAACAAATGACAACACAGGACAACAATCACATATACACACATGCATAAATAATTATCTACTGTTCACATCTGCCCTGTTTTGCTGATGTTTTCCAATACTGATATGTAATAAGTATATTAAAAAATGACTATCATAGGCCAATACCAATATGATTGCCGATATATTGTGCTCCTTATTTGTAACAGTACTCAGCCTCAAAATATGTTCCAGAAAGTACTATACTTTACATGTACATGTACATATATTCTTCTATGCTACAGTTTGCTTTACTTGCTGTGTGTGTGTGCGTGTGTGTGCGTGTGTGTGTGTGTTGGTTGGTTGTGCACATAAGTAAGTCATTGATGAAAAAAAAAACTCCTAATTAATAAAATAAAAAGTCCTAATTAATAAAAAGTATTAACAAAGTGATGCCAGTCTGGGCCCTGACACCTTAAGTGAGAGAAGGGTATGTGAAGTAGAGTAGGACACGGGGACAGCTGCCTTGTTCCGGCGCCCGTCTTTAGGGATGGAGACAGCGAGGAAGGAGAAGGTCAACAGAGGAGATTAGAGGATGGGAGAGGAGAGGACCAGACAGGAGGAAAGGGTGCAGAGCTATACGCTGAGCCTCATCCCAGGCACACAAACAGAGCGGGGTATTAATATCCTTGGTCATGTAGTTCAAGGACGCGTTAGTGGTTTAGAGCCCCTCAGAGCCGACAGGAATACTGAGTGACATCAGCTGTTAGAATGACAACAACAACGTGAGTTCTGTGGAGTCTAGCGGATGTGGGGTTCAAGCCCTGGTCTCTCCCCTCACTTGTACAATACATGTTCTATGTCTCTCTATCCTTATCTGGTAAATGGACTGCACTTATGTACAGTACTGTAGTGCTTTTATTCAAAGCGCTTTACAATAGCCTCTCATTCACCCAATCATACACACACTCACACACAATGGCGGCAGCTGCCATGCAAGGCGCTAGCCTGCTCATTGAGGGCAATTTGGGGGTCTTGCCCAAGGGGTCGCGTTGCGAATCTTGTATGTGAACTGGGCTTAAGAGGAAGTGGCTGAGGAGGCAGAGGTCAGAGGTGAACCAGGTCAGAGGTGAACCTGTACTGCAGAGAGGGGAAACTGACAGGCAGATCCAGAGTCAACTACAGGGAGCAGGAGCCAAACGATGATCAACTACAGTAGCTCCTGCTCTCTCTCTCTCTCTCTCTCTCTCTCTCTCTCTCTCTCTCTCTCTCTCTGTTTATCCTGGTCTCCTCTCATCTCTTTCCTCTCTCTCTCTCTCTCTCTCCATCTCTCTTAGTCTAAGTCTCATCAGTCTCTCTCATCCCTCCTATGTACTGTAGGTTCACAGTTTAGTTTTGACAGTTTGGAATCTTGAACATTCTAGAACTGGAATGTTTTCTAGATTTATTTCAAAGACCCTCGACAACACAGATGCTCTGGAACTCCTGTCTCATCTCGGCTGTTTTATGCCCACCTGGCTTTAGTCACCCACACACACACACACACACACACACACACACACACACACACACACACACACACACACACACACACACACACTCTCTCTCTCTCTCTCTCTCTCTACCTCTCACTTTCTTTCTTTTCTCTCTCTCTCTAATACACTACATCTCCCTCTCACCCCCTCCGTGTTCCTATATGGTGTTGAGTTTATTTGAGTGATTTGAGTATTAAGTTAATATTTACATTTGTCTATTAAACCACATAAATCTAAGCTATAAAAGCCAACTCAACCTACACATTCAACAACTGTAGGCCATGATCCTCTCGCTTCATCATGTTCTAATCCTCTCAGGTGGGGTGAGCAGAACCTGTAAACACCAAAGGAGGAATGCAAGCCTTACTGTCAACCTAACCTACCTCGATGTTAACCACTGTTCACCTATACACTCCTCTGCTCTGTGTGTGTGTGAGAGAGAGAGAGAGAGAGAGAGAGAGAGAGAGAGACTATGTGTGCGTGTGTGAGAAAGAGAGTGAGAGAGAGAAAGAGACTATGTGCGTGTGTGTGTGTGTGTGTGTGTGTGTGTGAGAGAGAGAGAGAGAGAGAGACTATGTGCGTGTGAGTGCGTGTGCACGTGTGTGTGTAACGGTATGTGTGTGCGATGCATGTGTGTGAATGTGTGAGTCATTCAAAGCTGAACTAGCGCAGCCCCGGGGGAGGGCTGGGCACAGAATAACTAACACCCGTCAGGGAGCGTATTTCTGTCCGTCTGATATCATCCCAGTGTGGGAGAAGAGAAACAAGAATCAAAAGGAGGCGAATATCAAAGCAGAGACAGCAGAGAGCCCTGGCGTGAGGGGCAGCGTGAGGGCGCGGAGAGAAGGCGCTCACTCAGAGAAGATGAGACAGACGCAGCTTTCATCATGCTGATGTCATTGTCACGTTGGCGGCGCGAAGGGCATCGCTGGCATAGAGAGAACAATCTGTTCACTCCCAGCAAGGCACTGGCACTGCCAGTGTGTGTGTGTGTGTGTGTGTGTATGTGTGTGTGTGTGTGTGCACGTGCATGCGTGTGGTGTGTACACTATGTGTCCTACTAGCTGGCCCTTCTGTGTATATATATATATATACTCTGGCAGGCTGCAGAATGGCTGTAAAAAATGTATATACATATTTTTTATTATTATTATTATTTGTATTTTATTTATTGTATTTATTTATTTTTTACAGCCATGCTGCAGCCTGACAGAGTTGGCACCCTCAGCATCTGAGGAAAGGAACAAAAAAGGAATGAGATGAGACGAGATGTCAGTTCTGGCTCTGTGAGGGGCTGTGGCGTCAACGCCTCCAGAACGCCGTGGTCAAATAGAGGAACGCACATCCCAGTCTGCATTGTGGAAATGATCTAGAAATAGAACCATGACTATGTTCAAAACACATTCTGTCTGTAATGGAATAAGTCCAGCCATATTCACATGAGTAGCTACAGGGGTGAAATAGTATGACTGATCCTCTTGGGTCACCTCGGTCATCGTGTAAACATGTGTGTCAATACAGAGACTTGTCGTTACTGGAACACACAGTCTGTTGAGAATCTTCTTAAGACCAAACAGACAGATCTTCTGGGATGATTTGCGCTGTGTCGTTTTCTCAAGGCCGTAGTGGCTTGTAGCTCACACTGATAACATTCTGCTAAGAAGCATAAACATAAATGTTTCAGTTCATAACTTGATCCAGCTTGAGGCAATGCAGGGACTGAGTCAGACTAAGCAAGGGTCTGAGAGCCCTTGGCCATTGACTAGGTGAGAGAGAGGGTTTCAAAGCTAGGAGTTTATCAAGCCTGAATAAGACTGGCCAACCATTCTTCAAAGGTTTGATTATTATTTTATTGTCACATGATCAGCCAAAATTGGCTTCAATTCTAATAAGGATTTATTTATTTTTATTTCTATTGAGCCTTCATTTCAACAGGCAAGTCAATTAAGAATCGATTCTTATGTCCAAATGGCCATCTCTAATTAGCATATTCGCTGGCACATCCCGCTAGCATACTTGGATCAGGATCTGAATCATAAACAGGTTTATTGCCAAGTACATTTTCACATGAGAGGACTTTGCTTTGGTCTGTTGGTGCATAACCATAAACAAAGTGCAAGCACAGCACAGGACAGTGCAAAATACAATAATGATTGCTATTACCTAGCACACTCCCTAGCATGCTCCCTAGCATACTTGGTAGCCTGCAGAGGAGATATAGAACTACATTACCCAGGACTGACAGCCTGGTCCTGTATCATGAACTACGGTATATGGGCTAATTTATAGAGGTGATTTCATCAAACCAATAAGTAAGCATGTGCCGAATGAGACTTAGACCTTATTTACAGTACCACTTAAAGGTGGGGTAGGTAGTTTGACGTCAACAAGGCTTCCAATTGGTCATCTTTTTCAAAAGAACCCGCCCCTCCCTCCTGTCAATCATGATGTAGTCCCTCCCTCCAAACATGACTGGTAGGTGTGGCGAGATAGAGACCCTGATTGGTCAATACATTCGGGTGCGGTGCGTTCTTTGAATCCAAAATACAGAGGCAGCGGTAAACACGGAGATCCAAGTTTATTCTCAGAGCACTTCTGTTACTGATAGCTGAAAGGATATTATGCCAATTTTTCCAAATAAAGCCAAAAGCAAACTACCTATCCCACCTTTAATAATCCTACTGTAAGTGCCTATCATTAGACCATAACTCCATAACTGTTGTCTAATGAGTGACATTGAAACCGGACTGCTTCATATTAAGAAGTATTACTCAATACATATGGGGGCCATGCTACAATGTTCCAAATATGATAAGCATTGGTAAACTGTAAATGCCAATGGCGTGTGTGTTTGTATGAGCTCATGGATATGCATGGTTGAGAATGTGTGTGCTGGCCTGCTATAGAAGCCTGACTCAGAGCTCAGGACTAAAATGGCTCTTCTACTGTATTATGTGTGGTGTGTGTGTGTGTGTGTGTGTGTGTGTGTGTGTGTGTGTGTGTGTGTGTGTGTTTGTGTGTGTGTGTATTCCTGAGTGGGCCTGTCACCACAGAGGAGAGTGACCACCTGTTCCTCAGCCTCCCTGGGGGGGGGGGGGTCACCCGTGTGCCTATCCCAGGAATGTCACACCCTGGGACCAGAGACGGCTCTTCCTGACTCACATGAGGCTCTGTGACATCACGTCCTCCGCCACCCTGCTTATTTAAAACTCCAGGGACCCCTGAGAGCTCACTCTCCACCTCTCCCTCGCCACTACTTCTCCTCTCTCTCACCCTCACGCACTCACTCCGGTTCTCTCTCTCTCTCTCTCTCTTTCTCTCTCTCTTCTTCTTCTTCTTCTCCACCACGTTTTCCCAGAGGATCACCTGGAGGCCATGAGCAGCAGCAGCGTTCCCCAGGAGCCGAGGCCCTTCGTCAGGGCCGTCAGGAAGATCAAGTGTGCGGCCATGGTCCACAGCCTGGCCCAGAGCTGGCAGGGCTGGGCCAAGCAGAACTCCGACCGCCAGGACGCCATCCCCTCCGGCTGGATGCCGGACTCCGTCACCGACGGCGTGGAGCAGAGCTCGGAGCGGAGTGTGGCCACGGTGAAAGCGACGCCGCGGGCGGTGGAGGCGGACGCCGACGGCGGGACTGGGATCAAGACAAGCGCCGTGACGAGGAGCGTGGCGGCGCCCAGACGCGGCAAAGGGGGCGGGGACCTGGTGAGCGCTCTGAGGGAGCGCATCCTGGCGCCCGACGAGCCCAGCGACAAGGACTTCCTGGGCGGCGGCTCGCCCACGCGCAGGAGGCAGGTTCGGGCCTTGGCCCGGCAGAACCAGGAGCAGAACCCGGACCAAACGACGGGCTCCCGGAGCAGCAGTCTGGACACGGAGGACAGCGGTTTGGGAGAGGAGGCGGCGCTGAGCGACCACGGCGACAGCAGGAGCGAGCAGAGCAAGGCCAAGCTGAAGAAACAGCCCAGCAGACCCAAGGTAATGTCCCCCACAGACCTGAGCTGGGTTTGCTTCTAGCCTTCTAATCATGCAGTACTTTTCTCAGAAAAACAGCAGAGACAAATAATGAAGAATGCTATTCACCACCTTGTATCTTGGAATAGATGAATGCGCAGTCATCCCTGCTGTTCAGTTGAGGATAATTCTGTTGTCTGTCTGTTTGTGTGGGTGAGCCAGGGCTTAATTTACATAGATGGAGATAATTTAACATTTAACTTTCGATTACAAGAACTTAATTGCTTATAAATATGCTTTGCGCTTCCATCAACAGTACAGTTGTAGTTTCCAACAATATTTAAACGTTCCTATCTTAAGATTGAATAGTTGTTTTACAACCAGAGACAGACATTCAACCCACCATGGCCAGTATACCAAAGTTAGTCTGCTCATATCTACAAATCCAAGCCAATGTTATTGTGAAATCGCTCCTTCCCGGAAAACAGTACACAGATGAGCAGCCATTTTCAAACAGAAGACCCTTTGATGTTTCATGAGGAACGAGAAAGCGCAGGGATATTTCCAGTCCACGTCAACACACACGTACTTGGGGAGAAGAACCTCCTTTCATAGACAGAGGAATCAGCTAGTGACTGAGTAGTGGAATATACATGTTAAAACCAGACCTGAGACAAACATGGATGGAATAGCCAATGGCTCAATGATGGATCTCATTGAGCACTTTGACTTGACTTGACTAGCTCGTCACCTACAGTGGCAGCTAATGGGGATCCTTTTAATAAATAAATAAATCCCACTAGTGTCGCCTGAACCCATGAGCAGTATCACTGGTGGATATCTGAGCCGCAGTAAATAAATAGTCTCTCTCCGGAATGCCTGCCACCTGACCTTCAAGGCTAACGACGCGGCCGTGAAAAGTGCAGTCTGACATTTCTATATCTGTGGGACTCTGGCTTTGCGGACCATCCCCCTACCTGTCAGCCATCTTACTTCCCTCTCTCCCTCCCTTCCTTCCCGAATGTCAGACCACTCTCTGGTTTCACCTTCTACATTCCCTTAGTCTCACAGGACTGTTGGGGAAAGTGCTTACACAAAAGTACTCCGGGTGCTTGCAGGTCCACTTCAGTCAAACGACAAGTGCAATGTCTTGTGTCGGTCTACAGGGGGCGCAGTCTAACCTGACCTTTCCGCTCCTACCTACTGTAGATCATACTGGCCACCATGAGCGACATCAAGAACCGTTGGCAGCAGTGGTCGCAGCAGCACGTTGAGGGCCAGCGGCTGAACCCCTTCAGCGAGGAGTTCGACTACGAGCACGCCATGGCCCAGCGGCTCCAGAAGGGCGACGCCGGATACGGGCGTCCCAAGGAGGGCTCGCGGACGGCGGAGCGCGGCGACCGCGCCCAGAAGCACGTCCATCGCGAAATGGAGGAGATGTGCTTCATCATCAGGGATATGGGCCTGACGGACAAGCAGGGCCGCACCGGCATCAGCTTCGGCCGCCTGTTCGACCGCTACGTGAAGATCTCCGACAAGGTGGTAGGAATCCTGCTGCGCTGCCGCAAACACAAGATGGTGGACTTTGAGGGGGAGATGCTATGGAAGGGACAGGATGACCATGTTATCATCACACTGAGGGACTGAACACACACACACACACCTTCTACTCGTCTTCCCTTCATAGTTTACCTGCCCCAGACCAGGACCTCTCACCCTCCCCTCCAATGAACCAGAGCCTCTCAGAGACCACACATCCACAGGTCAGACAGACACCACCAGTAATGCTACCAATAGCCACTGGATATGTGTAAAACCTGTTCACTATGCTAACCATGCTAGCAGTAATGGATACCCCGCACATCTCATTATGATAGCCACGGCAGCTATGCAGACCTCTTCGCACCTTGAGGACACTGAGAAACTTTATACGACAGGCAAAAAGCTTCAACTTAAATTCTGGTGTGATTTTAAAAAAAATCTGAAGTCACCGTTACAATATAGTAGGCTTATATTTCCTATAATAGAACAATGATGTAGAAAGAACTATGGCCAATGTTATATTGCCCGTGATGTGAACGTGAACATTTCTTTCAAAGTGAAAGTGTGAAAGTCTTCTTACAGAAGGTCATATTTGATAATGTATAAAGTATAGGTTTTAGTAAACCGTGTGTATTCTAGTCGATGAATCCATTGACTTGTTTGTTCATTTTTATATGTTTTCGCCGATCTTCTAACTGGATTTGACAAAAGTTTTGTCACATTGATTGGCTGAAGGAGTTAGCATGATGTAGCACCTCCGCTAGCATGATGTAGCACCTCCTCTATATCTCAGGGGCCATTCAGAAACACATGGTACTGTAGCAAGTCCCTGAGCTAACTCACCTCGTAGACAGCTAGCAATGCACACATGGGAGAAACAGTCACAAATCACAAATTAGAGATAAACTATTTTATTGACAGTTGAAATAGAATAACAATACACCAAATTATGCATTACTCAACAATAACATTTTTTTAAAGAATCTCAAATCTACATGATTGAAAGTGGTATGGCGTGGCAAGCCTGCATAACCAGCAGCCTGCGTCTCCTGCTGGCCAGTAATCACAGTAGCCTCTTAGCCTCCTCCTCACAGGAGAATGATATGATGTGGGGCTGCTCTGCTTCACAAAACCAACACACCTTTCCCTTCTGTCTATATGAAGAAAGATTCCTCAGAGCAGCTGGAGAGACCAACTCAATAGAGAAAACATAATTCAGATGTTCAATCAGAAGAAAACGTTGGGGATAAGAGAAAACTGATATATTGAAAATATTTTTTTGCTTTCATTGATGTGACATTTTTATAGCCCTCTGTTGAATGAATCTAGTGGTCTTAAGGCCTCTTACTTGCATTACAATTAATAGTGATGACTTGTACTGTGCATGGCTATGAGGAAAGGGGGACAGAAAAGGGGTCTGAGGTGATCCAATTCAGATTTAATGGTAAAACTCACAAGTAGTACTATATCTCCAGTTACTTCTTTCTAACATTGTCAGTTTCTATACAATCAAAGTCAGGGATTTGAAGAATAGTGAAAAGTCGAATCAATTCATCCCTATCCATAACTACTATACAAAGTACTTGGACACTAAGAGCCAAAACTACTTGAATTTTGGAGTGGAAAAGATTGGTCATTCAAACTCCAATTTAAGCCTCTTAGTTCACATTACCTGTATCACATCATGGCACATGAATGCAAATTAAACACGTTCTTGTCAACAAGTGATTACAAGGTCAAATGATTGGCACAAATAGATGTTGTGAAGAACATTCCGAACATCAATCTACGATAAATGGGCTGCTTTCATCATCTCTACATTGATCTAAATTATTCATATTATATCCTTTAATTGGCAAAAAATACAATCATACAGTTACAATTCACTTTTTTATGGATTTTTAATACTTAAAAAGTCACTCTTTTCCTGATGGCATAAAATGGCGTGTCTGTTTTTATCAATCCCTACTGTACATTTAGAGCTTATCAGGCTGTTGGCAACACAGTACTTAACCAGAGTGACATCTGTCCACCTACACAGTTGTCTACTTTGCAAAACAACAGGGTTCGAACCCGGGTCTCTTGCCAACCACCCTAATCATCCTCAGGGTCTGAGAATTACATCTGTCCTCACAGTTCTGAGACAAGGCGAACCATCACAGGAACAAACCATCTCCCATAAAACTGTGTTCCAACAGCCCAGATAGCAAGCGGATGTGTAATGATTCTGGGCCATATATGGGCCGGAACTAAGCCACAAGGGCCAGATCTGGCCTGTATATGGCCCAGATCTGGCCTGTATATGGCCCAGATCCGGCCTGTATATGGCCCAGATCCGCTTGCTATCTGGGAGGTTTGCACATGTGAATAAGCTTGGCCTAACGGTAGTTCAGATGTCAGAGGTGAAGCGCAAGCAACTCAAATCACCATGGGGATATGGATGGTGCTACTACTTATTGCTTTGAAATATCAAGTTATTCAATAACAAATATTCCTGCAACAATGCTACTTGTTCAGCTGTGGTTCCCCCTCAGACATACGGTATCACTTCATGATCTTAAATCTTAAATGGTTTCAAAATCAATATGTTGTTTTCCTGTCACAGACAAACGTATCGTGAGGAACATTTGCTATACATTTATTATGGCATTTCTAGAGTGATGTAAAACAGTTTTTATGTGATTTTTAAACACTCTTTCACACCTGATCCTGCATATACAGCATATATTACAGTTCAAAAGACAACAAGCCATGTCTGCGCATGATCACTGGCGAAAAAGAAGCAAATTAGATTTCCATAGTGTCTCAACATCAAACACATCTGTGTTGTTTTTTTTCACAGCAGCACATATAAAGTAAATATCAGTTTTTCCGTACAGCGCCTGCTGTAAACCTCATATGTTCAAAATAAGCTGCTACATATCAATTCCTCAACCCGTGTTAGATTTAATACCAGCATATTCTATTTCCATCTGAATCTCATGTGTTTAATATCTCATGCTAAATCTTATCATGGTCTAATAAGTCGTGTTTTCTGTCATGCGGAGGCTATTAGCTAACGCTACAAGGACCTGTGCTATCTTCATCTTTCCCTCCAGGGTGCAGGAAACCATTACTTAAACAAGAAACGGTGGACTTTAGACTAACATTCATATAAGAATAAGGTGCCCAAATCAAAGACGTGATGGTTGGTTCGTGAAGATATGTCTCTGCAGTGTCGACTCCTTTTCACTTCCTCTTTGTTTGTTATCTGTCCCCAAAAGGCTACCATCTCCTTTCGCTCTCCTCCTCTTCCTCAGTATCTTCGTTAATCACTGGCGGTGTTGACAGCCCCATGACGAAGGGTGTAATTTAACAGGGTCTGTTCTTCCAGATCACTGGCCACTGTTTAACCACCCTTCAATAGCCTTGCGTACCCCCCACTATGGCATCAGCTACACAGGAAAGACACTGCTGGTGTGTGGGCACAGGAGAACCGAACAACAGCCAAGCTTCTAAGACAATGTTATGTTCTACAAAAAACAACAGTTAGAAGATCAAATATCATTCCGTTCCAGAATCTATTCTTGAAGCTTTTCGTTCTAGAGTTTTCTCCCTGCTTCCGTCTACGTTGTGATGTCTAAAATATTTGACTTGTTTCTTCACTTGCCAGTGGGAGCCATGGTCGCATGCGTGCCCTAACCCTGTGGAAAGAGTTACCATAGTTCCAGTTGGAACTTCTGCCAGAAGAACCTTCCAGAGCTCATCGGTAGAACCCCTCAGCTCCCCTCTGACTCCAGTCAGCCAGGCAGACATGCAGCTCGGTGCTGCCCCCTACAGCCAGACCACTGCACTGCACCCCGGGGGGTAAACAACTCCAACAGTTTAGAGACAGGAATTTTTTATATTGGTCCAGGAATTCTTGTAATCCTTGGATGGACCCCGCCCCTTTACACCTGCTGTTCTAGAAAAGGTAAAGGTCATTCATGTCTCGCCTGTGCATTCGGGGCCAGTAGGGCATGAGAACAAGAAGATTGGAGTACTCCATTTACCAGAGGCCTGTGGTAAGAGGACTCCACCTCCCAGAAGCCTTAGGAGCGGTCACAACAAGGTCCCACGGTGCTCTCCAGAGACAGCTGAGAGGAGTGGCGGATAAGCGGCGCCATCCCAGGCTCCACCATTGAAGAAGTTGGGAACAACTTGTACCAGCCAATCACCATGCTGCTCAGGTCCAGCTCTTCCAATAAGATGCGGGCCACGCCCATGAAGCACTTGCGGTCCATGCGCCCGTAATTTCCCCAAACAATCACCTGAAGGAAAAAGAGAGAACATGGAGACACGGAAACAACGGTGTGATAGTTGACATAAAACCTACTGTGTATGTGCTTGTTGTATTCATGAAGACAGCTACTGTTAAGGAATTTACCTCTTGGTTTAGTATAGATTGTCAAAGAACACGCTGAGTGGTCGATCAAGCTGGTTTTAAACAAAGGCAATAGTTTTATTCTGTTTACGATTCTGCAGAGTCGGACTCTAGCACAGGAAGTGATATCCTAGCAGAGTGAGTTCACTTGAGGACGAGGTCGTTAGGTTATACAGTGAAAAAGGAAGTGACATAGTTTCAGGATGAAGAGGACAGGGAAGTGATGTCACACAGGGAAGAATTTGTAGTTCTAACAGACTGATCTATGAGAACGAACTACAAAGTTTAGAACAACAGTCAAGTAGGAAAACAGAACACTTTGTTGAGACTTGAAATTCATTCACACTACGCACCATTGATAGTCATCATAGCAACAGTTAAAGTATATGTGACAGTCTTCATGCTGCCAGCTAGGCTAAATGGGATAGTCGTTATGGGGCAGCTGCATAGTTGTTATGGAGACAACTATATGTGATAATTGTCTCCATGTGATGGTTGTCGCCATGTAATAGTTGTCATGGAGACAGATACATTTAATCGTTCGACAGAGACAGCTAAATGATGGGCATTTTATTCTAGATGGTGAATGGACTGCATTTATATAGTGCTTTTTTTTATCCAAAGCGCCTTACAATGGCCTCTCGTTCTTCTTCATTCAGACACACATTCGCACACCAATGGCGGCAGTTGCTATGCAAGGAGCTAGCCTGCTCATTGGGAGCAAAAAATTGTAATAGCTACATTCTGTATTCTGGTGCATTCCTTAAAGGAGTAGTAAAGGGAAAATGCATGTTTAGCCCCGTTTTAAGGTTACTTATGATCATATACAATGGTTCAGATCAAAACGTTGACAAAACTAGCACTTTTGAGAAAGTCTGATAATTGCTCTACCACCGTTTAGGTCATACGGTCAATGGATGTGGGTGGGCACCTTGAAAAATCATTCAAAAACATGTTAAAGTCTCGATTTCAAAGACAAGAAGCTCCTGTATCAGTTAAGTCATAACTAAGGCTAAAGTGAAAAGATTTTTAGCTTTCTTTAAAAAAAAAAAAAATTGCGAGCTGGCTTCCCTGATATCAACAGTATAGGTACTGTGTTCCATAGCTTTGGGGCATAACTGACAAACGCCACGTCCCACATCCAAGTAGTTGCCTAGCCCATTAAGAGCTTTGTATATAAGGATGAGGACCTTCAAATTAATTCTAAATGTTACCTGTAAGCCAGTGCAGAGCAACTAAGACTTGGACTAATGTGCTTTCTGCTCTTGGTTCTGGGTAATAGCCAAGCTGCAGAGTTTTGAATTAGTCTCTCAGTGTATTTTTTTTCCGGGAGGCCAGTAAAATGTGCATTACGGTAATCGAGTCGGCTTGAAATTAAGCCATTAATCAGTTGTTCATCATCTTTCTCCAGGAGAGGAGATCTAGAATGTCTATTTCCACCACTGCCCGCTACTAGAATGGGATTCCTCTCCGATAAGCAGCACCCAGATGATTGTGTGATGCTATGCGTGTAGCGTTGCTCTTTGACAGATAGACACAGTCAGCTCTGAACAACGTGATTTCCTCTGGGAGGGTTCTATCGTGGTACTGAAGAAGCTTGTGACAGTGAAGGTGACGTTCTCCTCCTCAACTACCCTCCAGATAATCATTCAACATGGCTGTTTGCCTCCAATAACAGTTGAAAAGGCCAAAGCAAAAGGAGGAGAGAGGGGAGGAGGAAGAGGATGGGGAGAAGGGGGAAGAGGAGTAGGGTGACAAGGAAAAGAGGGTTTTAATCAGACCGCCTGTCAAGTCAGGCAGAGAGATATGGAAAGAGAGGGAGAGGCAGAGAGAAAGAGAGACAGGAAGAGAGAGGAGAGAAAGAGTGAGGGAAGAGAGAGAGGTGTCTGTATCTGAGTAACGTAGAATGATAAGGAGGGATGTATGTAGTAGGGAGGTAGGTAGGTAGGTAGCTAGGCAGTAGGTAGGTAGGTAGGTAGGTACGTAGTAGGTAGGTAGGTAGGTATGTAGGTAGGTAGGTAGGTAGGTAGGTGGGTAGGTAGGTAGCTAGGCAGTAGGTAGGTAGGTAGGTACGTAGTAGGTAGGTAGGTAGGTATGTAGGTAGGTAGGTAGGTAGGTAGGTAGGTAGCTAGGCAGTAGGTAGGTAGGTAGGTAGGTACGTAGTAGGTAGGTAGTTAGGTATGTAGGTAGGTAGGTAGGTAGGTAGGTAGCTAGGCAGTAGGTAGGTAGGTACGTAGTAGGTAGGTAGGTAGGTATGTAGGTAGGTAGGTAGGTAGGTAGGTAGGTAGGTAGGTAGGTAGGTAGGTAGCTAGGCAGTAGGTAGGTAGGTAGGTAGATCTCTTAGGCCTGTAAGGACTAATGTCACCCTGGAAAATGACAATAATCTACTGGGAGATGAGCTGTCTGAGTGAAGAGGAGACATGTAGGAGTGTGTGTGTGTGTGTGTGTGTGTGTGTGTGTGTGTGTGTGTGTGTGTGTGTGTGTGTGTGTGTGTGTGTGTGTGTGTGTGTCTCACCTGCACCACCTTCCCCTGGGGGCTCTCTGAGAAGACGAGGACCTGGTTGTAGAGCGGGTCCAGAGACTTCCTGACTGACTTGGTCTTCTTCTTGGCTACACACATCCCATTCTCTAGCAGGTACACCTTTATATAGGCAGCTGGAGAGGACAGCAACACAGAGGAGGGGAGGAGAGAGGAGGAGAGAGGAGAGGAGGAGAGAGGAGAAGAGAGGATGAGAGAGGAGAAGAGAGGATGAGAGAGGAGAAGAGAGGATGAGAGAGGAGAAGAGAGGAGGGGAGAGGAGAAGAGAGGAGAGGAGGGGAGAGGGGATGAGGAGAGAGGAGGGGAGAGGAGAGGAGGGAGGAGAAGAGAGGAGAGAAATTATGTATTGAACCATGCTTCTCTCTCAAACCCACACACACACACACACACACACACACACCCAAACAACCTCTCTCTCTCTCACACACACACACACACACACACACACACACACTCACACACACACACACACACACACACACACACACACACACACACACACACACACAACCTCTCTCTCGCTCTCTCTCTCTTAAGCACACACACAAACACAAACAACCTCTCTCTGTCTCTCTCTCTCTCTCTCTCTCTCTCTCTCACACACACACACACACAAACAACCTCTCTCTGTCTCTCTCTCTCTCTCTCTCTCTCTCACACACACACACACACACACACAAACACACACACAAACAACCTCTCTCTCTCTCACACACACACACACACAAACAACCTCTCTCATTTACACACACACACAAACACACACACACACACACACATACAAACAACCTCTCTCTCTCTCTCTCTCACACACACACACACACACACACACACACACACACACACACACACACACACACCAACCCAGCTCTGCCCCCCCCTCTTCCCTCACCTGGGGGCCCCTTGGAGCCGTGTTTCATGGTGAGCCCGCGGCCCTGAACGATCTCCACCTCCAGACCCCCGTTCCGCTCCGCCAGACCCATCTCCACATCGCCCAGAGACGTGGTCGCCAGCGTCTGCCTGCCCACAAACTGGGCGGGGCCCATCCCATCCAGGAAGTCACTGAACTGAGTGTCCGAGGCCAGACACATCCCACTGTAGTTGAGACTAGGAGAGGAGGAGAGGAGATGAGGGGAGGAGACAGAATGGACTGTTAGGACACATCCCACTGTAGTTGAGACTAGGAGAGGAGGAAAGGAGATGAGGAGAGGAGACAGAATGGACTGTTAGAACACATCCCACTGTAGTTGAGACTAGGAGAGGAGGAGAGGAGATGAGGGGAGGAGACAGAATGGACTGTTAGGACACATCCCACTGTAGGTGAGACTAGGAGAGGAGGAGAGGAGATGAGGAGAGGAGACAGAATGGACTGTTAGGACACATCCCACTGTAGTTGAGACTAGGAGAGGAGATGAGGAGAGGAGACAGAATGGACTGTTAGGACACATCCCACTGTAGTTGACACTAGGAGAGGAGGAGGGGAGAGGAGGGGAGAGGAGGAGAGGAGACAGACACACCCCAAAACGATTTTGAAAACATGATGAATAACAAAAAACGTGAAGTGTAGCGATATTAAGTGCAAGCACAGCAGTAACGTGTGAGTTGTGGTGATGGGAAAAGGACATCCAATGGAAAACAGCCACTGTAAAGACAGTCAATCATCTGTGTATTCCTGCACCGTGCTGATCTCTGTACATACACACACTGTACATACAAACAGAACACATACCTTTAAAAACATGTAAAAAAATGCAGTTTTTATTGTATTATTATATTTTTCAAACTGCAATGTCCACATTCTTCTATTTATATTTTCAGTTATCTTTTCTCTAATATACACAGCTCTGTTTACACGTTTCCTTATTCTAGTACAGGGGTGGCCAACCCGCGGCTCGCGAGCCGCATGCGGCTCTTTGCCCGTCAATGTGCGGCTCCTCCATCCACCCCAAAAAGTTGGCTTGCGGCTCTTCCATCCTTTCATTAAAAAATAAATTCATTCATTCCATAAGAACGTTTCTCTCTCTCTAGTTTCGCTGTGCATTTCTTCCCGCCCATTTTAGTTTATTGCAGATTTGTCATAAAATCATGATTCGTTTCGCTAGTGAGGAAGTCGCGTGAGAACCACTTCAAACCAATCAGCTGAATCCCAAATCGCGCACTTAGGCG
>NC_140266.1:845948-870948 GCF_949987555.1 Borostomias antarcticus | reverse complement strand
CAGTGACATGACAGTGTGTCTGTGACCCCCAGCGCCCTCTGCTGGCGCCCTCATGCATTGTCACATTCCCATTCCAAGGACACAGATGCTGGCTGGCTGTTCTATTTACAAAGGCGCTGCCTCGGAGTGAGACAAACATTCGTTCTCTCTCTCTCTCTCTCTCTCTCTCTCTCTCTCTCACTATCTCTCTCTCTCTCTCTCTCTCCTGGAGGCGACACGGGAAGTAAAGAATGCAATCACCCAGTCTCTCTCTCTCTCTCTCTCTCTCTCTCTCTCTCTCTCTCTCTCTCTCTCTCACAACACTATTTATTGTAGGGAGGGTGCTGGAGGCGCCGGGAGGTGGGGGGAGGCGACGTTTTATTTGCATAAGCAGTGATGCTGTATTGCAGTGACATACAGAAGAATAAATCCAGCAGCCTTGCATCAAATAGATCTTTTTCCACATATGGAAGCCATAGAAATGTATGTGAGGAATGATTGGACGCATGCATAAAAGCCATGGTGATGCACTGGTCACATAGATTGGGAGCTGGCGTTATGGAGCGGTGTCTGGTGATCGATGGGAACCCAGGAACTGATTAGCATTTTGATAAGCCTTACATAACTTCCATCACCACTGGAATAGCAGCCATATCGAATGCATGTTGTTTGTCAACAAATCAATGAATTCCAGGGTTATTAAAAGATACAGTCCTATCGTAGAGTGGCTCTGAAGCCGTCTCTTCAGGGGGCTCGTCGGGGGTCTGCGCACGCCTAGCTCTGTACTCAGGCCCTTCCATCTAAAGGCTGTTCCCCGCTGAGCTTTCACTCTGTAGTAAAAGTGAAGCTCTACAGAACTCATTTTCCCAGCATTCCTCTCATATCTGAGTCCAGCCTGGTTGTCTTCCTGCTCTACAGCTGGGCTGATGCTCATTGGCTGGCTCCTCTGGTTGGTTCCTTGGGTCGTTAGGGCAACCAAACAGTCTTTAACCGAGTCACAGAAGGAATCGATCCACACGCAAGGTCAGGTCAACAAGTGTGATTTGGGCTGGAGAGACAGCGTTCAGGCGTGGGTCTTCCTGGCTGAACTCCAGAGGAGGCATAGATGTGGTGCTGTCGCCACTTTGTCAAGGTCTTACCAAGGTCATATCATTTCTTGCTATTTGCACTGTCCTGTCTTTGCACTGTCCTGTCTCGTCCCTGCACCCTGTCAAATGTTGTCTCCATGTTATGCACCGCGACAAAAAGCAAATTCCTAGCATGTTGAAAAACTGCACGGCAATAAAACAAATTGTGATTATGATCAGACTCCGAGCATAAAGGACAATAAGCTTCCCGTACTCTATAATGGCTTCCCGCCATGAACGAGAATCTGTTGGTGTTGTTATTCTGCTGGGAGGTGCATACTGTACAGTGCCACACATCGCTAATAGGATTAGCTTCACCGTCAAATCAGATTTGGTGCAACATGGACAGTTTTGTAACAAGAAACACTCCCTCAATAAACTCCCCTTCCTCGACGAACTCCCTTTATCACTTCCTCAACAAACTCCCTTTATCACTTCCTCAACAAACTCCCTTTATCACTTCCTCAACAAACTCCCTTTATCACTTCCTCGACAAACTCCCTTTATCTCACTATCGGATCCAGATGGAAGCTGAAAGGTGTTGAGAAGTTAACGTCACACACGCCATCGGCTGCCTTCGTCTGTCTGGCACCCGAGATCACTTCATTCAGAACATCTCAACCCAGATTCACATAGAAATCTAGCACAGCCTGACAGTCGAGACACAAACTAGAATGTCACTCCTCAATAGCCTGCTCCTCTCCTCATATCTATAACCCTATGGGTGGGGTTAGGAGAAGGGTGTGTAGGGTTTTAGATAACAGTCATCTTTCACTGTATTTGTCTTTTCAGACAGTGTAGGGTTAAAATAAGGGTATAGGGTAGGGGGAGGTTTAAGGTTAGGGTTAGAGGTTGATGACGTAGCGGTCTTGAAGGGGTGTCCCATTTCTTAGGGATGATTTCTACCCCTTAACCCTTGACACTCCGTTTCGAAGGGCAAGGGCTAGGGCCAAGGGCTAGGGGAAGGGCTAGGGGAAGGGCTAGGGGAAGGGCTCGAAAAGAGAAATGGGATGCGGCCTTAACTCTAGCAGGACCTGTGTGACAGCAGCACGTCTGTCAAACCACCAAGACCCGGTCTATACCTAAACCAATCAGCATCACTCACTCACACCAAGGCCACACACACGCACACACACACACACACACACGCACACACACACACACACACACACACACACATGCACACACACACACACACACACACACACGCACACACACACACACGCACGCACACACACACACACACACACGCACACACGCACGCACACGCACACACACACACACACGGCTCTACTCTCTCTGCTGAGTCAACAGGAACAGGCATCGTCTTCCAATATTTCTCCTGTTTCCCTGGGGACTGTGTGGACTGTACACTGATTATGAAGCCTCTTCCACGGGTACCATACATCACATCCCACAGGCCTCCGACACATCACACATCCCATCCCACAGGCCTCCGACACACCACACATCACATCCCACAGGCCTCCGCCAGACCACACATCACATCCCACAGGCCTCCGCCACACCACACATCACATCCCACAGGCCTCCGCCACACCACACATCACATCCCACAGGCCTCCGACACACCACATATCACATCCCACAGGCCTCCGACACACCACATATCACATCCCACAGGCCTCCGCCACACCACACATCACATCCCACAGGCCTTTATCACATCACACATCACATCCCACAGGCCTCCGCCACACCACACATCACGTCCCACAGGCCTTTATCACATCACACATCACATCCCACAGGCCTCCATCACATCACACATCACATCCCACAGGCCTCCGCTACACCACATATCACATCCCACAGGCCTCCATCACATCACACATCACATCCCACAGGCCTCCATCACACAACACATCACATCCCACAGGCCTCCATCACATCACATACAACATCCCACAGGCCTCCATCACATCACACATCACATCCCACAGGCCTCCATCACATCACACATCACATCCCACAGGCCTTTATTACACTGCACCTGCAGTACTAACATCCCAGAGGCCTCTAGCTCAATCTCACCACACATCACATCCCAAAGGTCTCCTCAGACATCAGAGGACATGGAGGGGCCCTTTGAGGGTGGGGGCTCTTTCATCTAAACAGCTCCTTTGATGAGGCACACGGCGCAGGAGAGGATGATGGGAGGGAGAGGGGAGGGAGGAGAGGAGGGAGGAAAAAAGGGAAGGTCCCTAGAGAGATAGAGGTGGAACACAGTTGCTCAAAATGGAAGAGACATGTTCAGGCAGTGATAAAATGCTCTGGGATTTAGAAAAGATTCAGAATAGAAGTCTGTTGTTAACAAGTCAGACACCAAGGTACATACATTAACCTTCAAATTAACCTGTAAGTACAGTGACAATGTTCTGAATATGAATTGGTTATTCCCTATAATACTAGAAAGATCAGTTTCTCAGCTTTCAGGAAGTGTTGGGATTTTTTGGATTTTTTAGATATTTTTTAAAAGATTTGTAAAGATTTGTAGATATTTTTTTTTATATTTTACCGGTGATGTGGTCATATTAAAAGGGTTAAAGGTGGTATGGATTACATTTTTTATGTAGACGAATCATAAAATAAATTTAAAAAAGACAGTGAGGTCTCTTGTGAGCCAATAGCATTACAACTCATGATCGCTTCCGACGAAGAGTTACCTCATGGCACCAACGTTGTAACCAAACCTTAAACATCTCAGACAGGTAAACAAAACATTTTGGAACCGTCAACATTTTTAAAATGATAAATTCATAATCAATATTTTTTGGGAGGGAGGGAATCTTTTTATTCCACACTTTTCTAAAAGCTCTGTGAATGTTTTAATATTATTATTATTATCATTATTATTATTATTATTATTATTATTACTATTATTATTATTATTATTAATAATCTACATACAAATGTTATCAATATCACCTTTAAAGTGAAAAGGCTTCAAAACACAAACTCATCATCTGCTGTCTAGTTTCTGAGTATTTCCATTTGCTAAATTGGAAGTGCAGGAAATAATCATCCTGGTTCCACACCGAGCCCCTTCAGGATTATTATCCAATTCCAACTCATTCCCGAGAAGATCCCCCTTCTGTCCAACAATCTGACGTACGTGTGTGTGTGTGCGTGTGTGTGTGGGGGATGTGTGTGTGTGTTGATTCATGCTGAACAGTGAGCCACAGGAGGCGGGCTGTAATCACCTCAGAGACGCTCTGTAGCTCCATGCTATCTGAAATGCTTCAAGACACAAACATGCACACACATACCTACATGCACTCTCACACACACGCGCGCGCACACACACATACCTACATGCACTCTCACACACACGCGCGCGCACACACACATAAAACAGCAGGATAGAAATATACTTTTGTTTGTAGACAGAGGCCAGATTAATACTGCTACAGACCCATGCAAGAGGAAGGTCTGTGTCAGGAGAGTTGAGTCTACCTTGGATCTGGTCATCTGTGTGTGTGTGTGTGTGTGTGTGTGTGTGTGTGTGTGTGTGTGTGTGTGTGTCCTGACCCTGCCTGACCAGGGTCAAATCTGTCCATCAATCCAACTTTCCAATCAGATGTTAAGGTTTGATTGATTGCCAATAGTTCATTCTCAGGCTCAGTGACAGCTGGATAATGATCACCTTGTGTATTGATCGTGTCAGCCGCCCCCCCGTTCACCCCCTCTCTGTGAATTATGTCAGTAATTGACTTTCAATTAGAGAGACCTGGGGCGGCTGTGGCTCAGTGGTAGAGCGCATGTCCAATGATCTTAGGGTCGGGCGGTTCAAATCCCCCCTCCTCCTATCCAGACACTGAACCCCAAATTGCTAGCCTAGCTAGCCTGGCAGCTGCTGTAAATGAGAGGCCACTGTAAAGCACTTTGGATAAAAGCGCTATAAGTGCAGTCCATTTACCATAACTGAATGGTTTGGTTTACTTTATTGTGGGCTATTGAATCCAAAGCTTCACTGTCAAACGAGGTCAGTCTAAATTGATGTTGTATCTGCATCAACATACACTGTTCGCTGCTACTTCCAGTTACAAATCATGTTACTGTGAAAACATAATTTATCATGACATGTATAAAAAATAGTGACAAATTTGTCAAAAAATGACATAATTTATTGCGTTATACATGACCCACCCCCATGACCCATTAAAACACCCCGTGATGTCATCGGTGACACCTGGGAGGTAATTTATCTGCTTTTTCTCATATAGATGCCATATTTCTTCTAGAAACAGCCCTACATTCTTCTCTTCTCCTGTTAGCTCCCCAAAGTCCAGTCTGCAGAATAAAGCTTATCAGACTAGACATCCCCCTCCTCTCCTCACCTCTCACCTCTCCTCCTCCTGTCCCCTCCTGTTCTCTGCCACATGACTGTCAGTTTGAGGAGTGGGTAAATGCAACATTTATAACTGCTCTCCTTCCATCTATATCCTCTCCTGGGAGCAGTCTAGATGTCCTAGATGTGTGTGTGCTACATCCCAGACCTAGATCACACTGGACTGGAATACTCTCACTATCTGGTTCACAAGCATGAAGCAGACTCATTCAAGTACACATACACATACATACACACACACACACACACAATTTTGAAGGCCTAGTGTCAGGGCTGTGTCCTATAGTCAGTGAGTGAGTGAGTGAGTGATTGAGTGAGTGAGTGAGTGAGTGAGTGAGTGAGTGAGTCAGTGAGTGAGTGAGTGAGTGAGTGAGTGAGTGAGTGAGTGAGTGAGTGAGTGAGTGAGTGAGTTGATCCAGAGTATGGCTACTTGTTCTCCAAACCTCAGTCCACAGTAGCCAGATGCTCTCTCTCTCTCTCTGACAGAAGAACATCCTCTTAAATGTTCTGAGGCAACAAAAACATCGTCAGAGACAATGGACGCTTTGGGTTGGTCTCCCATAGCAACAGAATCCCTGTCAGAGGGGCGGTCCAGTCGTAACTGTGGTAACCCTAGTGACAACTAGAGCTGCTGGCATTTGCAGTGACAACACAGATCAAACGCGTGTTCATGGAACACAGGTCATACGTGACATACAGTCTGTCCGAGAGAGAGAGAGAGAGAGAGAGAGAGAGAGAGAGAGAGAGAGAGAGAGAGAGAGACAGACAGGGAGAGAGAGAGCCTGTTACCTGCAGACAGTGGCAGGCCAGCTATATGAGTCCAGTGGTGGAGCACTGCTAGCTAACCCAAATCTGCCAGCCCCTCACTCCCCAATTAACAGAATGAAAATAGAAATGTTCTGGGTCATATACAATACGGTGGAAAAACCCAAGCCCTGGCGCCCCCTGCTGGCCCTGCCATGTAAGGTTTTCTCACACCCGGAGGCTACAGATAATGTACTCAAAATACGTGACAACATGAGCTGTAGAGCATTAACAAGTCTATTTCTATGTGCCAGACATTGCTCTCTGGTGTGTGTGTGTGTGTGTGTACACTGTATGTAGGTGCTGTGCATCACAGTTTAAGACAATCATCATGTGGAACACAGCTGTGTCAAAAGATACATTTGACACAAACACTCACTGCAGTTACATTTAAGGATGAAGTTATTATCATTTTCAAAATTCACTTGATCAATCTAGGCAGCCTGCGCATGGTCCTCCTGGGCCTCAGCCCTGGAGCTACGGCTCCATCTGCTGGCTTTATCAGTGTATGACACCCTAATTATGTTCTAGGCACCACCGGTGACTCTTCAGACTACATGAGATGGAGCTCTTACGACTCAGATCCAGACCCAACCCCTGGTGACCACGACCCAACCACTGGTGATCCAGACCCAGCCCCTGGTGACCCAGACCCAGCCACTAGTGATCCAGACCCAACAAATGATGACCCAGACCCAACGAACAGTGACACAGACCCAACGAACAGTGATCCAGACCCAACCACTGGTGACCCAAACCCAGACTAAGCAAGTCAAAGCAATACAGTTTGAACACAAAAAAACAAGGTATATCTTAGCTTAATAAAATGCATGATAATACCTTAGAATCAATTCCTTTATCAGAAAATAACCACAAGTTGCTTTGGTCTTGGAGACCAAAGACTCTCCTCCTTACTAAACAATTACAAAAGTAATACCTTGATCTAAAATTACCTTGTACAATAAAACCAATCGGTCTGCAAGATGTGACTGTTGACATAGGTTCAGTTTGTTTTGTTAATTGTGTGACTTCACAATCAATTAACAAGGCATGCAGTAAAGAGCTTGAACGTTGGTCTGAAGAATGTACCAAAAAAATGTAAATATCTGTGAGTGTAGCCTACAGTGCAGCCATCTTGTACTACAAAGCTTATCAGTGATCACTTGCTCCATCTAAAGTATTGTAGGCCATTACAAAGTGGCCTAGTTTACAGTAACTGGAATACAATGGAATACAACTGCTGGATGAGCTAGTTATACCGCGAGGGCCCAGTGCCACAGTGAAACGGGGCTTCTCACACAAGGCTTTGGAGCTTTAGAATGGGGTCATTATGTAAATTGGGGTTGGCTGTGTGTGTGCGTGTGTATGTGGGTTTATCTGTGTGTCTGGCTGTTGTCGGGCGGTTCTGGTGCAACACCTTGGTCAAACACCTGGGTGGAGAGATCTAGGTCAGAGGTCAGAGAGCTGAATGAACAAGAACAACTTTAAGGACATAACTCTACAATGATCAGAGCACAACATCTGAAGACAAAGACGTTAATGTAAAGTGTGACCGGAGGGTGAGAGTGAGAAGAGCTGTCGTTCCACGTGACATGATGAACTGAGATCTGTCATCAGCCTCACTTGGAAACAGTAACTATGGCAATCACTTACGTCACCCCATAGTGGTTGCCATGGTCCTCATTACGTCAAAGTCCCTGCAAAATGCTCGGGAGATCCCGGAGTGGGGTTACCATAGATACAGGCGGGGGGGGGGCGGGGTTTAGAGGAAGCGGAAGTGTCAGAGCAGGCGGAAGTGGTACTGCCCTGAATATCCCGAGCAGCGAACGGAGGACAGCTTGATACTCCCATCGTTCAGAGACAAAAAGCAGGCTTCAAAATACATTCTAAATGTGAGTTCACTTGCATAGGGTCGATTGACGTGTTATCTCTTGGTTTAAAGTGTTTGGGGGGGAACAGGAACTGAATGATGGTCCCGTTCCCTGCCTGTGGCGTGAGGTGCCCATTGTGGTTGGGGCTGGGTGAGAGGACTTAGGCCGAGACGTGTGATTGAGCTCCAGCTCTCTATTCAATCTACTATTCACATTGTTTTGTTCATTGGAGGAAGAGTTAATTGAAAAACTGACACCAAATAATTTACTGCTCGCAAGAGCTAATGTATACATTAAAATGGGGTAGTGAAGCACGCGTTTGGCCATTTTGACAGGTGAACCTTGCCTCAGTCAGTAGCCTGGCCGTCGCGAAAACCCAGATAGCTAGCTGGTGCTAGTGCTAGCCATGTTAGCTAGCATGCTAACGTTAGCCGTACAAGCCAATGCTCATTTCCTCATCCTCGTCCATTTCCAACTGCCATTAGTGATTCGTGGTCGATATTATTAACCCGATTTATACACATTCGTATTTAAAAAATGAATTATATGTTTGTGGTTCGAAATGAAACCTGAATATATGCGCCTGAACGGTCGCTAGCTTAGCAGCTGAGCTAACTAGCATCTCACCATCTTAAAATCCCGCAAGGGAATGCGACAGGGAGGGCGTTAGCTTCACTACCTACCTCTCCACTGGCCTGGGATCAGCTAGCAGGCTAGCGCGTTAGCTTCACTACCTACCTCTCCACTGGTCTGGGATCAGCTAGCAGCTTCACTACCTACCTCTCCACTGGCCTGGGATCAGCTAGCAGACTAGCGCGTTAGCACAGCTCACCAGAAGCGCAGCTCTGAGGTAATGTGATATTTAACCGACTAGTTAGCTCACGTGAGCTCGCTGTTCTGTGGTGGTTAACGGGTGAGCGAGCTGTTCTGTGGTGGTTAACGGGTGAGCGAGCTGTTCTGTGGTGGTTAACGGTCGAGCGAGCTGTTCTGTGGTGGTTAACGGGTGAGCTCGCTGTTCTGTGGTGGTTAACGGTCGAGCTCGCTGTTCTGTGGTGGTTAACGGGTGAGCGAGCTGTTCTGTGGTGGTTAACGGGTGAGCGAGCTGTTCTGTGGTGGTTAACGGGTGAGCGAGCTGTTCTGTGGTGGTTAACGGGTGAGCGAGCTGTTCTGTGGTGGTTAACGGGTGAGCGAGCTGTTCTGTGGTGGTTAACGGGTGAGCGAGCTGTTCTGTGGTGGTTAACGGTCGCGCGAGCTGACTGAGCTATAGATGCGGATAACGCTCGTGAAGTGATGACGGAATGGATCGTGTCACAGCCCGGGAACACGGCTAGCCTAGCTAACCGCTCTCTCTGGTCTAGACCTGGCTCGATGTCTGTCGATGAACGTTAACTGTACTCTTGTATTTTTCTTGGTTATTTATTGCGGCGGTAAACGTTCTTGGACAGTTAGCTAGCTTTACAGTGGGTCAAAATTGCTCGTTGACCTTGATAATTTCCGGCTTCTTACATTATCGTCGTAGTGGTAGAGCAATATACGCGGGTGATCGGTTAGCTTGCAGCCAGGCTGGCTAGATGGATGAACACCCCTAAACACCCCTAAACACCCCTAAACACCCCTAACACCCCTAACACCCCTAAACACCCCTAAACACCCCTAACCTAAGTGTGGTGTGGTCATGGTTGAGCCGGCCTTTGAATCACATCATGATACTTAAACAGCGTATAAAACAAGGTATATCTTAGCTTAATAAAATGCATGATAATACCTTAGAATCAATTCCTTTATCAGAAAATAACCACAAGTTGCTTTGGTCTTGGAGACCAAAGACTCTGCTCCTTACTAAACAATTACAAAAGTAATACCTTGATCTAAAATTACCTTGAACAATAAAACCAATCGGTCTGCAAGATGTGACTGTTCACATAGGTTCAGTTTGTTCAGGTTCAGCGTGGCTATAAAAAATAAATAAATACAATTGATGAATACTACTAGACGTATTAACCCGTCTGCTACGAGGTAGATTGTCTTGGGGCATTGACTTTATTTGTAGAGATTAGTAAAGCTTTGTATAATTTGTAAATTGTGTATTTGTAATTATTTGTAATCTTTAGAGCACACCACGGAGCCGGCAGCAACGTTTCACTGTATATTCTACACTGTACTTTTACACGTGACAAATCAATCTGCATCTGAGACAACACATGGCTAGTTCATTGTTTTCCAGTTGTGTTGGACCAGTCTCAAGCATAGCCCCCCCCCCCCCACACGCGCGCACACATCCCTCTCATCGTTTCATCACAAAATGATAACATAACTCCTAGTTTTATGTATGAACGCAGGTATTGTCAATGACAACAGCAGTATCAGCCATGGGCTGCTAGGGTCTAGCCTGTAACCCTGGCTGGATCTCCAGTTGAAACAAGTAGCGAGGAAGGATTCAACGAGGAAGGATTCAACGACAGACTTTTGAGATGTAGCTCTAATCCGCCCCCGCCCGCCCCCCCCCCCCCTCCTGTCCCCCCTCCAGCCTCGAGATGGACAAGAACGACCTGGTCCAGAAGGCTAAACTGGCCGAGCAGGCGGAGCGCTACGACGACATGGCGGCGGCCATGAAGGACGTGACGGAGCAGGGCCTGGAGCTGTCCAACGAGGAGCGCAACCTGCTGTCGGTGGCCTACAAGAACGTGGTGGGGGCCAGGCGCTCGTCCTGGCGCGTCATCTCCAGCATCGAGCAGAAGACCGAGGGCAACGAGAAGAAGCAGCAGATGGCGCGCGACTACCGCGAGAAGATCGAGAAGGAGCTGCAGGAGATCTGCAACGACGTGCTGGTGAGGAGGAGGAGGAGGAGGAGGGGTGTGGGGGGGCAGGGGGTGTGAGGAGCAGGTAGAGATCCAAACTGAGCTAGCTACTGAGTGGGGGAGGAGTCAGGGGGTAACAGGATAAGGTGGTGGGGGGAGGGAGGGAGGGAGTGATTGGTATGAGAGGTTAGGGAGTGGCTTTTGTGTGTGTGTGGGGGGGTGGTTGTTGTAGGTAGATGAAGTGGATTAGGGGGGCCATGAGGAGATGGGAAGATGGGACATAGCAGCCCTAGAACAGACCTGGGCTGAGTTTCCCAAAGGCATCGTAACGCTACGTTCATCGTAAGCTATGGCGTTCATCATAGCGCTACGATGAACGTAGCGCTACGATGCCTCTGGGAAACTCAGCCCTGATCTCCTGGAACCCCTGATCTCACTCTATCCCTGGAGCTCATTACAACCGTCTCAGCTGACAGGAACGACCGTGTAGTAGAACGAAGGAAGCCGTGGCTTCACAAAAAAAAACAAAAAACCTTTTGTCTATTACTGAACTGCACTGCTACCCAACACGGAGTTGACCCCCTTCTCTGTCCCGTTCCCCCCAGACTCTCCTCGACAAATTCCTCATCAACAACGCGTCCCAGCCAGAGAGCCAGGTGTTCTACCTCAAGATGAAGGGAGACTACTACAGATACCTGTCTGAGGTCGCCTCTGGAGACTCCAAGAAGAGTGAGTCTCTCTTCCCGTCTCTCTCATCCCCCCTCTTCTCTCTTCTCTCCTCCCGACTCCCCTCACCTCTCTCCTCTGGCGTCTCATCCCCTCTCGGCTCCTCCGGGGTCGTTCCCAGCTGTTTAGGGCTTCTCCACGGGAGGGACGAAGGATTCATCCGATTATTCAGATCCGGCCCTGTCGTCCAGGGAGACCCGACTCCCACTGTTGCCAAGAGACAACACCCCATAATATAGTCAGACGTCACATTCACCCCTCCCTCCCTCCCCGTCTCTCATTGTCATGGAGATGAAACCGCTAGTTGAAGCGGATATCTCTTCAGTAGGAGAGATGAAGACTTGTACCATCATCATCATCATCCTCCTATCATCTGCTGTTCACATGACGTCGCTCCCGTCCGCCAGGGCGTCTGCAACAGCGCCGCCGGGGTGTGAAGTCCAACACGGACCGTGTTCAGAAGTAGCACAGCAGACTGCGAATACTGAACACTATCTCAACCATTCTCGTTCGTTCTAAGCCACGCCCCACTTTCCTCCCTTCGGCGCGAGCCGATTGGCCGGCACTCTTTTTAACGGCCTGTGTTGTGATTTGATTGGCAGCCACGGTGGATAACTCCCAGGCAGCCTATCAGAGGGCGTTTGACATCAGTAAGAAGGACATGCAGCCCACACATCCCATCAGGCTGGGCCTGGCCCTCAACTTCTCCGTCTTCTACTACGAGATCCTGAACTCCCCCGAGCAGGCCTGCAATCTCGCCAAGGCCGTATGTACACACACACACACACACACATATCACACACACACACTCCACACAGAAAGACTCGAGAGACGCACACACACGGATACACACACATTCTTTCTGTGTCTTGTGACACTGTCTTTCAGACATTTTGTTTTTGTTCTTTTTGCAAATCATCAACACGAACAGAGACCACACCATACAACACAAAAATACCACCTACATATACAAAAAGTAGTGTGTAGAATACGAACATATACACACATGCATACACAGACATATACGTGGCATACATAATGTATGTATGCAAATGTACTCACTCACTGAACTCAACTCAGTGACTCTCTGCCCTCTCTCTCCCCAGGCGTTCGACGAGGCGATCGCTGAGCTCGACACCTTGAACGAGGACTCGTACAAAGACAGCACCCTGATCATGCAGCTACTAAGGGACAACCTGACTGTGAGTGTCTGACCACGTCCAGTCCTCTCACTGCGCACTACACACTTCCATACTCCTACATTACTACACACTTCTACACTACAACACTACACACTTCCATACTCCTACATTACTACACACTTCTACACTACACACTTCCATACTCCTACATTACTACACACTTCTACACTACAACACCACACACTTCCATACTCCTACATTACTACACACTTCTACACTACACACTTCCATACTCCTACATTACTACACACTTCTACACTACAACACCACACACTTCCATACTCCTACATTACTACACACTTCTACACTACAACACTACACACTTCCATACTCCTACATTACTACACACTTCTACACTACAACACTACACACTTCCATACTCCTACATTACTACACACTTCTACACTACCACGCTACACTTCTATACTACGGCACTAAACAACAACTGCACACTTCTATGCTCCTATATTATTACATACTTCTACACTACTACACTAACACAACTACACACTTCCATACTCCTACATTACATACTTCTACACTACCACACTACACACTTCTATACTCCTACATTACACACTTCTATACTACCACACAACACACTTGTATACTACCACACTACATACTTTGTTACCATTAAATAATATGAGACCTACAGTGAAAACACAATGTCATGACTCAGGTGTGTGTGTGTGTGTGTGTGTGTGCGTGTGTGTGCGTGAGAACCTGCTGATCTAACACTTCTCTTTCCGTCTCTCCCCAGCTGTGGACATCAGAAAACCAGGGTGACGAGGGCGATGCAGGCGAAGGAGAGAACTAGAGGCGTTGCACTTCACTGTTAATCCACCCCCACTCTTTCTTCTCCTTCTCTATTTTCTCTCTTCTTCCTTCCTCCTCTCGTACACATATACAGCCCATAAACCCCGCTCCACTCCAGCAGTCCCAGCAGCCCTTCTGTATGACCTGCAGCTCGAGTTGCACCTGGCCCAGCCGACCAGCTGACCGGAGGCACACAGGACCAGTCACCATAGGGAGCACTTAAAGCCCATAATTGACCCCCTCATCCACCCGGCCTCGTCCTGGATGACTAGTTGAGACCAACCCCTCCTCCTCCTTCCTCTTTTACCCCCCTAACATTTCAGAAAATATATGTTCTCTCACCTAGCGAGTTAATGCATTTATAGATTCCCTCTCTTTGCTTTCTTAGTGTACTGGCCTTGGCTGGTTTTATTCATAAAAGGTTATTAAAATGTACGATTATTTTCAACAAACACTGTGATGCTTAGTTTTTCTCCACATTATCACAAAAGAAAAATTTGGTCGTTTAAAAAAACTAAAAAAACAAGCGCGGACTGCACGGTTTCGAGTGGCGGCGCAGTCCTGCTGTGAGCTCATACAGAACGGTAACAAAAGGCTGTATTGTGACACTGACGAAACAGACGCGCACGCACGCCGCTGTCGCTCGCTCTCTCGCGCACCACGTTGCTTTCGCGTCGATTTCACGAGCTGTATCGAAGAAAAGGGACTATTATAGTTTAAACCATTCCACACCTGTCCAGTTCAGAATAAACAAGGTTTCAATAACGAAAAAAAAGAACATTCCACAGGAAGTTTTAATAGCGGAAGATTCTTAGACCTTTAGCGGCGTGCTGGACGTGGGCGGTCTGGGGGCGGACCATCTCCAGGTGCTGTTGGACATCAGCGTTGTGGGCCTTGCTTGGTCTCTACTGTTAAACGCGCTAGCTCCCTTTTTATTGCTTTGCGTAACAATGACTGACTCTTTGGTTTTCGAAAACTGTAAAATTGTAAACATTTTTAGAGGTAACTGTAAATCTGTCTTAAAAAATCTTACAAAAAAAAGTTGATGTTAACCTGCAAAGAAAAACACCTTAAAGCCGTTACGTTTCACTTTTTCTTTTGTAGATGTTGGGTTTTTCGAGCTTATCTTGAAAGGCTTCATGCTGGCTGTCCTGACTGTGTCCCCCCCCTCTCTCCTCATGAGTGCATGCTCTCGCCCGCCCCGAGCCCGGGTCGTCTCCTGGCGCTGAGGGTGCGAGCGGGCTGTCTGGCAGAGAGCACTGTAGACCGTCGGTGCGGCGCCATCTGGTCGTCTCCGAGGCCCGAGCCGTTGGCCGCGGGGTTAGCGTAGCTAGGGGTTAGCGTAGCTAGGGTCGAGGTCACCGAAGCCACTCAGTGTCACAATACCCCGTCAGCCCCCTGACATCCCACCTAGGTGTAGAAGTCATCTGTCTCAGTCCCACTTTGCTGAGGACAATGTTTCATGCACTGAAGAAAATTACAAACATCTCCCCTCTCTTAGCTGAACAAATGGCAGTTATTCTACGCTTGATTAAAAAGAAGAAATGCAGTAGTGAATGTGGATCCGAGCCTGTCTGTATATCTGGTATCTTCAATTGCTTTGTTTTTACTGACCAGTATTCTGCCTAAAGTTTGCTTCTGTGACGGTTTTTATTGCTTAGCGCGCACGTGGTTGTGAAAATTTAGACTAGCTTAAAACAAAAACGTGAAAATGACAAAAAAAACTACCCAGGTTGACGTAATACTAGATTTGTGTATGTCTTTTAAAACCGTTCTAGTTTCACCTTACATGTTATAATCAGGAAAGTGTAAAAGACAATTTAAAGTGAAATAAAAGTTTTATCAGTTCCAAATCTTCCTGTTGTTTTTTTTTTTAACGTTGGTTTTAGCTCGTCTTGACAGATTGTGTCAAAGTTTATAGTATATATATATACTGTACATTCTCATTGTGGTCTGATGTTTCTCTCATCAACCAAGAACCTGAGCAGTAGATATCAATAACACCATAAGTCATTTTATTGATCAGACATGTCACACATTGTTCTATAAAATGCTGAATCCTTATGGTGGAGGTTGAGATATGTTAAATGCATAGTCCTAGTCACTCAAAGGCCTGTGTGATAAAGAGCTCTGAGCTGCGTTTCCCAGATCCGCTGAACTTGGCGCTCTACGGCGCTTCTCAGGGTAGGCTGGCTTTTGGCGCCTGAAGATGCATCGTAAGGTAAATCGTTGTCCCTTGTTGATGACGTTTTCAACCGTTCTCAATCATTTTGATTTTACCCCCAATCTAATATTAACATAAGAAAATACTGCTCCTTTACATAACGTGTTGAATTAATATTATGGATAGTCCCTATATTTTATTTGGCTCAATAAAATGTTTAACGACAACATTCCCATGATGTGTTATGTAGGCTATGCGCAGGTAGGGTAGATGTGCGCTATATTGCGACTCTCCTTTTATTGTACACTAATGATGTAGTTCGCGCAGGTAGGATAGATTTATTGCAACTCTCCTATTAAAAGTATAATTTTGCTCTGATCGTGCGAAAACTAACGGGATGAACGGAGCGCATCGCCAAGAAGGCTCTGGGAAACGCACCCCTGTTCTGTTCGTACTGTAGGTTCCATGCGGCCTGCATGATCCGAGCAGGGCTGAGGTCAACTATCCCCCATGTGACCACGCCTCCTCCCCGTCCCCGAGCTCCATCACCCACCTGGGAATGAGCCTCACCAAATATCGACTAAATAAAATAATAAAACACATTCATTTTTTCATTTTATTGAAAAATCGGACAGGAAAAGACATTTCCCCTGATTGACTGAACCGACCCCGGCCCGGATGTGAAGTAAGACTGACAGCACGAACGCCATGAAGATACGGTGTGTATTTAAATAACCGGCACGTCGGCGGTGGCAGTCTAAGTGGAGCAGGAAGGCTGTAGAGAACGAGGGCAGCACACAGGAGACGCCCCGGGACACGTCCCAACACTGTACACCAGCCTCCTCCCCTCCCCTCCTCCCATCTGCACTAGTGATCAACGATGGAGAAAAGCCGCCCAGCTGCTCTTGGAACCATGTTAAACATCTGACAGGAGTAGAAGCGCTGGTCCAGGACCAGGCTTGACTTGCCCATCGTTAACCAATAAGATTACATGGACATGGGATGACCTGATCCTAGATCAGCATTCCTACTCTGAGCAGCTTAGCGAATAGAGGCCCTGCTCCAGTGATCCTACAGTGGGAAAGAGAGCAGGGGAGAAGGGAGGGGAGGAGAGGGAGCCACAGCAGACTATCGAGACGTGCCCCCGGATCAGCTGACGAGTCTCCCACACCCAGGCGTCAGAGTCACATGATCACTTCTTCTTCTGGACTTCCTGTAACAGCTTCTGGGCAGCTGAGTTGTTGGGCTCGGCTCTCAGCAGGCTGCTCAGGTCCTCCACACACAGCTGGTACTCCTGCAGGGGGCAGAGGCACACATGACCATCCCTCATACAGTACTGATACTGC
The DNA here is from genome assembly GCF_949987555.1 of Borostomias antarcticus. Lineage (NCBI taxonomy): Eukaryota > Metazoa > Chordata > Actinopteri > Stomiiformes > Stomiidae > Borostomias > Borostomias antarcticus. The sequence continues at coordinate 853,740 of NC_140266.1, read as the reverse complement.
ATGCCTACAGCGTATAAATGACACACAGATTACAGCCAACTATTAAAGGGCAAGGCTCGTTTTTGACAACCTGGACCTTATTTACGACATATTATAAGACGTTTGACTAACCGAGATCACTTTGGTGTAGTTCGGAGGCCTGTAGAAGAAATGCAAAATCCAGCGCGAGCCAGTATATCCATGTAATGGCGGTGATCGGGGCAACGAGAATGCAGCTTTTAGCGACTAGCGATTTATCCAGACAGATTGATGAAAACAACCGTTTTGCGGCAGAAAATAGATTTTTAGAAGCTGCATTCTCGTTGCCCCGATCACCGCCATTACATGGATATAGTGGCTCGCGCTGGATTTTACATTTCTTCTACAGGCCTCCGAACTACACCAAAGTGATCTCGGTGAGTCAAACGTCTTATAATATGTTGTAAATAAGGTCCAGGTTGTCAAAAACGAGCATTGTCCTTTAACTATCAACTATACAGTACATGGAGAAAACACAGCCATCAGAAATAGAGTATCTCTCGGCATATTTCTCTAGATATGTACTTTGTCGTAGTCCTGCTGTTTTACAGTACATACGCTACAGTGGTCTATACAGTGGCTCTCAACCTTGTCGGCTGACATCAATCTGCCCTGATACAATGAATGTATTTCTGCAATGTGCTATGAGTTTGTGAACATAATCACCATTCTGTGCAGCCACTTCCTGGTGTTCAGCCATATTATGTATCTGCGTTTGTGTACCGTAAATTAGTCCCCGAGTCTGCCTTTTTGATGTCCTTACTGCTTACACAACAATTTACCTTTGGGGATTAAGAACCTATCTCTTAAATACAGAGACGGCGAGAGGCTCGTTTTAGAACGTCCGTCTCCTAGTGATTCTCTCCATAAGATTTGGAATGTTGAATATTGAACATTCCAGTTCTAGAACTTCCAATATTCCAAATAGGCAGTTCCATAACCATCCAAATTCATCAAACTGCTTCGAAGCGTTCCCAATTGTCGTTTCGAAACCTAGCTGGAGCGTGTGTACGAGCTCTGACCTTGAGCTCTTTGCGGGCCAGGGCACGCCGGTACAGAGCCTTGATGTTGTTCTGGTCCAGCCTGAGGGCTTCCTCGCAGTCTCGCACCGCCTCTCTGAACTGCTTCACAGACAGGTAACACAGGGCCCTGGGGGACGCAAACACAGGAGGGAGGAGTCACACCGCCTCTCTGAACTGCTTCACAGACAGGTAACACAGGGCCCTGGGGGACGCAAACACAGGAGGGAGGTGTCACACCGCCTCTCTGAACTGCTTCACAGACGGGTAACACAGGGCCCTGGGGGACGCAAACACAGGAGGGAGGTGTCACACCGCCTCTCTGAACTGCTTCACAGACAGGTAAAACGGGGCCCTGGGGGACGCAAACACAGGAGGGAGGAGTCACACCGCCTCTCTGAACTGCTTCACAGACAGGTAAAACGGGGACCCCGGGGGACACAAAACACACACACATAACACAGGGCCCCCGGGGGACACAGGACACAAAACACACACACATAACACAGGGCCCCCGGGGGACACAGGACACAAAACACACACACACACACAGGAGGGAGGAGTTATCGCACGGAGCCTGGCGGACCACCTGTCCTCTCTCATTCTCTCCCACCTGTTGGTGAAGGTGGTGATCTCCGTGGGGTTGTGTTTCAGGCTCTGAGTGTATTTGTCGATGGCCTTCCTGTGCTCTCCTTTCTTCACCAGAGCATTGCCCTCCTCCTTCAGATACAGGGCCTTCTTCAGGGCCTCCTCACTGGGAGCTGGGGGGAGGGAACAGACGGTAGGGATGAGCTCAGTTCAGATCACTCAACTCAGGAGGTGAGTTTGTGTCAAAATAGTCCAAAAATGGAAACGTTTCGATGGGAAAAGATTGATCTTTTTGTCAATTGTACACAAACGCATTTAAAATAATTAGTGTACCTTGAATTGTTATTTCATTTTAAATTCTGAACTGAAATGGAATTGAACCCAGTCCTGTGTCACACGATGGTGGTATGTGCCATATGTGAAATGCAACAATTCACTACGGAAGGAGAGGAGAGGAGAGAGGAGAGGAGAGGAGAGGAGAGGAGAGGAGAGGAGAGGAGAGGAGAGGAGAGGAGAGGAGAGGAGAGGAGAGGAGAGGAGAGGAGAGGAGAGGAGAGGAGAGGAGAGCCCACCTGGTGAGCTGGTGTTCCCGCTGCCGTTGTGCTGTGAGGCTGGAGCAGCAGCGGGGCCGGGGGCTTGGTTCTGGTTCTGGTTCAGTCTCTCTCTAACAGCCATAGGCACAGCAGGGATGGCAGGCAGCTTCTCTCTCCACGACGGACCATCCGCCTCCATCAGCACCTTGGTCATCCTACACAGACACAGCATCGTCATCATCATCATTATAATCTTCAACTCAGGCTTGGTTTATGAAAACTCTCTTGGCAGGGCTACCCTCTTCACAAGACGCTGGTTCCTAACCACTGATAAAAGTTTCAGATTTAGGAAGTTCTGTCCCTGACGGCAAAATCAGTTTGGTCACTGTACTAATTTTTTTTTTTGGGGCTATTTTCCGGTTCCCCAATGTGTTTTAGCCTGATGAGGTTCAACATTGAGCTGATGGACTATGCTTGTGCTATGCTTGACACAAGTTTATATTTTAAAATATTATATTTGCAGTATTTTCGTCTGTACCTGATTGAAACTTCTCCTTATCTCATTTTGCTGGGTGTGTGAGCTGCCAGACACAGCAGTAGGCCTATAGCTATACAACACACTTTTGCATGCATCATTTTTGCTTAAATGTAGTTAAATAATGTTATGTCACAACCACTGGATAGTCACATGGATACAATGTTTCATTTAAACAAACATTTTCCAATTAAAAGATACTCAAATTCAAATATTCGCATAACTGCCCATCCCTAATAGTGGTGTACCTGTTAGTTCCATCGTGAGCAGCAGGGATGTTGGAGTCGACCAGCAGGGCGGTCTTGTAGTCGACGTAGGCCAGCCGGTACCTCTCCAGCGCCTCATAGGCCGCTGCTCGCCTCAGAAGCGGCTTGATGCCAAACGGAACCAGATCCAGGGACCTGTAACCCAAACACACAGGGTTGGGGCCGAGTACCATTTCTACCCCTACACCCTACTCTCCAGGCACGCATTGAGAGGGGGAAGGCAGTGTGGTAGGAGCTTCTCTTGGTCGGCCATCTTTGCTTTGGTTATAGTGGTGATGTAAGGCTGAGGACTATATTTGGTTCAAGGTGGTTCTGCTATGTCAAAGCCTGCCTTTTCCTTCTAGGTAGGGAAGGTAGGTACTGTATTGATCCCCAGGGGGAAATTGCACTACTTCTACTCTACAAGGAGTCAGCAGGCAATAAGACATGGAGTCTATGGCCTCGTCAGGGAAGAGAATTGTTCAAGCTGTCTTCTTATCAGTATAAGACCATGGTGACACAATCTATAGACATGCTTCTGTGACTAAATAAAGGTTTGAATGAATCAACTCACACTGTGCAGTCTTTCACACACTCCCCACAATTCCCATCCTTGAGGAAGCTGGCAGCACGGTTGGAGTACAGGATGCTCAGGTCATCCGTGTTCTTCCCTGGAACATGCAGGGTGGATACAAATTAGACAGGTCAGCATCCACCATGTCATGGATACCTAGAATAACGCTTGAATCAAACACAAATACTTGAATACTGGTAATAGTATGCATTTGATTTACATTGGATATTGCACTTTTGGGACTTCGATTGGTCTCATGATCATGGTTAACTGAATGGAGTGCAGCCAATTTGATGCAGATCTGCCCACGCCTTGACAGACTTTCCTCCAGACACACTTCTCACCTGACTTCTCCACCTCCTTGATGGCTTGGCTATACTGGGCCACAGCCTCCCCGTACTGACCAGTCTTGAAACACTCATTGCCGGCTTGTTTCAGGTCAGTCCACGACTTTGAACGGCGCTTATGTGGCATCTTCAGCTATCTGCGTCCCTGGAAGGTTGCAAATGAGCACAAAGCTAGCTGGCTTGGTCACTTCGCTAACGTGATAGCTAGCCTGGCTAACACTGCTGAACTAGCCTCAGTAAGGTAGGCTAACGTGATAGCTAGCCTGGCTAACACTGCTGAACTAGCATCAGTGACAATAAGGTAACGTTATGCTAGTACGCCCCAATTTGCTGCATTGGATAATTTACACGGATATGTACATGTGTCTAGATAACTATTAACATTGTCTGCTTAATTAACAAGCTAGTTAACTAGATAGCTGGCTTGGTAACGTTAGCACTCGCTAGTAGCACAGCTAGGCTAAGTTAGCTAACCCTGGTTTCCTAACCAGCCGGCTACTGCTAGCAGAGAGCTAACTGGCTAGCTAGCACTTACCGGTCCCTGTGGACAATGATGTTGAGGGCTAGCTAACTTGCAGTTGCAGCACCTTTAAATATTGTTACAAATATCCAAATAAGGGCTATCTAGTAATATGTGTCAGTTGTTAGCCGGTTAATGTGTTTTCCTAGGAACATCTCGGTCGAGCACACAAGACGCGTTCAGCGGTGGACGACCAGCATCGATCTGGAAGCTTCTCCCAGGGCCAGGAGGACGGGGTTGGGTTTCACACCTCGGGTTCGCTTCCTGACAACCGGGCGGGGGGGTTCATGGGTTCAGGCAATAGTCACCAATGTGAACTTCTAAACTGTTAAAATGAATTGATTGATAAATTAATATACACATTTTCACTTCATGGCGTTCACCCCATGGGACTTCCTAGAGCCGTCACTGAACTTCACTTATAAATAGCACAGGCCTGGTCCTGCAGCACCTGGCTACTGCCAATGTGTGGACAGGTCAAGTCACATTTATTTCTAAAGCACATTTAAAAACATCTCACGTTGACGAAAGTGCTGCAGGTTACAATGATAATTACAATAAGAGTCACAATAAAAAGGCTAAAAAAAAAAAAAAAACACAGGCACAAGCATCAACACACACAAGTAGGCTACAAATTGAGAGCACAACCATAGGCACCTATAAAATCATGTAATACATAAATAAAAAAATATATACATCAGGGGAATCCAAACGCTTGAGAATAAAAGTAGGTTTTGAGCCCAGACTTAAAGGAATCAAGGTAGTGAGCTGTGGGTCCCTGCTGTGGGGCCGTGCAGGGGAGACTGGTTGGAGGAGAGGAGAAATCGCCTATGTTAACAGAGAAACTTCTATTTCTGAGGCAGGATGTGAGCCAGGTCAAGGCAGTGAATGGTAAATGGACTGCACTTATATAGCGCTTTTATCCGAAGCGCTTTACATTGGTCTCTCATTCACCCATTCACACACACATTCACACACCAATGGCGGTAGCTGCCATGCAAGGTGCCAGCCTGCTCATTGGGAGCAATTTGGGGTTCAGTGTCTTGCCCAAGGACACTTCGACATGTGGACAGGAGGAGGAAGGATACGAACCGCCGACCCTACGATCATTGGACGACCCGCTCTACCACCGAGCCACAGCCGCAGTGCCACCAATGCCAACTCCGTGCTGGAGGCGGTAAATTAAAAGGTCATGATCCCCTGTGTCAAATGCTGCACTGAGGTCAAGAAGAATCAGGATGGCACCGTCACGGGGGTCAATAGAGAGTAGACTAGCAGGTCATTGGACACTTTCAACAAGGCAGACTGCACTATGGCGGGCTACCCAACTACTTTTTCAAGAACCTTTGACCAGAATGGAAGCTTAGAGATTGTTCTGTAGTTACTAGGCAAGGTGCGGTCTAAATTGTTGTTTTTTCAGGAGGGGCTGGACCACTGCATGCTTGAAGCAGGCTTGAACAGTAGGCCTACCATTAACTAGCTTGTTAATTAAGCAAGGAACTTTTCTGGCCCCTGGGTGAAACTGTTTTGTTTGCTTCCCTCTGGAATATGTAGGGGCGGGACCTATGCCCACCCTCCCATTGCTCTCCGTAAAGCACATTGTGTTGCCTCTGTGTATGAAATGCGCTATATAAATAAAGTTTGATTTGATTTGACTTAAGGCTCTGGTGGTGTCATTTAGCCAAGGCAAACCTTTAAAGCTTTTTCAACTTAAGGGGAGCAACAGAATGCAGAATAGAAGAGCAGGGGGTTTTAAATAAGCAGAGGAGGAGCAACCACAGATATTGGGAGCAGCTATGAGGGCCTCAGAGAACCCTCTGGCAGTCGAAGGGTTAACGTAGCCAGAGTAACGTCCAGGGCGAGAGAGATAGAGATATAGTAGGTGAGAGAGACAGAAATGAATCAAATACAACAGCACAATGATCCAACAGACGGGCATCAATTATTTCAGTATTGTAAATTGAAAAACCAAACGATAAGACTAGGTGGAATGTATGGCCTAGCTTGTGAGTGCAGTAGTACGCTGAGCAAGATGAAAAGAATAAATCAGATGGATACATTATCTCACTAGAGGTTTAGAAGGACAGCAAACATGAATATTAAAGTCACCAAGAATCATGACTCTATCAAAGTTGGGCATGGCATTTGAGAGATATTCAGATATATACAGATATTCGACATTGCTGAGTAGGCTACTGACCAGTTAGATTTACTGTTCACAGCAAGGACAATGGTGAAAACAAAAATAGTGCACTTAAACTCTAATCCACCTCTTTGTTGAAGATTTTTCAGTTGAATGAGAAGGTGTGTCCAAGAGTTTGTCTGGTACTGTAACTACTGTTAATTGAACTTAGGCTTTGAGTTCAGAACACAAGGTATTTGTAAGCTACAACCATTACTGTAGTGTAGACCATTGCAAACCATTACACTGAGGCCTACTGTACATTTTTGTCCCTTACGTTTCCTCTACATGGGTGTCATACTGACCTTGTGCCTGCAGATGGCGCTGTAGCTCCATCAGTGAGGCCCACAGGCTGCTGATAGGAAGGAATCGGCCGTTTGTTTGTGTTCTGATTGACTTTAGTTAAATCATGTTGTTCTGTCCTATTTCCTCTGGCCAGGTTTGACAGACCAATGTTTCGTCTCCCTCTCTCTCCTCACACTGGGCACCAGACCATCCATCATTGGCCTAACTTGTCTGTCCAAGTGAAGAAATACAGGCTTAGGGGAGGTGGTCTGGAACCAACATTTATGACACTTAACACTGGTAAATCCAGCTATTCGCTACCACTTCCTCAGACTCACTCAACGAGAGTTTATGAGGACTCACAATTCTCTCAGTTACACTCGCCCCTCTCTAAACTCACCTCCCACCACTGGGCATCCGGGTCACGGCACCACTGTAACGGTAGTACTCTGGTCTGTGTTGCGTTCTCTCAGTTCGGCCCATGTTAAGTGCCTACCCCGGCGCAGGATTCAAACCCGATTTATGACTCAAAATTCGCTCGATATACAAGGAGAGCTGATGACTCATAAGCAGTGTTGGGCTCGTTACTCAAAAAATGTAATATATTACTTATTACTCATTACCCTTTTTAAAAGTAATATCGTTACTTTACCTATTACTCCCAGCCAAAAGTAACTAGTTACTTATGTAATATATTACTTTCCATATTGACTACCTTTTGCAGCGTGCTCATCACGGTCCGGTTCTCTTTCCACCAACTTCATGTTGCTGTGTTGGCGTAGCAAATGTTTCAGGAGATTTGAGGTGGTGTTTCTGGCACAAGAAAGAGTCTTAGTAGAACTCACACACAGTTTACACTTGACAACATTCTTGTTGTCTTTCAGTTCCAGGAAATCGAAATAGTGTGTGTATTTCCAGCCATGGAATGTTAACGTCGTCATGTTCA
>NC_140266.1:825948-833448 GCF_949987555.1 Borostomias antarcticus | reverse complement strand
ACACAGCACCAAACACCTACCACACACAGCACCAAACACCTACCACACAGCACCAAACACCTACCACACACAGCACCAAACACCTACCACACAGCACCAAACACCTACCACACACAGCACCAAACACCTACCACACACACCACCAAACACCTACCACACAGCACCAAACACCTACCACACACAGCACCAAACACCTTCCACACAGCACCAAACACCTACCACACACAGCACCAAACACCTACCACACACACCACCAAACACCTGCTAACGTTAAGATGTTCTGCTGCAGAGTAAATATGTGTATAGCCTCAAATACTTGCATTGCATTACATTACATCACATTACATTACATCACAGTCATTTAGCTGATGCTTTTATCCAAAGCGACTAATTGCATTTAATGTAGGGTAAGTCAATATACTACTACTTGCCAAAACTCACAAGTGCATCTCCTTTCTAAAACAAGTGACTAAGAGCATAATCTAGTGCTGAAGGCAAAGTGCAAGAATAGCAATCTAAATACAATAGGTGCTTAAGAAGGAGAATCGTGGAAATACTTTCTTGAAGAGAGGAGTTTTGAGCCTGTGGCGAAAGATGGGCAGCGACTCTGCTGTCCTGACGTCAGTGGACAGTTCGTGCCACCACTGCGGGGCCAGGACAGAGAAGAGCCGTGACCGCGTCGATCGACCGCAGGGGCCTCGGAGTGACGGGGCAACCAGTCGCCCTGAGGTAGCAGAGCTTGGTGGTCACGAGGGTGGAGGTATGAGGGGCTGTTCTTTTCCGATCCAATCCAATCCAACTTTATTTATAGAGCACATTTAAAAACAACAGGGTTGACCAGCATGCTTTACATCAATTAAACACAGAAACGCAGTAGCACATACAGGACAAATAAGATGTTTTTTTTATTGTTTTTTAATTGCCCTGTAGGCTCATACCAGAGCTTTAAACTAGATGTGAGTCATTACAGGGAGCCAGTGTACTGTTGTGTGTCTTTGAAATGTGTGTGTGTGTGTGTGTGTGTGTGTGTTTGTGTGTGTGTGTGTGTGTGTGTGTGTGTGTGCTCAGTCTGAAGGCACCAGTAAAATGAGAATCAGCTTATTGTTGATCACCAGGCAGCCAATCAGATATGCATGGTTACATCTCATCTATTCAAGTCCCCTTCATGTCCCCCCCCCCCTCTTCCTCCCACAAACACACACACACACACACACACACACACACACACACACACACACAAACACACACACACACACACACACACAAACACACACACACACACACACACACACACATACACACACACACACACACACACACACACACACACACACACACATACACACACACACACACACACACACACACACACACACACATAAACACACACACAAACACACACACACACACACACACACACACACACACACACACACACACAGCATATCACAGACTCCAGTGAACATTGTGCCCCAGGCTCTTTTTATAGCATTGTGCTCTGAGTTCCTGTTCCTGTCCCAGACCAGCACAGCCCAGCCTAGCACAGCCCAGCCTAGCACAGCCTAGCACAGCCCATCCTAGCACAGCCTAGCACAGCCCAGCCTAGCACAGCCCATCCTAGCACAGACCAGACCAGCACAGACCAGCCTAGCACAGACCAGCACAGCATAGCACAGCCCAGCCTAGAACAGACCAGACCAGCACAGCCCAGCCTAGCACAGACCAGCACAGCCCAGCCTAGCACAGACCAGCACAGCCCAGCCTAGCACAGCCCAGCCTAGCACAGACCAGCACAGACCAGCCTAGAACAGACCAGACCAGCACAGCCCAGCCTAGCACAGACCAGCCCAGCCTAGCACAGACCAGCACAGACCAGACCAGCACAGACCAGCCTAGCACAGCCTAGCACAGACCAGCACAGCCCAGCCTAGCACAGCCCAGACTAGCACAGACCAGCCTAGCACAGCCCAGCCTAGCACAGACCAGCCCAGCCTAGCACAGCCCAGCCTAGCACAGACCAGCACAGCCCAGCCTAGCACAGCCCAGCCTAGCACAGACCAGCCCAGCCTAGCACAGACCAGCACAGCCCAGCCTAGCACAGCCCATCCTAGCACAGACCAGCACAGCCCAGCCTAGCACAGCCCAGCCTAGCACAGACCAGCACAGCCCAGCCTAGCACAGACCAGCACAGCCCAGCCTAGCACAGACCAGCCTAGCACAGCCTAGCACAGCCCAGCCTAGCACAGACCAGCACAGCCCAGCCTAGCACAGACCAGCACAGCCCAGCCTAGCACAGACCAGCCTAGCACAGCCTAGCACAGACCAGCCTAGCACAGACCAGCACAGCCCAGCCTAGCACAGACCAGCCTAGCACAGCCCAGCCTAGCACAGCCCAGCCTAGCACAGCCTAGCACAGACCAGACCAGACCAGCACAGCCCAGCCTAGCACAGACCAGCACAGCCCAGCCTAGCACAGACCAACACAGCCCAGCCTAGCACAGACCAGCCTAGCACAGCCTAGCACAGCCCAGCCTAGCACAGCCTCTCCTGCTCCTCCTGGGACCCAGAGCAAGCCCGGCCTGTATCCCTGCCTCCACACAGCACATCAGTACACACCTCACTTCCTGGGAGGGGGCTGTGTTGCTACTGTGCTCTCGTAGTGCGGTGGAAGTTTGCTCTCTGCGGGCCAGTAGCATGTGTGTAGGCATGCAGCATATGGATTTGGAAAGTCCTGTGGGACTGACCAGTGAGGTACTTAAGTTACAGCCTAATGTAAAATGGACAGAAGTGCACGCTCTGTATTCTCCTACTATGGATCAGCATACTGTATGGGCTGGAGAAAGACCTCAGGGTAAAACCCTAATGCTACAAATACCATATGGGTCGATGGTTACATTAGCATTATATATATATATATATATATATATATATATAGTAATCTCCCAAGGTTTGATAGCAGCTCTTTCCTGTCAGTTATGGCCATACAGCCCTATAAATGGTTAATATTTGATTAACAGTATTTGATTTATTTGGCTTATTTGATTTATGTGATACAGCTGCTCCCTGTCTGGTTATAATTATCAATTGAATGTCCTTCACTAATTGGTGGTCACTAATTACTAATTAATGGGTAGGGCAGATATAGTATAAATAACCACCAGGAAAGCTACAATGTATAACACACTGAAAAAGATCTGGAAAAACATTTGTGTTTATTTAAATCTCGCCAGTACTTTGTGATACTTTTCAAATCCTGGATTAAAACCACAAGCAGAGAAGCTGTGTGTTGGCTCCTTAGCCGATTGGTTGCAGTCGGTGATCACGCCGTCCGGGTCTGATTGTCGAACTGGGTGCAGCTGGGGGTGTAGAGTTGCCGGAGCGACCAGGAATGTCCTGTAAACCCCGTCAATCACCTGTCCTCGCTGTCCATGGTGCTGACGGGACTGGTCTGTCTGGTTGTGGCCTCTCTGGCCTTTTCACCTTGGGATCGCTGTCCATGGTGCTGACGGGGAGTAGTCTGTCTGGTTGCGGCCTCTCTGGCCTTTTCACCTTGGGGTCGCTGACCATGGTGCTGACGGGGACTGGTCTGTCTGGTTGCGGCCTCTCTGGGACTGGTCTGTCTGGTTGCGGCCTCTCTGGGACTGGTCTGTCTGGTTGCGGCCTCTCTGGGACTGGTCTGTCTGGTTGCGGCCTCTCTGGGACTGGTCTGTCTGGTTGCGGCCTCTCTGGCCTTTTCACCTTGGGATCGCTGTCCATGGTGCTGACGGGACTGGTCTGCCTGGTCACGGCAGCTTATGAAGGTGGACCATCTGAACAGGTATGTGTGTGTACGTGTGTGAGTATGTGTGTATGTGTGTGTGTGTGTGTGTGTGCACGTGTGTGTCTGTGTGTGCATGTGTGCGTACTCTATGTGTGTGTGTATGAGTGTGCATGTTTTATATGTGTGTGTGTGTGTGTGTGTACTGCGTGTGTGTGTATGTGTGCTTGTATGTGTGTGTGTGTGTGTGTGCATGTGTGTGTACTCTATGTGTGTGTGTGTATGAGTGTGCATGTTTTATATGTGTGTGTGTGTGTGTTTGTGTGTGTGTGTGTGTGCTTGTATGTGTATGTGTGTGTGTGTGCGTGTGTGTGTGTTCGTGTGTGTGCATTGTGCTTGTATGTGTGTGTGTGTGTGTGTGTGTGTGTGTGTGTGTGCTTGTATGTGTATGTGTGTGTGTGTGCGTGCGTGTATGCGTGTGTGTGTGTGTGTGTGTGTGTTCGTGTGTGTGCATGTGTGCTTGTATGTGTGTGTGTGTGTGTGTGTGTGTGTGTGTGTGTGTGTGTGTGTGTGCGTGCGTGTGTGTGTGTGCGCGTGACATGCTGCTGTCACTTGTCTCCATGCTAGATCAGCCTGCGGGTACAAACTGACTGGAGGAGGTCAGGAGGTCACCTGGAGCCACTGGAGCGAGGGATGACAGGGAGAGATGGAGGGAAACGGTCCTTCCTGAACGAGGGAGGGAGGGAGGGAGGGAGGGAGGGAGGAGAGCAAAAGGGCTGACAAACTGCCACAGAGGTTTACAGCTAAATAACAGTTTGGTCTGTCTTGTCAGTGATGGGAGAGTGAGGAGGGGAAAAGGTTGTACTGAGAACCCAGATAGCAAGCGGATCTGGGCCATATACAGGACAGATCTGGCCCTTGTGGCTTAGTTCCAGCCCACATATGGCCCAGATCCGCTTGCTATCTGGAAAGAAGAAGAAGAAGAAGAAGAAGAAGAAGAAGAAGAAGAAGATTGGAATTTCAGATGAGTGGAGAGGGAGATGAGGAGGAGTAGGGAAGAGGGAGAAAGGAGATAGGAGGTAGAGAGGGAGAAGAATGAGGTATAGAGGAGGAGAGAGAGAGAGAAAGCATTTTGACAACGCATTTTGGGGCATTATTATTACACGCTTTTAATCGAGAATTGATCGATGTCACCATGGGCCACATACAGTAGGCATACACTATAAAAAATTAAACGAAAAAAGTAACTTTCAAAAGGGCACTTGCCTTATCCAGAGGGCAAAGGTCAGGCTCTAGCACCACCTTGTGTCTATCTGTGCACGTCCCTTCCTATGCCCATATTTGGTAGTGTTTTATTCCAGACTAAGGTCTAATTTGCTCTTGTGTTCTTGTCAAGGCTGCGTTTCGCTTGACATCCCGTAATCCTCCGCTCTGAGGGAAGAGAGAGCAGCCAAGGAGAGAGCAGCCAGGGAGAGAGAGAGAGCACACAGCTGGAGGATATCTAGCTGCCTGTCAGGATAATGAAGCTACACAGATAACCACAGCTGGCTCCACAGGGAGCTCAATGAAAATTAAATTAGAAGGTGTTTTACGTGTGTCGGTGCAACAGCACGCATACAAAGGCATCACACATGCACGCGCGTGCACACACACACGCACACACACACACACACACACACACACACACACACTCACACACACAGACACACACGCCTTGATAATTATAAATAATAAAAAGGGCTGCCATTGCCCCGTGTTGTGCTCTCCCTCAGATGCATTGTGGGAAAACACAGCAGCCTGCCGACACACAGCGAACGAGTGATATTAGCAGAGTAACTCTCAGCCAAAGCTCTTCAACTGAAGCCATACTTTCTTCACAAAGGATGTATTATAAGCAGTGTTGGGCAGTAACGCGTTACTAGTAAAGCGCTACAGTAATAATATTACTTTTTCCAGTAACGAGGGGTGTAGCGAGTTACTAATCACATTTCAGTAATAATATTACAGTTACTTGCCCCCAGAAAGCTCGCTACTGCATTACTTTTGTCATAGGCCTGCTCTGTTTATTTATTTTCGTTTTACAAAGGGTGAAATAAAGTTTTGATTTCAGATTGAATAACGTTCCGCTCATATCACGTCCCGTCACATTATAACCAGGCAAGCAGCGAGCGAGCGGAGCTATTTGAACATGACGACGTTAACATTCCATGGCTGGAAATACGCACACTATTTCGATTTCCTGGAACTGAAAGACAACAAGAATGTTGTCAAGTGTAAACTGTGTGTAAGTTCTACTAAGACTCTTTCTTGTGCCAGAAACACCACCTCAAATCTCCTGAAACATTTGCTACGCCAACACAGCAACATGAAGTTGGTGGAAAGAGAACCGGACCGTGATGAGCACGCTGCAAAAGGTAGTCAATATGGAAAGTAATATATTACATAAGTAACTAGTTACTTTTGGCTGGGAGTAATAAGTAAAGTAACGATATTACTTTTAAAAATGGTAATGAGTAATAAGTAATATATTACATTTTTTGAGTAACGAGCCCAACACTGATTATAAGGCAAAACAATATATTGTATAACAAATAGATACTGGAGACATGGGGGGTATATAGCCACACAGCCCTGCGCTTTCTTATTATTATCAATTATCTTTATTATTGTTGTTGTTGTTGTCATAATATATAACAATAATAATAATAATAATAATTAAAGCTGCTACGCAGCGATGAGGCGGGGCCAGGCAATTTCCGACAAGTTTAGGAGCAATAAGCGAGAGAATAGGACAACAAGAAAGTTGACATTCCAATGTTCATTTTGTACTTTGTATCGTATCGTAAAACATTTGTAAAACATTTTGATGCATTGTAAGCTCGATTTTGATAATTCAACAATCTGGTCAATGAGTTTGTGAATTAGAGTCTGAAGATCCAGTGTAGCAAGTTTGGTGTTAATTGGTTGAAAAATGTGGGATGAGATATGTTTATTAATTTTTACAGGTTTTGTTTGCTTTTCTTCATAATTGAACATTAACTTCAGCAGCTGTGTACTCAGTCAGTTGCCAATCAATCGATTTAGTCATTGTAATCCTCAGCGGGGGTTGGGTAGGGTTGCCAACATCGATGTCTCCGCGATTTGGCGAGAATTAATAGGAACTGTATACAGAACTGTTAACAGTAAAACCTTTTGTTGTGCTGTGGGCTCAATTTTTCATATTTCAAAAATCTGTGAGGATCGTTTGGTAAGGACAGTCTGAAGATGCAGTAGATCAATTTTTGTGTCAATTGAACAAAAAATGTGGGAGGATATAGGTTTGATAGGTTTTACAGTTTATGAAGAAATCAGAGTGATGGACTTAAAAATTCCTGCAAGGTCAAAGCGTATGAAAGTTTTGTCTCACTTGGGACTACATTGACATGGTGGTTTTACAGTGATAGCACCTATGGCTGATTTGTTATGATTTTTTTACATTTTAAACTTTAGACTGTTGCTGTAGCGCCACCTTCAGGTTTATTGACCTACAATGCAGGTTGAGGACTTTGGGTATAGTACTGGAGCTATGTGCAAAGTTTGGTGATTTTTTGTCCACGGGAAGTCAGACTTCAGTGGAAGATGGAGAATAATAATAATAATAGTAATAATAATAATAATATAGGCAAATACAATAGGGTTCCGGCAGCTGCACTGCCTGGCCCCTAATAATAATATATATAATATATATATATATATATATATAT
>NC_140266.1:818448-820948 GCF_949987555.1 Borostomias antarcticus | reverse complement strand
AGAGAGGGAGAGAGAGAGAGAAACGTTCTTATGGAATGAATGAATTTATTTTTTAATGAAAGGATGAAAGAGCCGCAAGCCAACTTTTTTTTAATCAATGAATGGAGGAGCCGCACATTGACGGGCGTGGAGCCGCGGGTTGGCCACCCCTGCTCTACGGGATGCGACTTCCGCCACGGTCTCCTGTCATTTCTCCCTGGCTTGCAGGCACGACTTGCTCCCACGAAACTTGAAAGCTATGTTATCATGTAGCCAGTAGATATGCTAAGAAAATTGCATATGTTTGCAAACTAAAACAAGTGAACACAATTTTACAATCGAAAAATGCTTATGAGACCATGATTTTACTTATATGGGGCAAAAGTGGTTTTCCATCGATATCTCTGTCAAATATGCTGCGATCGTGCCCAAAATTTGAAGGGAGCTCATACACTGTAATATGTGCAGGCACGTATAACCACATATTTGCAGGTCCAGTCATTCTGGATAAAATGGGAACGCGACTTTTGTCCTGCGCGACTTTTGACCCGGCTCTCCCCCATCTAAACAAAAAAACAAATTGATTTGGCATACGATCTACACACAAAGCATGGTCTTGTCATCTAACCACGCAGATATTAATATTTTTAGTGCTATATTTATCATAGTCGTCTTCATTCTCTGAAGCGATGTATCGAAGTCCTTCATTAAGCGAGTCGAAACAGACACACACACACACACAGCCATACATACACACACACAGACATACACACACACAGACATACACACACACACACACACACACACACACACACACACATACATACACACATACACGCTCTTCTCTAAACAGCGGCAGAGCATTTGGTGACGTCACGCGGAAGTGCGGTGGCTACCGCGATGGTATGCGCAAGCGGTTTCACATACAGCTGCGCTGGTTGGAACGAACGTGTATGTGTGTGTGTATGTGTGTGTGTATGTATGTAGGCTATGTTCGATCTCATACATACACACACACACACACATACACACACACATACACGCGCCACTGAGCTCACAACTCACAACGCAAACAGTCATTCGGTCACGTGAGCTCCCCCATTCATTTAAAGCGCGAGCGAACTACCGCGCATGTGCGCATGTTTTGCAGTGAGCTCTGCTTGTTCACACGAACGTGTGTGTATGTCTGTATGTGTGTGTGTATGTATATACATACACACATACACACACACATACATACACGTTGTAAGTAAGCTTGAACACGCAACCAAAGGGCACTTTTCACACCCCATATATGTGTGAGGCTGTCCGGGGTGAAGGCTGTGTGTGTGTGTGTGTGTGTGTGTGTGTGTGTGTGTGTGTGTGTGTGTGTGTGTGTGCGTGCGTGCGTGCGTGTGTGTGTGTGTGTGTGTGTGTGTGTGTGTGTGTGGGGAGTCTGTGCTTCAGTGAACATGTTCAAATCTATCGATTCTTCTCCAATAAAAAGTTCAGGAGGTTCAAGTGGATTGGGCATCTGTCTTTCTCTCTCTCTCTCTCTCTCTCTCTCTCTCTCTCTCTCTCTCTCTCCCTCTCTCTCACTGCTAATCTTCCATACTTCATCAGGCTCCTCTGCGGATCAATACTGGCCTTCATTACACCCACTCACCTCTCCAGTCACTCTCTCCTCCTCTCCTCCTCTCCTCCTCTCCTCCTACTGCCGTTCCACTCCTCCGATCTCTCTTCATAACTCTCCTCCTCTCATCGCTCTCCTCCCGCTTCTCACCCTGTCACTCCTCTCCCTCCATCTTCATCTCTCCCCCACCCCCGTCTTCGCCAGGTAAGGGCGAGAGGAGGGGAGGAGAGGAGAGGGAGGGGAGGAGAGGAGCAGAGGAAGACAGAAGGAGAGGGGGCGGGAGGAGAGGAGGAGAGGACAGGAGGTGATGTGAGAGGACGAGGCTGTCTCTGTCAGTGGACGGTCGTCAGACTCAGTTTAATGAGGACCATATGTTACGATGCTCGCAGACTAGTGGAGGATCTGTTCTCTGCGTAGGTGTGTGTGTGTGTGTGTCTGTTTCTCTCACCTGCGTGTTTGTGTGTGTGTGTGTGTGTGTGTGTGCTCGTGTCAAGTCAGAAACACACACCTACGCACGGCCAACAGATGGACTGAAAGTCCACCAACTCATCTGTCATGCTCTACAACAACAACAACAACGACAACAACAACAAGAACAACACTCCATTATGACCTTGCTATGCTGCTACTGGTGTGCTCTCCCTCACTGACCATTATAATACCACCATTATGATGGAAATGAATGGGTCTTCCATCAATCAGATTATTATACTGTATAATGATTAAAGCTATACTAACTCTATATTGTACTAGCGTGGTATACGGTGTAGGCTACACCACAAAAATAACACAATGATTGCAAACCTAGAATAAGATTGCTCCTGCTGTGTGTAACAGCACATGTACGCATGCACGCACACACACACAAATGCACACACACACACACACACACACACGCACACACACACA
>NC_140266.1:808448-810948 GCF_949987555.1 Borostomias antarcticus | reverse complement strand
GCCTTACGCTATTCGCTACTGCCTGATATTCGTCCATGTAGCCAGTCTCTCTTATCACCCACAGACACACACACACACACACACGCACACTCACACACATACCTACACACACACACACCTACACACACACACACACACACACACACACACACACACACACACACACACACACCTACACACACATACCCACACACATACCTACACACACACACACACACACACACACACATACCTACACACACACACACACACACACACACCTACACACACACACACACCCTGCACATTATGCACAAATGCCTACTCACACATGGACGCACACACACGCACACATGCACACAGACACACACACGCACACACACACTCACAAAATCCCAGAAACCATCTGCTGGTGAAATCTAATCCACTCTCATTAGCATACCATTTGCATGCATTAATCCAGACATTATACAGTCTAATATGATTTCTCAACTCGACATTTTACGCTGAGTAAAAACCTCTGTTCCCTAATTGGTGCTCACCCTCACCCCTATACTCCCTGTCTCCCTCCCTCCACCTCTTCCTCCCCCATGCTCTCTCCTCTCTCCCTCCACTCTCTCTCTCTCCTCTCTCCCTCCTCTCTCCCTCCTCTCTCTCTCTCTCTTTCTCATTTGAAGCAGAAAGAGAGCTGTACAATATCAATCGGCTCGACCCACAGGACCTGAACAAAACCACTCTTGTATTTACACGTTCCCCCCCGTGTTCACAATGGTTTCCTCCAGAGCCCCGATATGAAACCAGGTAGCCGTGGTCCTGCCGTGCTCCTGATGGGGGCTGCCCACTGCTCCTGATGGGGGCTGCCCACTGCTCCTGATGGGGGCTGCCCACTGCTCCTGATGGGGGCTGCCCACTGCTCCTCCCTGCTCCTGATGGGGGCTGCCCACTGCTCCTGATGGGGGCTGCCCACTGCTCCTGATGGGGGCTGGCCACTGCTCCTGATGGGGGCTGCCCACTGCTCCTGGCTGCTCCTGGTTGCTCCTGGCTGCTCCTGGAGGAGGACAGTTGACCCGACCGTACGGGCGGGTTAAACGCAGAGGAAAAATTTCACAGGCGACCACTTAAATGTATGTGTGTATGTGTGTGTGTGTGTGTGTGTGTGTGTGTGTGTGTTCTGTGTCGCCGCTCGTGTCGGTGTATCATTGATTCATCATTCATTCATTATTTACTTATTTAATTATTCATCCAATTCATAGACGAGCTTTCAGATGATGATGTCAGGTGGTACAATGTAAATCTGAGAGGAGGGTGTGGATGTCGGGGGGTGGGGGTGTGAATGCCTGCCTCCCTCTCTCCAGAGCGGGGGTGAATACCAAGAAAGAAAACTCACTTATATACAAGTAAGGATAGCCAGATAAACTAAACTCCTCATGGAAGTCAGATGAATCCCTTTTGAACGTGGCCGTTGCAACTTGTGTTGATAGTAAGAGAAAAGTCCGAACAAACGAATGGGTTCAGCAATAGTTGGATCAAAATGGTAAATGGTAAATGGACTACACTTATATAGTGCTTTTCCACCTTAGCGGCACTCAAAGCGCTTTACAATGGCCTCTCATTCACCCATTCACACACACATTCACACACCAATGGCGGTAGCTGCCATGCAAGGTGCTAACCTGCTCATTGGGAGCAATTTGGGGTTAGGTGTCTTGCTCAAGGACACTTCGACCTGTGGACAGTTGGAGCTGGGATTCGAACCACTGACCCTTCGATCACTGAACGACCCGCTCTACCAACTGAGCTACAGCCGCCCGCATTTGGACAAAAATGATGGTATAAAATCTCAAATGAGCCCAGACAGACTGTCCTCATATGTGATTTGATTTGGGTGCACTGTGGAGTGTTTAAGTGAGTTTTCTTTGAATGCTAGCCGTTCCTACTGCATTGCGCAAGCATTAGCATGCCGCTAACACCAGAACTAGAGACAGCATGGAATCAGCTGGAAATGTTCTGTATCAATAAGCAACATTATGGCTACGTAACTCATAAATGAGATTATTTGTCCAAAATTCTGAACTACCCCCTTAAGAACAGCCACGACAGGGAGATTGTATGTGTGTGTGTGTGTGTGTGTGTGTGTGTGTGTGTGGGTGTGTGCGTGTGTGTGTGTGTGTGTGTGTGTGTGTGTGGGTGTGTGCGTGTGGGCGAGACAATTTCTGACTTCTTTTGAGTAGACTACCTTGAGACGATTGAGACTGCTTACCTCCACAGAGTCGTCCACATGCCTTAGAGAGCAGCCGGAAGGAGGATTTGACAAAAGGAACAATGACTCCTCTCCTCTATTTTCCTCTCCTCTCCTCCTCTCCTCTCTCCTAATCTTTTCTCCTATCCTTTTCCCTCCTTTCTCATTCTCCTCTCCACTGCTCTCACCCAATATACCCTTCCCTCCTCTCCGGCATGCCCACACTTCATCAAGTGCCCCAAAAGTTCGGGGTACCTCCCTACTTTGACGCTCACTGAGTGC
>NC_140266.1:790948-800948 GCF_949987555.1 Borostomias antarcticus | reverse complement strand
GAGGAACGCAGGGCGCCAAATATGACTCTTTGACTGCTGGTGTGTTTGATATGTAGTGATAAATTATCCCGCTATATATATTGAGTACATCTACCACACGGTATTTTTCATCTTTCAAACTCATCATTTTCATCCAATGTTTGTTTGTTTTTCTCAAAAAAGTGATAAAAATGACTCCTGCTGCTGAACCCTGGACAATATACTGTCCTTCACACCGTGTGTGAAAAGCATCTCAAGGTCTGCATTTCTCCACCCGTCACTGTTCCAGAGCTGAAACCTTCATCATTCATGCCTTCGCTGCTCTAACTGGCTAACTGAACCATTCCTGACTCGGTTCCAATTCATCCAAACTTTTAAATCTGTGGATGGAAAAAGAAAATGTAAAATACGGATATGGAATTGTCATCTCCATTGTCCATTATTGGGGTTCTCTTGCCCCTTGATCTAACCCCTTTAATTGGATGTTGGCAGAGTGATACTAGAGAGTGTTAGTGCGTTTGTATCATTCATTTTCCTAGCCAAGGTTCAGGCATGTTCACTGTAGAGAGATAGAACCACTGTGTTGATTTGGGCTGATACTGTATGTCTCTCCTGTTATTCTCTTTGGCTGATACTGTACATGTATGTCTCTCCTGTTATTCTGTTGGGCTGATACTGTATGTCTCTCCTGTTATTCTGTTGGGCTGATACTGTACATGTATGTCTCTCCTGTTATTCTGTTGTTCTGATACTGTATGTCTCTCCTGTTATTCTGTTGGGCTGATACTGTACATGTATGTCTCTCCTGTTATTCTGTTGGGCTGATACTGTATGTCTCTCCTGTTATTCTGTTGGGCTGATACTGTAGGTCTCTCCTGTTATTCTGTTGTTGTTGTGAGGCTGAGTAACCACAACCCAGACATTTGACTCTCTTATACCTGTATGAAGAACGTAACAATAAAGAGACCGGGTGTCTTGAATCCTGTTATGTGCCTTGTCAGTATCCTGCAACCTCTATACACCCGGCCCATCTTAGCTGGCTTAATGGATTCACTGCAGTTTATTTTCTGGGCTGGCTGCTGTACAGACATCAGAGCTGGCTGTGATACATCTGAGTCTTCTCCTCTCTCTCTCTCTCTCTCTCTCTCTTCTTTCTCTCTTCTCTCTCTGTCTCTCTCTCCTCTCTCTCTTCTCTCTCTCTTCTCTCTCTCTCTTCTCTCTCTCTCTCTCTCTCTTCTCTCTCTTCTCTCTCTCTCTCCCTCCCTCACTCTCTTTCTCTCTTCTTTCTTTCTCTCTCTCTCTTCTCTCTCTCTCTCTCTCCCTCCATCTCTCTCTCTCTCTCCCTCCATCTCTCTCTCTCTTCTTTCTCTCTCTCTCTCTTCTTTCTCTCTCTCTCTCTTCTTTCTCTCTCTCTCTCTCTCTCTCTCTCTCTCCCTCCATCTCTCTCCCTCTCTCTCTCTCTCTCTCCCTCCCTCCATCTCTCCCCCTCTCTCTCTCTCTCTCTCTCTCTCTTCAACCGCTGCGGTCCTCTTGTTCATCTCTCTTCACTCCGCTGCCTTTGAAGTCCGGCCGGGAGAGCATGACGCCACCGTGAACTGGAGAGTTCTGTAATTGTCAGAAAAAGCACAGTGATTTCCTGTTTGAACCAGAGTTTCTTCCCATGAGCCATCACATCACATCACATGATGCTGCTACGCGAGAGGAGTTTGTCTTTCCTGTGCTCTGGTCAATACCTGTGAATTACCTGGACGGCTGTCTTTGATGAAACACTGCAGCACAGCTATGAGGCTGATTCTGACCCTGTCCTCTCAGCACACACACACACACACACACACACACACACACACACACACACACACACACACACACACACACACGTACACACACACACAGACACACATACAGACACACACACACAGACACACACACACACACACACACACACACACAGAAACACACACACACACACACACAGACACACACACACACACAGACACACACACACACACACAGACACACACACACACACACACACACACACACCAGCTTAATTAGGAAAAACTTAACAAACATTATTATACAATCTTAACAATTATGTTCATTTCAAATGTAAATCAACAGTAAATCTAAGAATGCCCCCATTACATCGTTGGTAGCGAAGATTTAGTTCAATTAGAATGACTCTAATGAATAGATCAACAGAGACAGCCTTGGTCTGGTTGTGAAAATCCTTTGAGAAGCAGAGATGTAAGTCTCATCCCCCCATCTGCGTTCTCAGTTGTAACAGTGGATCTGAACAATCACAGCCTGTTTGATCATCCCACGGCCGGCGCCTGCTGAATCATCCGCTGCAGCGATTTGATTGTTATGCGAGTGGAGTCTGTGGAATCATCCGATCTTCAATATCCCCTCTCGCCCTCCGCCTCTCCCTCTGTCTCTCAGCTACACGCTGAAAACATTCTGTACTTCTTTATGATTAATGCATGTAGATACTTGTCTTCGGGAGGAGAGAGTAGGGGGATGGCTGTCTGGGGTCCAGGCGGATGGTCTCTCTCTCCTGCTCTTTCTTGAGATGCTCCAGCGCCAGCGCCACTCAGCTGACTATCCTCCAAGGTAAGCTGCTGTCAAGGTTGAGCAATGAAAGAGAGAGAGAGAGAGAGAGAGAGAGAGAGAGAGGGAGAGAGAGGGAGTAGAAGAAGACAGGGGAGAGAGGGAGAGAGAGAGAGAGAGAGAGGGAGAGAGAGGGAGTAGAAGAAGACAGGGGAGAGAGGGAGAGAGAGAGAGAGAGGTGGGGGGTGTAGAAGAAGACAGGGGAGAGAGGGAGAGAGAGAGAGAGAGAGAGAGAGAGAGAGATAGAGAGAGAGAGGGAGTAGAAGAAGACAGGGGAGAGAGGGAGAGAGAGAGAGCGAGAGAGAGAGAGGGAGTAGAAGAAGACAGGGGAGAGAGGGAGAGAGAGAGAGAGGTGGGGGGTGTAGAAGAAGACAGGGGAGAGAGGGAGAAGGAGAGAGAGAGAGAGAGAGAGAGAGAGGGAGTAGAAGAAGACAGGGGAGAGAGGGAGAGAGAGAGAGGTGGGGGGAGTAGAAGAAGACAGGGGAGAGAGGGAGAAGGAGAGAGAGAGAGAGAGAGAGAGAGAGAGAGGGAGAGAGAGGGAGTAGAAGCAGACAGGGGAGAGAGAGAGAGAGAGAGAGAGGTGGGGGGAGTAGAAGAAGACGGGAGAGAGGGAGAAGGAGAGAGAGAGGAGAGCGAGAACAACAGGAGAGATGGAGAGAGAGTGAGAGTGAAGGCTGGTTCACCGTGGAGGCTAATTCTGCTGTATTTTTCATACTATCCTCTCTAGCGGAGCGGTATAATAAGACACAGTGATGACTAGCCTCCACCTGGGAAATGTCAGCCCACTACTTCGGACTAGCTGGGAGCACAGGTCAGTATAATACAGTATACTACAGTATAGTAGAGCACTAGAATCATGCATACATTATTACTCAGGGTTCCTTCCTCTCAACAGTCAGAGGCTTACGATAACATCGACTTTTCCGTCTCCGAGATGTCGGCATAACACAGCATGTTCTAGAGATGAAGACCTAACACAGTTTGTTCTAGAGATGGGGACCTAACAAAGAATGTTCTAGAGCAGGGGTAATCAAGTAATGTTCTAAGAGGTCCAGTTTGACAAAATGTTGGCTCTCACAGGTTCTCTCGTCCAGACCGGTTCTCCCTCAGGGCGAAGGCCATGTAGTGACAGTGTTCCTCAGGGGGGGGGGGGGGGGAGGGGCGAGTTGTTGTTGATGGTGATGAGGTTTTTATGATGACCTTGACAAACGTTTACCCGTGTGGAGTGAAGGAGAAAGGCTGAATGGCATGACGATATACTGTAGAAACTGTTTCTATACCCTAGAACCATGCATTCTCCAACAAGGATACAGCTATTCAGCGTTCACCGTTCTTCCAAGAAGATCTTGTTTCTCTTTGTCTTTCTCTGACACACACATACAGTACACACACACACACACACACACACAGACCCAGACACCTCTACAGTAGCTACATTACATAACCCATCTTTTCACAGCTCTAGCTGTAAGGTTCTGTATGTGGGTGGTTATAACTTCTTTTTCAGCACTTTTCACTGTGTCTATCCTAAAAACACTTTTTGTCATAAAAAAACAATGCTTCCTGTGAGGTACCCCCGGGCTGTGATAGTTTGCAAGCCTTTAGTAATACAAAACCAGCACTATTCTTCTGTCTAGGGGCATGATGTCGCTAACCGCTAATTCCTTCTCCTGTATCCCCCAGGGTAACACTTATAGCACCAGCTTGCTTGTGACACAAAATAGATAATTGACAAACGACGACAGCAGCCCCAACAGTCCACAACTTGGGTCGTTCAGTTTTCAGCGAGAGTTTTCTAAAAAGGTTAGGCATAACCGGCCATTTTTTTTCATTCACTGCATAAACACTACTTCCAACGGGAGATTAATCCAAACTCACGCTCAGGCGACAAGTGGGTCCCAAGCACACGAGCACGCCATCAGAAGGTCACGCCGCTGCTAACTTCACCGCCAAGGGTCGTCTCGCGTCAACGTTCCTCGCCCTCGGGAGCTAGAGGTTCTCAATCTCCTCGACTCCATTCAAGAGCCACATGCGTTCCCTCAAGCGTTCGGGTCACGCGCGGTCTAGCCGAGAGTGCTTTAAAGGGCCTCTCACACCAAGGGCAGGCGATGCCCCCAACCTCATCAGTATTAAAAACATTGTTAGTTGTCATATTATGTTTCCAGCAAACGGTGAACTTTACTTAGCTGGACTTGACTTCAAATAAAATCTATAATTATACATGCAGTACTTGTACGGTTGGATTTCAATAATAAAGCAAAATAAAAATAACTCCTAGGCTTTCTCCTATTCTTGGAGTTAGTGAAAAGTTCACATGGGGGCCGGGCTCACTGGTAAACCCAGGCTCACTAAGCCCCTCCTCACATGCTGTGAAATATTTAAATATTTAGTTAATCTTGGCGGGCAAAGGCTGATATTGGGGGGAATTGCCCTTCTGGGTCAATCAGAAACCTTATAATAAATGATAGCCTACGTATAGTTTTTACACCAAGTATGTGTTGGTGTGTACAGATGACGAGCAGACGTTTTCACTCTTGGTCCTGACGATGTTGAAACTGGGTCAGTGTTGATGTGGTACGGTACATCTCTCTGTGTGATGGACGACAGCTATTTGTACATTACTGTACCGTTTCAAGATTAGTTTAGCACCAACCTAAGATGGGTTAGTAAGAGTTAACGTCAGTAGCTATGATGGGAATTCACTTGGGCTAGGCTAGGCTTAGCCAGAGTATCTAGGACAGCTATGATGTGCGTTTATTAGCTAGTCTGACAGCTTTCACTCTACCATCACCACGCAGACCTCTGTGTGACTCTCACTCCTCTCACAGACAGCTGCTCCCCCAGAAACACCTCCTCTGACTACCAACACGCCAGTCTCTGTCTGAGCTACGGAGCACAGGGAGGGACAAAAAATGAGAAGCATATCAAAACGAATATGGATTGATTAGATATTAATGTTGGATTTCACATTGGTGTCGCTCTCCCTCTCTGCATCCATTAGGATCTAATCTGATATGGCGTAGTAAGTGGGAGGCGGGGGGGGGGGGGGGGTGGCGTGGGCACGGGGCAGGGGCAGGGAGGGATGGATGGGGGGGCAGGGAGTCAGGGCTGGAGGCGGGGGGGGGGGTGGGGGGGGTAGACATGGGGTAGAGAGGGGTTGGTAGTACCACTACACCCAGAAACTAATCAAAAGATACAGTTCATAGGTCACCTAAAGATGTACTGTATGTGGTAGTGATTAAATTAAATCATACATTTAGACTGAGTGGTTTCAATACATTCGGCTACGACTGATTATATTATAGACCTGTACAGCTGGTCAGGTGTGATCACCTCATGAGTCACAGAGCTCCGCAGCAGCTGCAACAAACAATACATCCCATTCTGACTAGATGAGTTTAATACAGTACCCAGATCTGAGAGGGAGACTGTCAGAGATATTCTGTTACAGAGCGAAGCTGGTCTTTCTTCACTGGTCTTTCACTGGTCTTTCTTCGCCGGACTTTCTTCGCCGGACTTTCTTCGCCGGTCTTTCTTCGCCGGACTTTCTTCGCCGGTCTTTCTTCACTGGTCTTTCTTCGCCGGACTTTCTTCGCCGGACTTTCTTCGCCGGTCTTTCTTCGCCGGTCTTTCTTCGCCGGTCTTTCTTCGCCGGTCGTTCTTCGCCGGTCTTTCTTCGCCGGTCTTTCTTCGCCGGTCTTTCTTCGCCGGTCTTTCTTCGCCGGTCTTTCTTCGCCCGTCTTTCTTCGCTGGTCTTTCTTCAGTCCAAACAGGGAATTAGAAAGCAAAGCTGCAAATGTGGAGCAGCTCGGACTGCAATTCAACCGACTTCAGCTGTGCGTTATGTATTATTGGGATTCATGTATCTTCTTAACACCTCATCTGTATTCAGCTGGCTCCAGAGATGTGCTATTGATCAGAGGGACAAGATCTAGCGGCAGACTCGGCCGAGGTGGAAGGGGGCGAAGCCAAGCATCACAACTGAGTGTTAATACAGTTAGTTCTGATTAGGACGAGGTGATGCAATCCCTTGTTTGCACCTTGAGGCATCTTGCAGGTCAGACAGGTCATCCGGTCACCTCTTTCCTCAACGTTTCACTGATGAGCCCACTAACACCTCGGTGAGCGGTCAGCGGTGAGGCCTAGCCACCCAGGCTCACCCTCTTTGACGTCACCTCGTCCGCGATGCTATTTGGGTGACCAGGTGTTGTCTCTCCTCTTGAACCCAGAGCCGCTGGCCTGCCCTTTCCGCAGCACAGGAGAGAGCTGTGATGGCCAGACGTTCGGTCCTGAGAAGAGAGGAAAGACCCGCACACTGATATCTCCCGGTTCACTTCATTGAAAACACGCAACGTTTCGACCGTTAGGTCTTCATCAGGCGACTTTGAAACGTCGAAACGTTGCGTATTTTCAATAAAGTGAACCGGGAGATATCAGTGATATCGGGAGGTATCGGTGTGCGGATCTTTCCACTCTCCTCACGTATGGACTCCAAGATCCAAGTCCCTGGCCTACTAAGGTTGGATGTGCGCACAGCTCTTTTGCCTTGTCGTTGATGTTGATCCTGGCCTCGGATTCCCATGTTCAGCAGGCTGGTAGTTCACACGCCTACGGAAACTCGGCATGCAGCCAACCTCCCCTGGGACAAACCTTCGCTTTCAGGCCGCGTTGTTCGGCGTCGGCCGCCAGCTCAGCATATTCAGGCCTGTTGCATTATTTTATCATCCACAGCATCTTCGCAGGGCACTGTAAGCTAGCGAGTACTTTACAGTACTGTAGAGAGTCAGGGTTCTTCCTAGCATACTGATATCTACCTCATTAGTACCAGGCGGGTCATATGGCACCATATAGGGAAGAGTGGAAGCAGAGAGAGAGGGAGAGAGAGGGATGGACGCATGTACAGATGGGCAGCGGAATGGAGGGGAGGGAGGGAGAGAGAAAGAGGGTGTATCAGAAAAATTGAACGAGAGGGTGAGAATGGACAATGAGAGAGCAGCCGGCGAGATGACGTCCTGACGGAGAGTGTTCTAGAAGGTTCCACATTCAGCTGGAGGTCCAGCCAGAGAAGAAGGCGGTGGGGGGCGGATGGAGCTTAGAGCCATCATGTCTCATACCGGGAGCACATCTCCCCAGGACGCTGCAGTGTTTCGAGTAGAGAAGAGCAGGACATAGTGTGTGTGTGTGTGTGTGTGCACGTGTGTGTGGGCGTGCACGTGGGCATGTGAGAGGAGGACCTCTGCCGCTGCGGGGCTTCAGCGAGACCGAGACACAGGGAGACCGAGCAGAGGCGTGCGCCATGACAGACAGATGACTAACACAGACTCTTTAATAATTCAACGGCGTCTAAAAGGGCCTGTAGAGGAAAGCAGTCCGTGTATTTATGAGGCTGGCCTTGCAGCGGACTGGCAAGCTACAAATGACTGGTCCTTGCGTAGGCCAACCCGCACCAGGAAGACAAATGACTGAAAAACACGCAGAGGGAATTACAGTGATGCAGAGGGGAATTACAGTGATGGAACAGATCAGCATGGGAAAGCAAGAGAGGTTTTACAGTATAACAGCCTTTATGGAAATGCCTCTTTTTTCTTTTTTAATACTCCTCGTAAAATGTGTTTCGTACAGTATGTGAAAGTAGCACACATTTCTCTCTCCCAAAGTTTATTCCTCTGTTCTGTTCTGCTTCTCCATACCAGCCTCCCAGCTGAGCTCATATTCTGTAATTGTGTTGCACCAAAATCAATTGCATTGAGACTTCAAGGTCCCATGTTTTAACTCTTACCTAAAACGATTAGCATTTACAACCAGCTGTCTGGAGTCTGCCAACATAGGCCGGTGAAATAATAATTCTTACAGTTTTCAAGAGTTCAACAAAGACCGCAGCACCAATATTACATTTGTAAAGTTCACATAAGTAGACTGAACAGAACAGATGATTGAACAAGTAATGAATGAATGAGAGTGATGTAGTATCCAGGCAGTAGACTAGACGGAGGGCACACATCACACCAGTCTTACAATCACTACACTGGTTACCTGTCAAGATTCAAGATTCATTTATTCGTCCTGAGGGAAATTTGTCTTGGACATACAGGCTGCTACATACAGTGCAAAGGTACCATAACAAGGACAAAACAAACATAGACATGTGCAAACGTGTAAACATAAAGTGTAAAGTGCATTCCTACATTCATAGCATACATAACACAATCAACACTGCTTCTGGTCTGAGTTTAGGAGACTAACTGATAGTGGAATGAAGGAGTTGTTGTATCTGTTGAGGGATCGTTTCTTGTTTTTAACTGGAACTCTGTAACGTCTGCCAGATGGAAGCAGCTGTATTCTGCATGCAAGACATTTGACTGGGTGAATAGGGATCAGCTTGCCCTTAAACCTCTGGAAAGGGGTAAAGATGGCAGATTGTATAGAGCAATCCAGGCCCTATATAGGTCTCCAGTTGTCTGTGTGGATGTCAATAATATGTATACGGACTGGTTTGATACTACCTTTGGAGTAAAACAAGGTGACATACTCGCTCCTTCTCTCTTTGCTGTGTTTGTGAATGACCTAGTCATACGGATTAAGGAAGCTCGTTGAGGTAACGTTTAGATGATAACAGTAATCTGGCTCTATTATTATACGTGGAAGTTATAATTTTCCTGGCAGAGGAAGAGTCAGATTTACAGAGCATCTTAAACGTGCCTCGTCTACGGTGCCAAAAGTGGAGGTTAACAATAAACCAAAGCACAACACAAATAATGCACTTCAGAAAGAAATGCACTGAGAGAAGCACACAAACACTTAATATTGGTCCAGTCACATTAGAATATGCTGAAGTGTACAAATATATAGGATTTTTTCTTGATGAATATATGACTTGTGAGGCTGGAATCCGCTCCCTTGCTGACTCTGCTGAAAGAGCCCCAGGCTCAATTATTAACAAAATAAAGGAATGTAATGAACTAGTTGTTCCACTTAAACACAACTGTATAATGCCCATGTCTCACCCATACTGAACTGTGCTGCTGGTCTATGGGACTCAAAAGAAGCTTAGACTATAGATCATGTTGAGAATAGAGCTGTGCGATGCTTCCTGGGAGTGCATAGATCTGGGAGTGCATAGATTGGCTCCGGTTTCAGCAATCCAGGGAGATATAGGTTGGACCCCAGGGGCCGTCCAACGAAAGGAATGTCAGAGGACAGAATAAATCATAAAGTATTCATATGGGGCAAATTAAACACATCTTCATGGGCCAAAGAGCTTTGCACAATCTTTGAGGAGCTGGACATGATGCATATAGGAACAACCTATGCTGCAATTTACCTCTGGCCAAAAAATAAGCCCCTAGAAATGAGAAGAAAGCTGGCTGGAGACTATTTTTGTTGAAACCAAAACTAACCCAGCAAACATGCG
>NC_140266.1:772951-780748 GCF_949987555.1 Borostomias antarcticus | reverse complement strand
CAAGGCCACTTTCGCCTAAGTGCGCGATTTGGGATTGAGCTATACAGTTTTACAAGCAGGGTTTAGAATTTAGACAGGATGTGTTTAAAAGCAATAAGCCAATGGCAGAGGAGAATGTCGTCTCACTGACTCACCTAGATAAGGATGAAAAATCAAATCAAATCAAACTTTATTTGTATAGCGCATTTCATACACAGAGGCAACGCAATGCGCTTTACAGAGAGCAGCAAGGGGGGGGGGGGGGGGGGGGGGGACATAGATCCTACCCCTACGTTTTCCAGAGGGAAGAAAAAAGTTCACCCAAGGTCCGAAAGTGAGCTGTAAAAATGATTCCCTGACCTCTCTCAATGAGACGTTCGAACAAGCTCCTGTCTATTGGCTAAGAACATATAGAGAGCAGTGATGGGCTAACTACTTCATAAGAGACATGACTCACAGTAGAATAGATCAATTAAATAGTTACAGAGCTGTTGCCTAAGGCCATAATAGGATATTTAATTGTGTCATATAATAAGGCACTTAGCGGACAGGCTGCTAAAGAATGTAGAGTAAACTAGGTAGAGCCGCTAAGCAGAGGTGGGGAGTCAGAAAGCAGAGAGCCAAGAATAAAAATAAAAAAAAGGGGGAAAGGGAGGGAGGGGTGGTGGTTGACATGACAGGGACAGCTGGTGACACAGAGTGGGATGGAGCTGGACACGAAGATGGCAGGGGGCCTCTCCAGGAGCCATGGGGACACATTAGGAGGACCTTGACCTGGAAAGGGAGGGGGACTTTATTGGACCTTACGAGGGGGAGACACCAAAGAGGAGAGAGGAAGACTGGGTCAGTAGCCGCACTGGGTCTTTGCACCGGTCAGGGGGATTTCTACCAGATACAGGGGGGCGTCTACAGGACCTGGTTAGAGTATATAACGCGCTGCAGCGTTCTGTATCATTTGTAGTTTAGAGAGACTTTCTTCGGTAAGCCAGACAGCAGTGCGTTGCAGTAGTCTAGCCTGCTGGTGATGAAAGCATGCATTAGTCTTTCAGTGTCAGCCAGTGTCAGCAATGTTTCGTAAGTGATAAAAAGATTTATTCTCGATGTGGGGTTCGAAAATAAAATCCAAGTCAAGTATGACTCCTAGGCTTTTGAAAAGGTTTTTCTAGCCGTGACTTAGTTCGAGAAAGTAGGGAGATCCCTCTGTAGTTTTTATAGTCTCTGACGGTATCTTTCTCTAGGAGTTTTACAACGTCTCCCTCTGCCCATTCGGTAGATTAGTCTTTTCCTCTTCTCAAATCCTGCCAAAGAAGTCTGCGGATGTAATTGTGCCAGATTTAAGGGCGTCTGGTTGGATATTTTCAGGACTAGCAGCCGTGTTGCTTAATTGCGGTCTTTATTTCAGCTTTTGTTGGTCTCTTGCAGCTGATACAGAACGTGGCGGTATCCCAGCTCATGGGTATGTTTGGTGCCAGGCGTTGGTCTATTTCAAACAGCTTCAACGTGTTCTACCCATCTTTCCAGCTGCTCTTCCAGGGTTGAGTCCTGTATTGTCATTGTTTATTGTCATGTGCTAGGCTGTGTAGTTTTTGCTGCAACAAAATGGATTTCCCTCCAGGGATGAATAAAGTCCATATGTATTTGTCTGTCTGTCTGTCTGTCTGTCTGTCTGTCTGTCTGTCTGTCTGTCTGTCTGCCTGTCTCTGTCTGTCTGTCTGTCTGTCTGTCTGTCTGTTCTGTCTGTCTGTTTTGTCTGTCTGTCTGTCTGTCTGTCTGTCTGTCTGTCTGTCTGTCTGTCTGTCTGTCTGTCTGTTCTGTCTGTCTGTCTGTCTGTTCTGTCTGTCTGTCTGTCTTGTCTGTCTGTCTGTCTGTCTGTCTGTCTTGTCTGTCTGTCTGTTCTGTCTGTCTGTCTGTCTGTCTGTCTGTTCTGTCTGTCTGTCTGTCTGTCTGTCTGTCTGTCTGTCTGTTCTGTCTGTCTGTTCTGTCTGTCTGTCTGTCTGTCTCTGTCTGTCTGTCTGTCTGTCTGTCTGTCTGTCTGTCTGTCTGTTCTGTCTGTCTGTCTGTCTGCCTGTTTTGTCTGTCTGTCTGTCTGTCTTGTCTGTCTGTCTGTCTGTCTGTCTGTCTGTCTGTCTGTCTGTCTGTCTGTCTGCCTGTCTAGGATTTGTTTATTCCTTTTGTGTATTTCCCAGTTTCTTTGTGACGGCAACTCGTTCATGTTCCTCTGCACAGCTGCATCCTCTGCCTCCCGGGCTCGCCTCTCGTACTCTTTGTACCTCTTTATGCCAACTGTTATTCCCTTTGTGCCAAAGCCTTTTCAGCTCTCGTTGATTATGTTTTCTTGAGCCCTCTCCTCTGTTGGATGTTGTAGACGGTTTCTGGTTTTATCCACTCCCTGTGCTTCCGGGTCTTTCTAGCTATGACATCCTCACAAGTCGGGCACCAAGAGGCTTTTAGGTGATCCTGCACTCTTCGTCAATTCTGCATCCTTCTACCCTCTTCAGTTGTAGCTCTGAAATTTTTCGTTGTGCTTGAATTTATTCACTGTTAGTGCATTAGGCTACTAATTTAACTCTATAATGTGGTGGTGATTTTCCTCAGTGTTTAGCTGTGTTTTAAACCGTTCCCTATTCCATGGTTTAGCCCACGTTGCGTTCCGCCTCTCCTCTGTGTGATGGTGAAGGATTGGGGCATAGGGGGTCTGGGGGTCATTTGTTTTTCAGGTCAAACTCTGCCAGCTCATCCCACTCTCCTTCTTCCAGTCTGTTTATTTCTCCTTCCCTCCCTCCCTCCCTCCTTCACTCCCTGCCTCACTGTCCTTCTGTCTTTCTCGCCCCTGCCCATACCCTCTCCCTCCCTCCCTCCCTCCCTCCATCCCTCCCTCCCTCACTCCCTCACTCCCTCACTCCCTCCATCCCTCCCTCCCTCCCTCCCTCCCTCCCTCCATCCCTCCCTCCCTCCCTCACTCCCTCCCTCACTGTCCTTCTGTCTTTCTCGTCCCTGCCCATACCCTCTCCCTCCCTCCCTCCCTCCATCCCTCCCTCCCTCCCTCACTCCCTCCCTCACTTTCCTTCTGTCTTTCTCGCCCCTGCCCACACCCTCTCCCTCCCTCCCTCCCTCTTTCCCTCCATCCCTCACTCCCTCCCTCCCTCCCTCCCTCCCTCTTTCCCTCCATCCCTCACTCCCTCCCTCCCTCCCTCCCTCCCTCACTCCCTCACTCCCTCCATCCCTCCCTCCCTCCCTCCCTCCCTCCCTCCCTCCCTCCCTCCCTCCCTCCCTCACTCCCTCCCTCACTTTCCTTCTGAGGAAAGATGTGGAAAAAAAGATATATCTTGATAGAGCGCCCCAGTTAACCACTATCCCTCTGTTTCTCCCCCCCCCCCTCGGTCTCTCTCCCCCCTCTCTCCCTCTGACCTTCCTGTCTGGGGGGATTAACTGTGAGATGGAGAGATCTACACTAGTTGGATTGAGTAAGGACAGCGCCATGCCTCTGTTGTCTGAGTGTGATGATTCAGACCCTGTTCTGCTGAGGCAGTGCTGAAAGTGGCTGACTCACATAGTGACTGTACGACCCTTAAAGATTCGCAGACTTCGCAGCACGTTGACGCTAAGCGTGTGAGGGCTGAACTGTCCTATTGTCAAATCGTCAAGTGCGCAAGGCTTCTCTGGCGGACATTTTGAGCCCTTAATGCCCCCCTTACCGCAAGTTTGCACTTTTGCAGACTTTTGCTTAAGGGAATTGCCCACAGCTCATATCGTTGTGACGTGAAACACAGGGTTACCTGAAGAACGGCCAATTAGCAAGCATGGAAGGATCAACCCTTATGTTGACGTTACAAATATGTCGTCATGTTTTCAGCTAGACTTGCTTATCTGCAAGTACATAGCGTTATATCATTATTTTGGTTTCAATATTTATCGGTTATCAAAAGTTTATTTGTGTAATTTGATTTGTTTGAAAATATGTAGGCTATGGTTATAAATGACATATATATATTTCTGTTGCCATAAATAATATGATTCCGCAGTTAAAAGCTGCATGACATTAATTAGCCATCTCAGTGCAGTGTTCTTTGAATTGAGATTTCCAATATTTGTGCAGAAGTGTTGTCATTGTTGAGTAAATATTTTTGGATTCATCACAAACACAGGCAGTAAAGTAGAGTAATTAGCTTATGACCATAAAATGAAATGATTTCAACACGTTGAACATAAATCTTTTCAAGTGCTGTCCCATTCCTTTTTATACTGTACCATTTCAAGCCGTTGCAGTCTCTCGCACTCAACCACTTTACCAGGTGACGTCAAGAAGTCTGTGAGGGTTCAGGATTGGGCCACTGACTGACTGACTGACTGACTGATTGACTGACTGACTGACTGACTGACTGACTGACTGACTGACTAACTGACTGACTGACTGACTGACTGACTGACTAACTGACTGACTGACTGACTGACTGACTGACTGATTGACTGACTGACTGACTGACTGACTGACTGACTGATTGACTGACTGACTGACTGACTGACTGACTGACTGACTGACTGACTGACTGATTGACTGACTGACTGACTGACTGACTGACTGACTGACTGACTGACTGACTGACTGACTGACTGAAGGACTGACTGACTGACTGACTGACTGACTGACTGACTGACTGGCTGACTGACTGACTGGCTGACTGACTGACTGACTGACTGACTGACTGACTGACTGACTGGCTGACTGACTGACTGACTGACTGGCTGACTGACTGACTGACTGACTGACTAACTGACTAACTGACTGACTGACTGACTGACTGACTGACTGGCTGACTGACTGACTGGCTGACTGACTGACTGACTGACTAACTGACTGACTGACTGACTGACTGACTGACTGACTGACTGACTGGCTGACTGGCTGACTGACTGACTGACTGAATCTAACTATTACTTCCATCCCCAGACGTGGGTCTAGATGTGAAGCACGCTCACTTTCACAAGTCAATGGACAAATTAAATCTCCATTCTTGAAGCGATAAGCAGAACATGAATAGCTGATGAGCCAGGCTCTCTCCTCTTAGGCTTTAATTGGATTAGCTCGTTAATGAATACAGTAGGCGTGGGGGTAGAACAACAGAGCTACCCCCGCGCCCCAGGTCTGTCCTCTCCCATCAACGCCACACATTTGTAACGCGCTCCCCATCCAGTCGTTACACTGGCCCGGAGCGCCATTCACACACCAATGGCGGCAGCTGCCATGCAAGGCGCTTGCCTGCTCGTTGGGAGCAATTTGGGGTTCAGTGTCTTGCCCAAGGACACTTCGACAGGTAGTCAGGAGGAGCCGGGATTCGAACCGCCGACCCTACGATCGCTGAACGACCCGCTCTACCTCCTGCAGACCCCAGCTGTACCAGCCGACGCTGTTGCATCCAATTGTGTTACAGTATGATCAATATCCAGACCTCAGATGCTAGACTTACAGTATATTATTTCTAACACCTCAGTCGTCACTGGCTCATGAGAACAGCTTGTGTTCCCGGGGAAAGGGATGAGAAATGAGACGGAACCCTCAGCCAGAAATCATCAATTCAACACTTCAATAATTCAACTTGTTCAGTATTTATGATGTAGAGGCGTAAAGGTTTGTGAGTTTGGCACAACGGAACCAGATGGCTGTTAACAAATGCACGCCGCGCCCATCTGACACTCCAGACAGACCTAAGCAAACGCTAAAGTGAGTGACAGTAATTCACAGTTACTTGCTAATTACAATTTAACAGTAGTCATTTGAAAGTAAACAGTGGCAGAAACGGTGCGTACGGCAGCCCTAGCCCTGGTCTACTCCACCAGTGAATACTGAGCAGCGATTTGGTGTCGCAGCGCTCACACCCGCCTCATCGACCCGCCTATCAACGAAGCCTTGTGCGTCGTGACAGGATGCCTGCGTCCCACTCCTGTGGACATCCTTCCCATCCCTGCAGGATATCCAGCCCGCTGGCCTCCGCCGCACAGGAACCACAGCACGTCTGGCCTGCCGGGCCGTGGAGCCTAACCACCTGCTCCACGACAGGCTCACTGCAACAGAGCAGCCTCCTCGGCGCGTCAAATCAAGGCACTTTTTGTGCCGCATGGGATCTCCTGCAGCAATGCAGAGATCTTAACATCAGTGAGGCAGGATGGGCGGACTACACCTGGCGTGCCGAGTGGGAGGCGAACACCCCCGACGCCGGTCCTTCCCCTCCCGGGATGGACTTACCCAGACCGGCGTGCGTGAGGCTTAATCATCTCCAGACCGGTGTTGGACGCTTGCGCTCATCGATGCACAGATGGGGCTTGGTATCCTGTGCGGCGTGCGAGTGTGGCGCCGAGGAACAAACCGCAGACCACGACATCCAGGACTGTCTGATATACCGGACACCCAACGGAATGCGTGGCCTGGCGGTCGTGGATGACGAAACGGTGACATGGCTCCTGGAGGTGTGCCCGGATATATAGCCCGGTTGACCCCCATCACCCAGGCTCGGGGTGGTAAAAGGATAGCCCCTCGGCCCCGAGCCTGGGGGGGAGAGGACACGACATCAAAACCCACAAGAAGAAGAAGTAGAAGTAGTAATTTTGACTCAGGTCTGTTCTCTACCCCTCGCTGTAATTGGTCTCCCATTAAAAGGTCAGAGGTCACCAACACAGATGCACATGTACAGTCTGCTTTGTTCTGTGAATGAAGGAATGAATGAATTAGCATTAGTGAATAAACAAACTAACAAACTTTTCTAATCAGCCGCTCAGTTAATGGCATATGTGGTGGATGGTAATTAAACAACATGCAATAAAATGATTTATCTCTTTCTCTCTACTGTACAATACATGTACAGTATGTAGGATCTTAAGCATTAATTAATTAATTAATTTCAGCGCTTTGGGTTTGAGAAATGCGCTTCATAAATCAGATTTATTATTATTTATTATTAATATGTCTACGCTGCTGTAATAAATGGAAATGACTCAATGAATCTCCTCTGTTAAGCACTTTGTCATCTGCAGACCTGTTTGGCTCTGATACAGCTCATCAATTCAGTTCTGGGAGGAGGGGGGCGTGCGACTACAGGCCTGCGTGCTGAGATTCAATCAGCAAGACAGGCTGCCCTTCCACGGCGTTATTTGGGAGTGTTGGCAAACCAAATCGTAACCCTTAAGCAGACTGAATTCACTTTAGTCGATTAGATTTACCCCCAGAGAGAGTAGGTGCGCATAATGTACCGAACCTGTAAGGCAGCAAATTCAGTGCTTTCGATTTTTCTTCAAAAGACTTTTGCAAGACAGTGCATTTTTAATGTTCTTTCCTATAAGCCTGCTAGATTATAATTTCATGTATGTACAAATCGTAATGAGCAGATGAGAATTTGTGCATTTATATTTGATCAACGCTTCATTTTTTTTGTATAAATTATGTTTCAGCTGCAATTGTCGCGCACTTCAGTCATAATAAAATATAATAATAATAATAAAATATAAAGATAATAATCTCCATTCAGAGCTCAGATTGGCAAATTCATCAGCATTTGTAAGTGGACAGTGGACAGTGGACAGTGTCCCAACTGTCTTCACCTCAGTCGGTTGCTTGTCACCCCCACTCCTCTCCTCTGGTATATTTCCGGGAAGGAGACAAGGGATAGTGGACAAGTGGAGGAGAGGAGTATATAGCGAGAGGTGTAGGTAGCATACTAGCTACACATGCCGTACCTTGGGCAGCAGGTGTGTGAGGTGGTTACATCTGTTAGCTGTCTTTACGTGAGGAGGATTGGAGACTGTCGTCCCCTTCTCTCTCTCTCTCTC
>NC_140266.1:760451-767951 GCF_949987555.1 Borostomias antarcticus | reverse complement strand
ACACGGCCTCTAGCCTTGCTGGGGGGTCTTCATGGCTGGCTTTCCATTACGCTACGACAGGGGGGGGGGGGGGATGCCGGGGGGGGGGGGGGGGGGGTGTCCAGCTGGGAGTTCATTCCTGCTCTGTAGCCGTAGCCCCGGTCACAGCTCTAGGGGACCAGGGGCATTGTGGTTCTTAAGTGCATTAGTGAACCGTGGCAGAGCGGTGCGAAGGACTGGAGAGTCAGAGGATGAGGTTTAGAGGGGGTGGGGGGACGAGTTTAAGGAAGAGGGGGAGAGAGTTAGAGGAAGGAAACTATGCCGAAGTCACACTACCCGATTTTAGCGCGATTTTCCGCTCACCGTCAATTTTTTTATTAAGTTTTTTTAAATCGTAGTTCCAGCTCGGAGGCAAATCTTAGCACGCACCCAGGAGTGTGGATAGTTTAATGTGAACTGCTACAGTAGCAGGTTCAATATCTGGACCTGTTGGCGAGTCCTACAGCCAATGAGAGCCCAAGAAATGGAGGAAGTTTAGTGGGCGTTCGGCAGGAGCCTGATGTTTCCTCCAAGATGTACCTCAACCGGGTTGCAAAAGACAGAGAAATAGAGGATTCTCTTCAACAGCTCAGTCAGCAAAAATAGGTCGATTTTTTAAACGATTCATGTGAGACCTTCTGTTGCCCGTCAGTCATGTACTGTAGTGTGGAAACCCTCCATGACTTCAAGACACCCTATTACAAGACAGACAGTCGTGAGAGGAAGAGAGTTAGAGGGAGTGGGGGAGAGAGATATAGGAAGAGAGTTAGAGGGAGTGGGAGAGAGAGTTAGAGGGAGTGGGAGAGAGAGAGTTAGAGGGAGAAGGGGAGAGAGAGTTAGAGGGAGTGGGGGAGAGAGATATAGGAAGAGAGTTAGAGGGAGTGGAAGAGAGAGTTAGAGTGAGAGAGAGTTAGAGAGAGAGAGTTAGAGGGAGTGGGAGAGAGAGAGTTAGAGGGAGTGGGAGAGAGAGTTAGAGGGAGAAGGGGAGAGAGTTAGAGGGAGAAGGGGAGAGAGAGAGTTAGAGGGAGTGGGAGAGAGAGTTAGAGGGAGAAGGGGAGAGAGAGTTAGAGGGAGTGGGAGAGAGAGTTAGAGGGAGAAGGGGAGAGAGAGAGTTAGAGGGAGAAGGGGAGAGAGAGAGTTAGAGGGAGAAGGAGAGAGAGAGAGTTAGAGGGAGTGGGAGAGAGAGTTAGAGGGAGAAGGGGAGAGAGAGAGTTAGAGGGAGAAGGGGAGAGAGAGAGTTAGAGGGAGTGAGAGAGAGAGAGTTAGAGGGAGAAGGGGAGAGAGAGTTAGAGGGAGAAGGGAAGAGAGAGAGAGTTAGAGGGAGAAGGAGAGAGAGTTAGAGGGAGAAGGGGAGAGAGAGAGTTAGAGGGAGAAGGGGAGAGAGAGAGTTAGAGGGAGAAGGGGAGAGAGAGTTAGAGGGAGAAGGGGAGAGAGAGAGTTAGAGGGAGTGGGAGAGAGAGTTAGAGGGAGAAGGGGAGAGAGAGTTAGAGGGAGTGGGAGAGAGAGTTAGAGGGAGAAGGGGAGAGAGAGAGTTAGAGGGAGTGGGAGAGAGAGTTAGAGGGAGAAGGGGAGAGAGAGTTAGAGGGAGAAGGAGAGAGAGAGTTAGAGGGAGAAGGAGAGAGAGAGTTAGAGGGAGAAGGGAAGAGAGAGAGAGTTAGAGGGAGAAGGAGAGAGAGTTAGAGGGAGTGAGAGAGAGAGAGAGAGAGTTAGAGGGAGAAGGAGAGAGAGAGAGTTAGAGGGAGTGGGAGAGAGAGAGTTAGAGGGAGAAGGGAAGAGAGAGAGAGTTAGAGGGAGAAGGAGAGAGAGTTAGAGGGAGTGAGAGAGAGAGAGAGAGAGAGAGAGAGTTAGAGGGAGAAGGAGAGAGAGAGTTAGAGGGAGTGGGAGAGAGAGAGTTAGAAGGAGTGGGAGAGAGAGAGTTAGTGGGTGTGGGTGTGGATGCGCTGGTGCAAGTGGACTCTGCTGTCAAAACAACAAAAACACACAAATAAAGAAGTATTGTTGCTTCCACTCTCACACCAATTCAGTGGTGCCAGTGGGCGGCATTTATACTGTGAGTGAATTTAACCAATTGAACTTGGTTCCATGCAGCAGTGTATACACCCTGATTGAATACCTTTACAAATAGTATAATAGAAACAACACACAGTAGTTGTTGGGCATAACTCTACGAGGCTGCCCTTGGCTGGTTTAGAACCAGATGTGTGTGTGTGTGTGTGTGTGTGTGTGTGTGTGTGTGTGTGTGTGTGTTCCAGGAGTGTACGTTCTGTAGTGTGTGTGTTCCAGGAGTGTGCATTCTATAGTGTGTTTGTTCCAGGAGTGTGTGTTCCAGGGATGTGTATTCTAGAGCATAGGGTACTGTGTAGTGTGTGTTCAAGGGTGTGTGTTCAGGAGTGTGTGTGGTCTCTGAAGTTGTTACCACGGCACCTGGTGTCAGCACCATTATTGGAGCACGGGACAGTCAATAATTCAAGGGGAAAGAACGATCAATATACACACACATACACACAAACATGTATAGACAAGCACATACACACACACACACATATAGACACGCACAACAGTACACAGACATACACACTTTTAGACACGCACAATAGTTCACACACTCAGGAATGTACACAGACATAGAGGCATGCATTCCTCTCTCGCTCGAGCACACGCACACATGCACGCACACACACA
This sequence comes from Borostomias antarcticus, assembly GCF_949987555.1. Taxonomy (NCBI): domain Eukaryota; kingdom Metazoa; phylum Chordata; class Actinopteri; order Stomiiformes; family Stomiidae; genus Borostomias; species Borostomias antarcticus. Next base: position 765,251 of record NC_140266.1, on the reverse strand, counting down.
CGCACACACACACACACACACACACACAGCCCTCGTGTTGTCCTAGCAGTGCAGAAGCGTATGATGGAGTGTGACCTTCACAGCTTCTGCCGCCGTTGCTGCTAATTATCCTACAGACGATAACCAGGAAGAGTGATAACAAGCAAGACATCATGCTCTGACAGGAAATTAGTCACTCTCTCTGCCTGTACTGGGGAGAAACGCACTTCCTCATTACAGGTCTGTTTGCCTGGCGTTTATCAGTGACCAGCACACAAGCGTTTTCCACGAGGTCACTCCTAGCGGTCCTCCTGCCGACCTGAAACATCTTCCACTTGACTCTGCGGTGCGTCATCCAGTAGCACTGCAGTTTGCATTCACCACAGCTTCCTGATAGAGATGCACACAACCCTACTAACACAATCCGGTTGTGCGAACGTTGTGCTTACGCGCTCTAAAGGTGACGCTTCATCTGCTCCACGTGACGAATTTGCGTGATCGTGCATGTAAACGCGGTATCTGCCGATGAGTCGGCGCTACGTAAAAACGTCACGTCGTGGATAAGTTGCTTGACTTGTAGCAGGTAGCTTTACAGGCGGCTTGTAGCAGTTGGCTTTACAGGCAGCTTGTAGCAGTTGGCTTTACAGGCGGCTTGTAGCAGTTGGCTTTACAGGCAGCTTGTAGCAGTTGGCTTTACAGGCGGCTTGTAGCAGTTGGCTTTACAGGCGGCTTGTAGCAGTTAGCGTTACAGGCAGCTTGTAGCAGTTAGCTTTACAGGCGGCTTGTAGCAGTTAGCGTTACAGGCAGCTTGTAGCAGTTAGCTTTACAGGCATCTTGTAGCAGTTAGCTCAGTTGTAAATGCTTAAGGTCATGGTTGTACAACTGCAGTATACCATCAAGTAGCAGTAAGCTTAGCCGAAAGGCTAAACCGACAGTATAAGATAAGATAAGACATTGTTGATTCCCCCCAGGGGGAAATTTGGCATTTCAGCAATGAAAATTACAGAAAGGTTGGAAAGAAGAGAAAGACCAGATACAGAATAACAAAAGACACTAGATAAAGGGGGGTAGCAGAGACTATGTACATCCACATGTGCAGTAACTGTGCAATATAGAATAAGATATATGTACAGTGCCTGCATACATTCAGGCTGTATAAATATAACTATATATATATATAAGTCTAGGAGTAAACTATATATATACAAGATATATATGTACCTGCATACATTCAGTCTTTGTAACTATATATAATAGTATATAAGTCAAGGAGTATACATATATACATACAAGACATACATACAAGCTGTCTGGGTATATCTAGTAATACACATGTATACATACAGACGTGCACACCCCTATGATACACAGAACGCTCGGGCACTGTTTACTGTCTGATGGCTGCTGGCACAAAGGAACGTCTGAACCGTTCCCTATTGCACCTGGGTGGGAGGAGCCTGTGGGTGGGAGGAGCCTGTGGCTGAAAGTGCTCCTCATCTGCCACAGCTCGTCATAGAGGGGATGGGAGGGGTTGTTCAGGGTAGACTTCAGTTTGCCCCTCATCCTCCTCTCCACCACAGACTGTCCAGTTGTTGACCCACGATGGAGCCCTCCTCACTAGCTTGTTTGACTCCCCAGACTTGACGCTGCCTCCCCAGCAGGTGGCAGTAAAGAGCAGTGTGCTGGCTAGGACAGACTGGTAGAACATCCTCAGCAGCCTGCTACACACGTCGAAGGACCTGAGGCTCCTGAGGAAGAAGAGAACGCTCTGTCCTTTCCTGTAGAGGGCCTCAGTGTTGTCAGTCCAGGTGGTTGTTCAGGTGCACTCCCAGGAACTTGTATGAGTCCACCATCTCAACTTCCTCCCATTCGGGGGTGATGACCTGCCTGTTAGCCTCACAGGGGAGGAGAGGGGCAGGGGCAGGGGCAGGGGCAGGGGCAGGGGCAGGGGCAGGGGCAGGGGCAGGGGCAGGGGCAGGGGCAGGGGCAGGGGCAGGGGCAGGGGCAGAGGCGTTGGGCTGCCTTCTATCCTCACAGGGATAGGGGGTGGGGGCTGTGTCGGCCCTGTTAACGAACTGGTTAAGCTCCCTGGCACGTTCTTGACCCTCCTCCACAGCTGGGCCTGAAGTACCTAGTCCCATGGTGCTCTTTCCTGTTCAACTGCCCGTGGCGACATTGGAGAATCAGAGGACAAAGCAGCTAAAACCACATTCACTGTTTTCTCACGTGTACACTGTAAACACTCATGCAAATAGACATGAACTCACATGCACTCATACGCACTCCTCAAAGCCAGCAGTGGCCCGTCAGAGTCCATCAAACAGAAGAGTGTGTGCGTGTGTGTGTGTGTGTTTGTGTGTGTGTGTGTGTGTGTGTGTGTGTGTGTGTGTGTGTGTGTGTGTGTGTGTGTGTGTGCGCGTGTGTGTGTAGCACAATGCAGTACAGATAATAAGCTCACCTACAGTGGAGCAGAACAGGACCTGCGTGTAGCTAGTAAATGCCAACACACACACACACACACACACACACACACAAACACACACACACACACACACACACACACACGTCAAATCTTGAAGAATGCTGTTGGAAACCATCATTACTCAAATCTGCCAGTTGGGTGTTTCTGTGACGAGATCCAGTGACCGTGTCCTTCTGACCAATAGCATTCCTCTGGTGTTGTGATTGGTCTATAAGTCTCAGCAGAGAGAGAACATTGGTTAAGCAGAAATGCTCTGGCTTTGACACAAACACAAGGGACAGTAGATTTGATTCTGTTCTATTCTTACCTCAGATCTAATACAGTCTCCACTGCGCTCATGGGAGCAATACCTATAGGGGTAGGTGTGTGTGTGTGTGTGTGTGTGTGTGTGTGTGTGTGTGTGTGTGTGTGTGTGTGTGTGTGTGGTACAGTGCAATACAGATATTAAGCTCAGACTCAGGACTTCATGCTTGGTGTGTGTGTGTGTGTGTGTGTGTGTGTGTGTGTGTGTGTGTGTATCAATTTGTGTGTGTGTGTGTGTGTGTCGCAGGTCTCTAAGGGCCAGGTTCTATTGGATTCATTAGAGAGCTGGCTTCAGCCTCACAGGCTGTAGAGGACTCTGTAGAGGTCATGGAGAGAGAAACAGAACACACACATAAACACAAACACACAGAGCAAAAGAGTGTGCAGTGTAAGCAAACTGTGGTCTCTCACAAGCACGCACACGCACACACAAACACACACACACACACAATTTAGCATTTATATCATTGTGGGTTCCTTAAACCTAACCCTAAACATAACCTTTGACCCCTAAGGACCATTTTTTTCTTGTCATCTGGGACATCTGGGTAGTTTAACAAGCACACACACACACACACACACACACACACAAAAACTATGAGCATGTCTGGAGGGTTCACGAACTGTAGCACTGTATGTCCAAAACCTTCTGCACGGCCTTCTATCAACACTGGTAACAACAGGCTTCTGTGGAGCACACAGACAGACCGACCACTGTATTATAGACCTGCTGTGTAAAAGTAGTGTGTGTTAGAGTCTGCAAAGAGACACTAGCCTTGACACTGGGTGATTTTCCTTGGCGGATCGTCATTGATAATTGAAGGTTAGTGTGTGTCTTGGCGTTTCTATCGATGTCGGACTCCGAGTCTCGGATGTTAGAGTGAGAGAGAGATCAGCTGTGATCTATTGTTCTTCTTTAAAGCCATGCAGTTCTGTCCTCGCTGGTGTCTCTCCCTCCGACAGCTTCTCTCTCCCAAAGCCTCATACATACTTCATACTCCACTCTCTCTCTCTCTCTCTCTCTCTCTCTTTCTATCGCTGTTTTTCTGTGTTCTGTGATTCCCAGTCTGTTAGACAACCCTGTCAGACCAGCGATCTCACAGCTCGAGACACGTTTCTCTCGTCAAATAAATATACAGGCTGTTCTCTCTGAAATTCCATCTCTCTCCTCCTCCTCTCTCTCTCTTCCCAGATATCGTTCCTGCTCGGCCGCCGTGTGTGTGCGTGGGGGAGAGCAGCCATGTCCCTGAAGGTCCAGACCAGCAACGTGACCAACAAGAACGACGCCAAGTCCATCAACTCGCGCGTCTTCATCGGGAACCTCAACACGGCGGTGGTGAAGAAGTCGGACGTGGAGACCATCTTCTCCAAGTATGGCCGGGTGCTGGGCTGCTCCGTCCACAAGGGCTACGCGTTCGTCCAGTACGCCAGCGAGAGGCACGCCCGGGGCGCTGTCATCGGGGAGAACGGACGTGTGCTGGCGGGGCAGACCCTGGGTGAGCATGGCTGGTTATGACTGGTTATGACTGGTTATGACTGGTTATAACAGGGACAGACCCTGGGTGAGCATGGCTGGTTATGACTGGTTATGACTGGTTATGACTGGTTATAACAGGACAGACCCTGGACCCCCCCTTCCACAAGGCTGGCTACGGGCCTGGTGGTTATGAATGGTTTTAACTGGTTATGAATGGTTTTAACTGGCTATGAATGGTTTTAACTGGTTATGAATGGTTTAAACTGGTTATGAATGGTTTTAACTGGTTATGAATGGTTTAAACTGGTTATGAATGGTTTTAACTAGTTATGAATGGTTTGTGTGAGTGAGGTATGAACGGACTCTACTAATTCTGTATGGAAAATCATGACAACAGCTCATTTACAGATTCATGTTGATCAGACACGTTCCTGGATTACAGAGCAGCTGTGGAGGGGACCTCAGTCCGAGATCACCGGCCCAGATTATCAGTTCCTCAGTTTACATCTGAGGGAAGATTGACTTCCAGTCTGGCTCCAAACCACCAGAACCTTCAAAC
>NC_140266.1:705451-757951 GCF_949987555.1 Borostomias antarcticus | reverse complement strand
ATATTCATAGTTATCAAATAACAATATTATTAATACATCTTTTAAAAACTTGAAGGGCCTTTGAAAAACGACTCTTTTTTTATCCGCCTTGCTCTCAAACTGTCTTGGCCAGGTTTCCCGATAAAGAACCTTCTTAAGGAACCCTTCTTAAGCAGCCCTTTGCATGGGAGTTAAGAAGTACTTTGGAGTTAAGTGCTTCTTAACGCGTTCGGGAAACCCGGCCCTTGACGTTACCCACCACCATTTGAAAGATTGACAGCCACGCCTCACTACTAGCCTACTCAGTTCCTGATTGGCCAATCAAGTGCCAAGGGAGAGGGCTATCAATCAATAAATCAATCAATCAATCAAAGCTTTATTTGTATAGCTACAGGCTATGCTACAGTATGGGGGGTGGGTGGGGTAGGGCAGATGGTTGTGGGGGTGGGGTAGGGGTAGGTGAGGTAGGGCAGATGGTTGTGGGGTAGGGGTAGGGGTAGGTGGGGTAGGGCAGATGGTTGTGGGGTAGGGGTAGGTGGGGTAGGGCAGATGGTTGTGGGGGTGGGGTAGGGGTAGGTGGGGTAGGGCAGATGGTTGTGGGGGTGGGGTAGGGGTAGGTGGGGTAGGGCAGATGGTTGTGGGGGTGGGGTAGGGGTAGGTGGGGTAGGTCAGATGGTTGTGGGGGTGGGGTAGGGGTGGGTGGGGGTGGGGTAGGGGTAGGTGGGGTAGGGCAGATGGTTGTGGGGGTGGGGTAGGGGTAGGTGGGGTAGGGCAGATGGTTCTGGGGGTGGGGTAGGGGTAGGTGGGGGTGGGGTAGGGCAGATGGTTGTGGGGGTGGGGTAGGGGTAGGTGGGGTAGGGCAGATGGTTGTGGGGGTGGGGTAGGGGTAGGTGGGGTAGGGCAGATGGTTGTGGGGGTGGGGTAGGGGTAGGTGGGGTAGGTCAGATGGTTGTGGGGGTGGGGTAGGGGTGGGTGGGGGTGGGGTAGGGGTAGGTGGGGTAGGGCAGATGGTTGTGGGGGTGGGGTAGGGGTAGGTGGGGTAGGGCAGATGGTTCTGGGGGTGGGGTAGGGGTAGGTGGGGTTGGGGTAGGGCAGATGGTTGTGGGGGTGGGGTAGGTGAGGTAGGGCAGATGGTTGTGGGGGTGGGGTAGGTGGGGTAGGGCAGATGGTTCTGGGGGTGGGGTAGGGGTAGGTGGGGGTGGGGTAGGGCAGATGGTTGTGGGGGTGGGGTAGGGCAGATGGTTGTGGGGGTGGGGTAGGGGTAGGTGGGGTAGGGCAGATGGTTGTGGGGGTGGGGTAGGGGTAGGTGAGGTAGGGCAGATGGTTCTGGGGTGGGTCAGATGGTTGTGGGGGTGGGGTAGGGGTAGGTGGGGTAGGGCAGATGATAGAGTTAGTCTGGCAGATAAAGGGCCTTCTTTGGCTGAGCGTTGCGTTGCATAAGGGTTATGTAAGCGCTATACGTTGTTGTTTTTTATTGGCCCAGATATTGTCTATATAACCAGCTTCATAAGACCACCTGCTGACCAGCTGTTAGCCTTCGGCAATTTTCATCAACCTTTAATGAACCCTATTTGCTGGAACTGCTGCCTCCACGACCCGACCCCAGATCAGCGGATGACGATGGATGGATGGATATTTGTCAATAATGACCCCAAAAATCCAGATATTTTATAAACCTACAAGTATTCTAACCCATTAGTACCTACCGTACAGTATCTCAGACATTGAACAAATAAATCATGGTTGGGGAAATGAGGATAGGCAAGTCAAGTCGCAGGTCAGTGGCCGAGGTGCGACTAGGTGTCAGGGTTCAGGTGGGGTTGGGGGGTGTTGAGGGCGGGAGGGAGGCAGGCCAGGGCTGGATCCAGGACATAGTAGCCATGGTGTGGAACCTGCAGGTGTCTGTTCCTTCACAGCGGGAGGAGGGAGCATGCCAGCCTGTCTGACCTCGATCAGGGCTCACACACACACACACACACACACACACTCACACACACACACACTCACACACACACACACACACACACACACACACACACACACACACACACACATACACCTCACTGCACGCACACACCTCACACACACACACACCTCACACACTCACACAGACTGCGAGTGTGAGCGTTAGTGTCATTCACAGGGCAGAGGTGAAGAGATGTAAGCATGGCTAAACACCTCCCTCTAGTGGAGACAGGGGGAGCTACACTGCATCTGCGTTTGACAAACCTCAAGGGACTTTTCCCAGCCAATCTCTTGACTAATGTCTCCTCTCCTCCCCCTCTCCTATTCTCTCATCCTCTTCTCTCCTATCTTCTTCTCTACTTTCCTCACCTCATCCCTCGTCTCTCCTCCCCCTCCCCTCTCCTCCCCCTCTCCTATTCTCTCATCCTCTTCTCTCCTGTCTTCTTCTCTACTTTCCTCACCTCATCCCTCCCCTCTCCTCCCCCTCGTCTCTCCTCCCCCTCGTCTCTCCTCCCCCTCCCCTCTCCTCCCCCTCGTCTCTCCTCCCCCTCCCCTCTCCTCCTCCTCGTCTCTCCTCCCCCTCCCCTCTCCTCCCCCTCGTCTCTCCTCCCCCTCCCCTCTCCTCCTCCTCGTCTCTCCTCCCCCTCTCCTCCCCCTCCCCTCTCCTCCCCCTCCCCTCTCCTCCCCCTCGTCTCTCCTCCCCCTCCCCTCTCCTCCCCCTCGTCTCTCCTCCCCCTCGTCTCTCCTCCTCCTCGTCTCTCCTCCCCCTCGTCTCTCCTCCCTCTCAGACATCAACATGGCGGGGGAACCCAAGCCTAACAGACCGAAGGGACTGAAGAGATCAGCGGCTGCTCTCTACAGGTACCACCGCCAGGGCCGGACTGGGAAGATAATTCAGTTATTTTAGTTAAATATTTTAGTTTAATAATTATTATTATTATTATTTTAGTTTAATAATTTTAGTTATTCGGCCCACTGAACGGGCTTTCTGATTTGGGGGGGGGGGGGGGGGCAATTACGATTTTCGTGCTCATGCGGGCATCCAAGCCGACCCACACCGGCCCACTTGAGGACCGGCCCATCGGGATTCGTCCCGAACGTCCCGATGGCCAGTCCGCCATTGACCACCGCCTGACCAGAGCCAAGGCATCACCCAACCCCTCAGGGAGGGTTTATACTAGGGTTGCAAATCTCAAGGAATTTCATTCATCGATAACTGTTAACCTTAACAAACGATAGTCGATTAATTGATAAGAACGTCCCACGCCGGACTTCGCTTTGCTCACTTCATTTTTGGGTCTTTTTACGCCGTGTTGTTGAAATTTCCCGCCATCCCAATTAGCCTTCACTACATGGCGGGGCGCCCTCATGTGCAGTCAGACCTTAAATCAGGATTACATTTCTCACAACTCCCGTTGATAATGTTCATTCCAAAATAAAAGAAGTTATGTTCCATTAACAAGCAATTAATTGAGTAACCAGATCTTACTCATTACTAAATTACTAAATTCTTGTCAGCAATTAATCGATAGTCGATTAAAGGAGTAGTAAAGGGAGACTTTAACATGTTTTTTGAATGATTTTTCACGGTGCCCACCCACATCCATTGTATGACCAAAACGGTGGTAGAGCAATTATCAGACTTTCTCAAAAGTGCTAGTTTTGTCAACTTCTTGATTTGAACCATTGTATATGATCATAAGTAACCTTAAAACAGGGCTAAACATGCATTTTCCCTTTACTACTCCTTTAACTATTAACATCCCTAGTTTATACAGTAGTCTAACTCTGTGTACTGTATGTGTGTGTGTGTGTATGTGTGTGTGTGTGTGTGTGTGTGTGTGTGTGTGTGTGTGTGTGTGTGTGTGTTCCAGCGGCTACGACTTTGACTACGACTACTACCGAGAGGACTTCTACGACAGGTGAGTGGAGGGCTCTACCTCGTCGCCATGGTAACCTGGAACACATACCGTTTCTTTCGTTTCACAACCTTCTCGAAAATCAGGCCCAGAAACTCTTGCGAGATAACCTAGAACTTTCCTTTTCACATCTGAGTCCTTCCAAAATAGAAATGTCGAAATTTTCAAGGCTATCATTCCTTGTGATAACGTCTCTTTCTTTGTCTGCACCGTCTGCTCATGTCATGTATTTTATAAAAGGCTTCGCTAACGCAGACGTACAGTCGGTTCACTTATCGCGGACAAATGTAGCTCATAGCCTACTGTACAAACGTGGCCCAGATGTTTGGTGGCTACAGTTGGCGTGTTTGTAGTCTTTTTTATGATTTCCAGGCCTTACAACTTTGGCAGGAGGAGTAATCTTTAGATGACTACTACTTTGATCGTCTTGAGCATCTGGTCTCTGTGATTATGTACTTTCAAGTAAGACACATCAGAGATGGTCACAGGTTGACCGCTCAGCTGAGTCTGTTTACATCTGACACCTTCACTAAAACCACTGCCCATCTGTCGTCCGAAAGCCCCTATCGGGCCAGCGAAGCACGGGTACAATATGAACTCATCGTCACTATGAATGAGGGAAACGTCAGTGTTTCAGAGTATAAATGAAGCTGGCCCTTTGCAGACAGAGCGGGATCAGGCAGATGGATCTGTGCTTTTAGTGCCGTCACAGACCCCGTGTTTAACACAAGGTACTGTTTCACTCTGGATAGTCATCTCTGGCGGACATCACCATCTCCATTCTCTCTCTCTCTTTTCCTCTCTCTCTCCCGCCCTCTCTCTCCCTCCCTCTTTTCCTCCCTCCCTCTTTCCCTCCCTCTCTCTCTCTCTCTAGCTCCGTCTATCTCTCCCTCCCTCTGTCTCTCCCCCCCCTCCCTCGGTCTCTCCCTCCCTCGGTCCCTCTCTCCCTTGGTCTCTCCCTCTCTCTCTCTCTCCCTCTCCCTCCCTTGGTCTCTCCCTCTCTCTCTCTCTCCCTCTCTCCCTCCCTCTCCCTCCCTCTCCCTCCCTCCCTCCGTCTCTACCCCCCAGTAGGGAGCTTGTTAGCAGATGTTTGAACATCACTTCCAGCTGAGCACCAGACCTCCTTCCACAGCTTGATTTACCCTCCCCTCTCCCCCGCTTTCTTTCTTACTTCCTCCATCTCCCCACTGTCTCCCCTCTGTCTCTGTTCCCTCTCACCGTCTCCCTTTCTTTCTTTCTCCCTCTCCCTCCCTCCCTCCACGTCTTCCTGATTTATCTTCTCTCCGTCATGGTCAGAGAGAGGATCAGACAGATGTACCTGAGCCCCTGACGTAAGCCTCAGTATAACAGACAGAGACAGACAGACAATGATTCACTCCTCGCGCTCTTCTGATCTGGAGTCTTCAAGGGAGAGGATGTGGGAGGGAGGAAAGCTGCTCTCTCTCTCTCTCTCTCTCTCTCTCTCTTCCTCCCTGTGTTTCTCTCTCACACTCCTTCGCTCTTTCTGTTTCTTTCTCTCCCTGTCTTTCTCCCTTTATCTCTCTCTCTCTCTCTCTCTCTCTCTCTCCGTCTGGCTGACAGATTCAGCTTTGATGCTGGAGACTCAACTCATTTAGAAAATCCCCAATACCCCTCAAACTCCAGACTTCATCCGTCACACCATTTCATTTCATTTCAAACCTTTATTTATACTCGTAAAGCACTGAGGTTTCCCTCATTTAGGTTACAGTGTTGACGAGTTCACACAAATACACAAATAACAACAGAACAAATACAATATACAATATACTTTTATTATTATTATTATTATTAAAAACAATTACAGTAAATGGTGCTTGTATACACTGATAATAGCTAGCTAGCTCGTATTCTAACACTAGCTAACACTAGGATGTTAATTAGAATACGAGCTAGCTAATGAACAATAGCCATACGAACAGTAGCTAACGTTAGCTAATAACAGCTAACTCCCAGACGCCATCTCCCTCCTCAGGTTGTTTGAGTACCGGGGCCGGGTGTCTCCAGTGCCTCGCGTCGTGCCCGTCAAACGCCCCCGCGTGGCCATGCCTCTCGTCCGCAGGGTCAAGGCGCTTCCGGTCAAGCTTCTTCCGCGTTCCTCTGTCCTTGCCTCCAGCAACAACAGCAAACAGAAATGTAAGTTCCAACCCTCCTCAATCAATCAAATCAACCTCCAACCTCTTCAATCAATAATTCCATCAATAGATCAAAAGTCACTCAACCCAGATGGCACAGAGCCCCCAAGCTTTAGTTAGAACCGTTGGTAGTATACTGTATCTGGAGGTCCGGAGGAGGAGAGATGATTTAGAGAGTATGCAACATGGAGATGAGGTAGGCCTATTGACTGACTGCTCAGAATTGACTCCAATAATCTGTCACACTCTCCCTTTTCCTTCTTCTCTCCATCCCTGCCCACCTCTCTCCCTCCCTCCCTCTCTCTCTCCATCCCTGCCCACCTCTCTCCCTCCCTCTCTCTCTCCATCCCTGCCTCCACCTCTCCCTCCGTCTCTCAGCAGTGAGATCTACAGAGCTCCAGGCCATCAAGTCAGAGTTGACTCAGATCAAATCCAACATTGACGCCCTGCTGGGTCGGCTGGAGCAGATCACAGACGACAGACACAGCGCTGCTGGTGAGCTCCTGACCAATCACGTCACAGCCCACACACTTTGCGGGCTAGGCCAAAAAGCCTTGATTAAAGAGGACGTTTGGAAATTTGGACATCGGCCCTCGTTTGCAACTTAGCCATTATGTTGTTAATTAATTGAGATCATTTTCAGCTGCTTCCATGCTGTCCCTCGTTTGGGCTTCTTGTCTTTGAAATCGAGAGTTTAACATGTTTTTGAATGATTTTTCAAGGTGCCCACCCACATCCATTGTATGACCAAAACGGTGGTAGAGCAATTATCAGACTTTCTCAAAAGTGCTAGTTTTGTCAACTTCTTGATTTGAACCATTGTATATGATCATAAGTAACCTTAAAACAGGGCTAAACATGATTTTTCCCTTTACTACTCCTTTAAGCTTCTACGACTGTACAGTCTGCACACACCTGCCCTCTGTCACATAGGCCTACATGTCCAACAGTGCATATTTCCTTCACTATTAATTTCCTCTATGAATGATTGTGTTTCACTGAGGAGAATCTCTAAGAATGTTTTCCTCGTACCCAAGAGTAGAAAGCTATATCCTGGACATTTTGTTAAAATTCCCCCATGTCTTTATTTTTGTCTTCAATCAAGTTCAAATGAAGTAGCCTACTCCTTTTAGTCAGTTGATGGGTGACTGTGGTCCAGATCCTTGTCAATTAATTGAATAAATGGAACACGGAAACAGAACATCCTTAAGTTTGATTTGGTGGATTAAGTCTACCTCGTTTGAATATGGTCTATTATGGGCATCGGCCACTATCGGAGCCCAGTTCAGCTGATAACGATAGTTTTAAAAACATCAGATTAATCGGTCATCCTCTACTTTAAACCAAATACGGTTAAAAGGTTAAGGGTTTCTCAGAGGGTTCACCCTCGACCACAGCCACAGAACCCTTTGTTGTTCTAGGTACTGTAGTAACTGAGAAGTACCTCTGCTGCCTCTCTAGTACCCCTCCCCTCTCCTCTCTTCCCCTCTTCCTGGATTAAGAGCATTTCTATTCACAACTAAAGCGTTTACTGTGAAAGTGGTCTGGTTTCTGGTCATACTAATACGTTGCACACACACACGCCACTGGAATGTTCTCTAGGTAGTTGTGGAGCCGAAGAGTTGGTTCCCGATACTCTCCAGGTGAGCGTTGGAGTCTGTGAGGAGCAGCCAGCTAGCTGTACATTATGTTAACCCGCAGCTAGAAGATCAGGCTCTGTTAAGTTTCAGGATTTGTTGGGGCAGTGAAGTCCCACAGGGACAGAGACACCGGGGACATGCTTCTTTGGAATTTAATAACAACAACAAAAATAGCCTGAGGTAAAAAGGCTCTAGCAAACAGAAAACAGTTCAGGCTCCCCGGGTCCGTGGCTATTTGCAAATACAACTGCTTGATTATGTCGAGGAGGAGAGGAATTCGTTCATTTGTTGTTTTGTTTTTCTTTTACAGGATTCTGATTGGCTAACGTGTCTTCATGCTTGTCGTTACACTGCCGCCTACAGGCGTAGAGTGCTCTTGGTGGCGTATTTATGCGGGTGGCAGCGTATTTATGCGGGTTCGTGTGCACGATTTTATTTTTTTACACGTAGAGGGGGAAATATCCGTTTTTGTAAATACTGTACCTGTGTAAACGAAGTCAAGTCCCAAAAATTATCCCAAGAAGGCAGACTAACATTTGGTGTAACAAACATTGAACTGGCACAGGAGAGCAGGACAGCAGAGCAGATAAACCCTGTTGATTGGAAACAGGACCCAGGTGAGTGTCAGGAAGCAGGTGAGAGCGATGAGCTTGATTGGACCGCTCCATTAGCCCAGCGCAGGAGTGCAACCCCCGGCCCGGCCACAAGGTGGCAGCAGATGTGGAAGCAGAAGGCACAGCCTGAGCTGTAACAGGTTCATCATCTTCCTGTCAAGTAATCCATCACTTTGTGTGTGTGTGTGTGTGTGTGTGTGTGTGTGTGTGTGTGTGTGTGTGTGTGTGTGCGCAGAGCTACGGAAGGCAGAGGACAGTAAGAGTGAGGTGTCTCAGGAAGAATCGTCCTCAGACCCAGAGGAACTTCTGGAGGAACCTCAGAACAGCGACGCCGAAGACGAGGACGCGACGCAGGACCACGTCGAGTGCGATGACATGGTCAGTGCGTGTTTGAAGGGACATCTGGCCTAAATCAGGGGTGCAGACTTGCCTTTAGGTGACAATAGCCGTTTTTAATCCAAAATAGGTCATTTGTTTGTCACCTTTTTCACCTGTGATCTGTTTGCACCTCTGCTAAATACATTCTTTTGAAAATTGGATGAGCAGTCTTTGTGCGTGTGTGTGTGTGTGTGTGTGTGTGTGTGTGTGTGTGATATTTGTTGGGTGGGCTGTGAAGGCTTCTGGAGCTTGAGTTGTGTTTTGGCCGTGGCGTCACTCTAGCGCCTTGCTCTCTCAATCTGAATGTTTACTCCACCATAAGGCTGGTCGCACCATATTACAATGGATTCCCTCAGTACCTAGTGAACACAAACAGACATGCCATTGTATTTCCTGAGAGCAGAGCACTCATTCACCTAATAATTATGTCTTTTCCCAGGAAAACAGTCACTTAGCAGACATGGGGTCCATCCTGCAATAAACGGCAAGTGCTGCTCTGTGTTGAAGCAATGTGATGGTGCTGGCAACTTGCAAACGGTGCGTGTCTGTTGTCTTGCTGCTGGAGGCTCATTTACAGAAATGTTATAGCTAATGTTTCGGCTAATTTGCTGCAATTAAAGTTGACCTGAGCAGGGTAGGTTATCTGAACTCACTCGCACTCACACGCAAATATGCACGCACGTACACACACCACTGTGCAACCAATCAGAACCTCCGAATCAGCAGGGACCTCAGCGTCATCCTCGCCAGGCAGGTTGGAACGCTTGTTCCAGCACTTAACCTTTCACCTCTATCCGGGTCTGGATCCACATCACCTTGGTCTCTTCACCTGACCCCTCTCCGTCTCCGTCAGAGATTCTCTCTGTCACCCCGTGAACCCCGGAGATCTGACAGATGACGGAGATGTTTGAAGTTCACTCCAGATGCAGAAGAAGCCCAAGGGTCTGGGACAAGAAATATTACTGCAGAAGGTCAATCATGAAAGCCTGGTCACCTGGTTCAAATACTGATGAACAGATCAAAGAGATGGGGCTTTTTTCAAATGAGGCAGATGTGCTTGAAAGTGAACAGACACGACGATCATGATCATTTTACTCTGATCCACAGGACATGATGTGTTGAGTGTTGCATTTTAGTAAAAGTTTTTTTTTTACCAAGTCACAGCAGTGTTAGGCCATTTTTTAGTAAGAAAAAAAATGTTTTAGGAAGTCACAGCAGTGTGTCAGGCTTGTGAGCCAGCATCGATTTCTGTATCCCTCCCTGAGAGGAATTATTCTCAGAAGTGAAAGGGAGAATATGTCACGTTCGGCTTTAAAATTGATTGAGAGAAAACAAAACCTCATGTGGTGACACAGAGTTATCTAGCACAGGATTGGTCAGCTGCTCCACACACACACACACACACACACACACGCGTTCCCTCCTTTTCTCTCATGCATAAGTAGCATTCTGTCTGTGTTATGTGTCTCTCTCCCTTTCGGTTTCTCTCTGTCACACCCAGACACAGACAGGTCCTAATGCTCCTCCCCCTCTCTTTCAGGCGACAGGGAGCGGGAGAGAGACGTCAGCAGCTGTGCTGTTTTAGCACTGCAGACTCCACAGGAAGACTCTCAAAACAGGGTAGCGTGAAGAACCCTCGCCACTCTCTGGCCTCTGTCAAGCGGAGACAGACTCACACACTTTCAGACTGACACACTTTCTAGACACACAGACGAAGTGGCAGACAAGTAGGCAGACACACGGACAGACCGATGAACAGATTGACAGACTACCATATACTGTACACAGACAAACTGAGTGACACACAGTTTCTCTATGGACAGAGTATTGCTCCTGCAAACTTGGATCTGATCAACCGCCTCTCTTCCTCATCTCATTTGACCTCTGAACTTTTAACCTCTGACCTCCAGACCATAACCCCAGGACGCACACACAGACCTCCTGTGCCCCTTGTACCCTCATCCTCTTCCCCTCGTCTCTCCCTACGGTACCTGTGATTTTACAATGTCTGTTGTCTTATTTATATGCCGATCTTGAATAGATTCTACTGTTATTTTTATTGACTTGTGCATAATTCCTCTGCTTGCACTTTCCAGCCTGCAAGAGATCTTTACAGATGTAAATAAACAATGTGAACTTGTGACTGGAAGCTGATTTTTGTCAGGTATGGAGGTAGATTAGTGTCTTTATTATGCAATCAAAAATAGGTTTGAGAGCAAACCTTTCCACGCTGCAATCAAAAAATTGAATCGAGAGCCAAACTATCGACAACGCAATAAAAAAAATGTATTGCAAGTAAAATAAATGTTTGATACAAAATGTATAAATGTGAATCAAAAACTTTTGTTTGCAAATCCAACGGTTTTGCTTGCAAAATCTTTTATTTTGATTGCATAATAGACACAAATCTACCCCCATAGTCTGGCAGGGGGGGTTGGGGGTTTATTACGTGATGGAGACTAATGTGTTTTAGGGGGTGAGACGTGATGGAGCACGTTTGCTTTAGTAGACATTACCCACATGAGGTTGGACAGGCGAAGGAGCTTTAATTGAGACCTAACTGAAAACGTACGCATGCAATCACACACACAGTCAGTCTCTCCTCTCTCATACATACACACACACACACACACACACACACACACACAGTAGAACACATAATTAGTCACTGTGAACAAACCCCCCTACAGCGTTGCTGCCAACAGTACAGGCCCTGGTGAGTAATGTTCAAAATAATAGCCAAGCAATTTCTCTGACAGTATGCATTTTAAACTTCATATTTCATTCCAGCTGCCCAATTATCCATGTAGTATGATACAGTAAATGCCAGATTTCAGGCCTGTTCATGAGCTATTTCACAAAAATGTAGGCCTACTTGAGTCAGATGTTATCAATTGGATGAGTAGTCAGATTTGGGTTGGGCAATGCCCAGGGGACCCCCCGGTAAGCACTGCTACACACACCCATTACAAACTAGCTACTATAGCTACACACACCCACTACAAACTAGCTACTATAGCCACACACACCCACTACAAACTAGCTACTATAGCTACACACACCCACTACAAACTAGCTACTAAAGCTACACACACCCACTACAAACTAGCTACTATAGCTACACACATCCACTACAAACTAGCTACTATAGCTACACACACCCACTACAAACTAGCTACTATAGCTACACACACCCACTACAAACTAGCTACTAAAGCTACACACACTGATCCAGGCTAGCTCCCAACATGCACGCATGGCCGTACTGTACATCTATACTGTAATTCAGAGAGGAGCTTTGGAAAACATTGACGCACAGCACTCAAGAGGATGAGGCTGTTTGAACTCCTTTCCCTTCCATAGAATTAGAAAATCATTGATCTTATATGACAGGGTCAGTATCAACACATGCTTCAACCTACTGTATCCAGTCACTATAGATCAGAGATTACATCAAGGAGGGAAGTCTCACCTCCACCGTGAATGAGATGTGATGTTGAACAGGGAGTTGGAGTAGATTTGCGTGAGAAAATGTGTGTATCGTAGTGTCTGTGAGAAAGTGTGCTCCTATATTCAAACCAGATGGGAGGACTGGCTCATTAATCACATGCCAAGCACAAACACACAGCTGTGTTCAAATACGCAACAAAAGTGGGTACGTCACAAACTGTGGAATTACTGGAAATGCTTTTCGTTTTTAGAGTGACTCTTTTCTGCCAAAACTAGAACAACCAAGTCTCCATCATTCTGTAGTAAGTTACATTATCTTTTTTTAAATCTACGGTTTCTGGAGCTCTGGAGCCTGGCTGTACGATCGCAAACTTGTGAACAAAATAAATACCACATACGAGCAAATATGACCTGCTCCGCTATAATGAAACTGTTAAAACTAAGATGCCTGGATAAAGAAATAATTTTTCAAAACGATATATTTCACAGAATATAAACTAACCACAGGTTCGAGGTCTGGGTAACTGAACGCCTTTTCGCCTCAGCGTAACGACGTAACCCACGCATTCCCGTCACCTGACTCGAGTAGCATGCTACATTTTTCTCGCCTGCTATATCGTTTTCTTGGAGTAGTAGGTACTATATAGCATGCTACTTCTCGCCTGCTATATAGCAGGTAGCAGGCATTTCGGACACAGCCACAATCTATCTAAGCCTGTTGCTGCCCTCCTGTGGCCGAAAACGGTAAATGCTCTTGTGGTAGCAACATAGAACTGCAGGTTCTGGGACCACTGCCTCTTGTGGTAGCAACATAGAACTGCAGGTCAACAAGGGAAGGGAGCCAGGGAGGGACAACCCGACATTTGCTATAAATGGTGCGCTGGCTTACAGCCACGCACAAAAAGGTTTGGATTAGTAAAAGTAAGTCTCAGTGAGTGTCTCTATATATAGAATATATAAAACCTAATGGGGTTAGGTTACTGTACATGTGTATCATACGACACAGAATCATTTTATTTAGCTGCAAGCGGCCTGGGGCCTCATTTATCATTGAGGTACGCCATATTTTACACGGTCTTTTTCGCGATTTCAGGCGTACGCCATTTACCCCCCCACATTGCGATCTATCAAGCCGAAAGGGCGAAAATTTAGTCGCCTTTCTACGCGCTTTTGTAGGACACCTCTCAGGTTGTCGTACCGATTTACACGGTTTTCTACACCCTTTTTGAACACAGGGGGAACTGGCGACGCAGGTGGTGCGTCGGTGAATTACTATGTTTGATGGAGAGAATAAGAGCGACAGTTTCTGAACGCACAATCATGTAGGCTAATAGCCCAATTCAGCACAAACATATATCGCAATGCAAGATAAGACGTGTCCTCTAACCGGCTCATTCATGGTCCGATATGGATTTGTTCCCCAAACTGAACCTATGCGCTGTCCCAAACCTTTCCGCGCTATATGACACACACCTAATGCAGGCACTCCATCAAACGGCAATAATTGACCAATTAGATTGTCATTAATATGTGATCATGTGGACCTGTTTGCTCTTTGGTAAGCATAGGCCTATAAATGACAGTCCTCCTGTGCGTAATGCGAGCCTAAATGAATCCGGCGCTACTTGGCCTACTGGCCGAGATAGAACTCCAAAGAGGTGACGGCGATGGCGACTGCACCCACATAAGGGCACCATCAGTGAATGAATACGTCTATGTGAATCGCTAAAATGTGCACACTATAAATACCCAAATCATATGTGACGCCGACATGCTCATCACAAGTGTAGTGGCACGGTGGCCTGGCTCCACGCATGACTCATTCATCCTGGCGCACAGCAGGGTAGGGGCTAGACTGGAGGCAGGCGCTGCGCGTGACGGCTGGCTTGTTGGTGTGTGCATAGCCAAGATACATATTCTTTGTCTTATTTACTTTAATCTCTATTAGCATTTTCCATCTATACAACGACAATACAATAAAACATAAAAACTTACAATAACAGCTTATGGGTACTTCCATCCATGCAGCTTTTTTTTCTTACTCAAATATGACAATTTTAATATTAGTGGTATCATCACACTTCCTTCTATAATCCATCCATTTTTCCCATCTCCCTTCAAACTTTCCTTCCTGCATCCTCAATGCATAAATAAATCTCATAAATCTCCTCCACAACACCCACCACTGCTCCTTGGTTGGGGGTTCCACCTTATACCAAGCCCTCATTATTGTCTTTTTACTAGCAACCAATAGTACTTTCACTAGGTATCTGTCCCCTCCTTGTACATCATTCTGTTATGTTTGCCAAGATGTATATTCAAAGCTGATAAGAATGAGAACCAGTCAAGACCCCACCACAAAATGAGGACCCAAGCCCTCAGCCCCCTCCCCGTCATGAGGGTTACCAGCGGGGCCAAAGGGCCCACACTGAGGTCATGCGCCAGCTATGAAGACACAAACAAGTAAGGTTCACATTTCTACCATTTTATTGTCTGTTGGTGGGTGACTGTGTGAGGTGTGTGAGTGCGTTTGTGAGTGAATGTGTGAGGTCCGTGAGTGTGGTAGTGAGTGACTGTGTGAGGTCCTTGAGTGTGGTAGTGAGTGACTGTGTGAGGTCCGTGAGTGTGGTAGTGAGTGACAGTGTGAGGTCCGTGACAGCATGTGTGAGGGAATGAAGTGCAGTGAGGATGTCCTGTTGGCTCTGGTGGTGTAGTGTGGTGACCTCCACCAACTGCTGAACAACTGCCCCACAACTGCCCCAATCCCTTCTGCCATTTCCCTCTGGGCCTCTAGGGTCATGAGCCTACAGCACAGCGTCTGAGAGGAAGCCCAGCCCTCAGGGACCCTTGAGGCAGGGACGCTGGCAGCCAGAGGTGGAGGCGTGGGCGGTGGAGACGGAGACGGAGGCGCTGGAGATGGCACTGGAGGTGGAGGCCGGTGCGCTGGAGGTGGAGGCACTGGAGGTCGTGGCGCTGGATGTAGAGGCTGCAACTGGCGGGGGCACGACCGTCAGGTCAAGGACCACTGCAGACTCCCCCTCCTCTGAGTCCCACCCCACGTCAGAGTCTGGAGAAACAATTTCAGTCATTTTCTTTGAGTTTGTCTGTTAACTTGATTATGCATTAAACATTGTATTGTGTAGCCATATTCAATTGATATGTTTTTCTGTTGGCAGCCAAATAAATGCTTAAGTGTGATTTACCGGGTGATTTAGATGAGAGTCTTAATTTCCCAGAGGGGAAAATGTTTAATGTGGTCTAACATTATGAAGTGGTCATCTGTGTTATCGTTCCCTGTTTTTGGTCCTAAATCAATTATAGCCTACCACAGAATGTGTGGAATGTTTGCTTTCCTCACAGCCACATAATACAGCATGTCCGTGTAGCCTACGCCAAATACAGGATGCACGAAACGTACAGTAGGCTACCTAAACTGTAGGAGCAATCAGACAAATGTAGGCTCGTACAAATAGCTTACCTTCCGAAGATGATTTTCTTTCCTCGCGTGGACCTCACCAACAAGCACATGCACCTCCGTCTCCGGAAAGTTTCTCTTCTTTCCGCGTTTTTCCATAAACGTATTTGTCTTTCCTATGCTCCACGCTATATTATGTCGGTTCCTTCCGGGGTATCCACGTTGTGCGCTGTCATAGTTTTGACCATATATGGTTGAATTTGGGCGTGGAGAGGGCGGAACACGGGGCGCGTGCGCGTACGCTCTCTTCTCCGACACCGTCGGATTTTCTGTGGTGAATTTGGCGCAGCAGCGTGTACGCCATTTTTGATAGATCCGAAAAGCGTGTAAATATTCTCGTCGTACGCTACTTTTCGCATTTTCCTCGTTTTCGTTGTACGCCCTCTTTTACACCTGAATTTACACGCTCTTTGATAAATGAGGCCCCTGACCTTTTCAGAAATGCAGGAACAACATATGGTCTCTGCTTCACGTTGCACTTTAATGGCACTTTTAACAGCCCTTGTGTGTGTGTGTGTGTGTGTGTGTGTGTGTGTGTGTGTGTGTGTGTGTGTGTGTGTGTGTCTGCATGCATGCGTGAGAGAGCGACTAGTTATCGCCATACCGAGAGTAATGCCGTGTTCCAGACAGTATTTTGAGCCTATAAGTTACGACTTCAAGTCACGAACAACTGTGATGTTGTTAAGACCCAATGCGTCCTAAATAAACTACCCATTTCATAGATCATGAAACTCTTTAGGGTTGCACACCGCAATGTTAACTGTGAAAAACGAAAGGAATTCTCTCATGACAGCATCAAAGCAAAGAAAACGTAAAAACAATATTGTGCTTTGGATTGCTTTGCTTTTTGATTGTCAGCCGTTGAAAATGTTGACTTTTGTCCTTTGATTGAGTATTTAGAGTATACTAGCTGCCCAGTGATTTTAAGAGAGAAACTTGGTATCTGTAATGACCTATAACCAACCCGGATCAGCAGCTACATGGGAAGTGGGCGGAGACCAGGGAGGAAGTGGGCGGAGACCAGGGAGGAAGTGGGCGGAGACCAAGGAGGAAGTGAGTGGAGACCAGAGAGGAAGTGGGCGGAGACCGAGGAGGAAGTAAAGATAGAAGTTAGGAAGGTCATTTTCAGAATCTAATTTTGATCCAACTCAATGTAAACTAGTGGAGACTTTCACACACCTGCACAGATAGGTGCGTAGGAAATGACTAAGTCCCATGTAGTAAAAAGAAAAATTCTCGCACACTATCTTTCACCTCAGTGAGAGAACTTTATTAGACGCGTATGTTGCCTCTGGGTATGAAATGCGCTATACAAATAAAGGTTTGATTGATTGATGATTGATAGACGTTTCAGTCCTTTAGACCTTCATCAGTAAAATCTTTTTACTAAATCATTTTTAGTGATGAAGGTCTAAAGGACCATAAAGTTCTCTCACTGAGGTGAAAGATAGTGTGCGTGACTTCTTCTTTTGACCCAACTCAATGTACCAGGACTTGTAAGTGGTAGGGGGGCCGGAGTAGGTTTGTGGTTGGGATGATGAATGTTAGGGTTAAAAGTTCAGGGAAAGAGCTTGGGATTGAAAAGCAAGAACTTAACGGAGTAGTAAAGGGAAAATGCATGTTTAGCCCTGTTTTAAGGTTACTTATGATCATATACAATGGTTCAGATCAAAACGTTGACGAAGCTAGCACTTTTGAGAAAGTTGATAAATGCTCTACCACCGTTTTGGTCATACAATGAAGAGAAAATAAGTGACAAGCCAGGAATCTGTCCTAGCCCACTGGACCGGAGGAAGCAGCCCCCCGTCTCATCCCGTGTTGCCCCTAGCCTTCATGCCGCCTCCACGCGTCTTTCGGTTTGAAACGACGTAGCAGCCTCAACATTCCTCGACCTATACGCTACGGAGTCTGAGCACCTTCCTGTCACCTGTCAGGCATTGAGTCACAACTCACCGCCAAGCCTTCCTCTACGTCACTTTCAAACGTTTTGGCTTTTTTCTTTTTCTTCTTCTTCTGGTTGAAGAAATTCAAGTCGTCTAGATCATCTAATATTTCTATAAAACAAACAAACGGAAAAGTATCTATCTATCTATCTATCTATCTATCTATCTATCTATCTATCTATCTATCTATCTATCTATCTATCTATCTATCTATCTATCTATCTATCTATCTATCTGTCTGTCTATCTCCCCCTCCATCTTTCTTCCCTCCTTCCATCTCTTTCGCCTCTCCTCTTTCCCTAACCTTTCCTTCTCCCCTCCTCCTCCATGTCCATCTCTCTCTCCTCTCCTCCGTTGCTCTCCTCCACCTCCCTCTAACATATGATGAGACGAGCATCCGGGTTGAGGCAAAAGGGGAGTTTGTTCGTGTTAGCTAGCAGTGGGGGCAGTGCATTGACCTCTTGGCAATCTCAATTGCCAAGAATCAATCAGGGTCTTAGGATATGTATGGGTCACACCACGTTTTCATCCTAGGGCCACGCCACAGCCATATCCAACGATCAAGGACACTAAATCCTTAAAACCACCTCCAAGAGCTCCCATTAATGAAGCCTTTCTTGTGGGTGGGTCAATATCTGAGCTCTGTTTGGAAAGAGTACAGTTCTAAACTCTTGGAATTTCATCCAATATCTAAGCTATCTAATGGGTCTCCTCACCTATTGTCTTAAAATGGAAACATATGCAACAAGCTGTAGCAGAGATTTGTCGGCCATTTTCCCTCCCAAATCAGACGTCTAGAATTCTCTTGAGAGGATAGATTTGTATTTCAACCTCTTCTGATAGAATGCATTCAGACAAGTAAACTATCTGGCTTACTGGGGCTCTGTCTGCCCCAGTCTGTCTGTAGTTCCATGTGGGGTGTAAGGTTGCACTTAAACTGTGAATCATTGTCTGGGAAACTAGAACCAGACTGATTGTCAAAAAAAAAGGACTGTAGGCACTATTGATCCCCAACGGGAAATTGTTTTTTTTGCTCCGCTATCGCGGGGGTCGATCTGAGATTCTTCTGGCATGCCAAGCACCCCAGGGGGTAGGTAGTTCAGTAGCCCGGCCTGCCCAGCAAACACGCAACGTCAGGGAGACGTTCAGATCATGTCTTAATAACGTCCGTCGGTCCAGAACCCCATTTGTACGTCTGCTGGACCCCTCAATATTCAAACGTCTGGCTTGGACCCCTCTAAGACATCTGTGGACGTGCAAAATGGGTTCAATATCTGAACGTAAAAAAAAACAAATCATTCTGGCTCCTAATTGGATGTCTTTGGACGTCCGAAAAAGACAAAAAAGAAGATGTCTTTTAAACGTGTCTTTGCTCAGTGGGTGGTCTTAAAACAGTGACCTTTCAGTTAGCGATCGTATCCACCGCGCCATGAGCCCCACCCCAAATACTGTACTTTACTTCAATCATATTTAAAGAAAACCACCAAAGTTCAAGAATGTTCACAGATCATCCAATCGCCGGTGGGAAGTAATTTCACACCAACCAGTCAGTCGATTGGCTGATGGCTCCTGACTGCCTCTTACTAAAAGTCAGCCCGAGTCAGTCAGGTGCACCACGCCCCCATTCTGTATATTAGATATAAAGTTGCATCCTCTCCTCTGCTTACGAAATAAGTTGATCCGACCACAATGCCGTGGTTATCTATAAACAATAGAAAATATCAGCTCCAATTCCTATCACATGCTAAAATGACAATAGGAAGACATTTGAATGGCCAACGTTTTCACCGGCACATAGCTGACACCCAAGTTTCTTGCTGTCCACTCCATCCTCCTCCTACGTGAAAAATCCACCGTACTGTATCTTGATTGGCTCGTTTTGGGAAATGTCCGACACAGATTACTGTACATGTAGGCAGTCAGCCAAAAAGGCAAGTCCATCCACTCCCATTCAGCTCCAATATCATCCGACTAAATATTTACACCAATCAACCAGCACACCAAGCCCTGCTATTTTTTGTCAACCAATGGATTGGCTAGAAATGGGCTTAGCACTACTGGGCTATTGTAAACATGATCACTGTAGTCTGTGTTATGATTATCCACATGAGTCTACACACCACCATTAGGCTATCTCACCAATGGAACCGTCACTGTTAAACCAACTGATTGAGAAGCCCCAGGGTCCAGTGAAGCCTGGGTACCAGCGTCTACCATCAGACGGTTTCATTATGGTACCGACCCCTCATGTCAAACAGTGTTTATAGAGTTACGGAGACATGGAGGCACACACTTAAATATTTACATGTGCAGGCCTCAGGGCAGCTCTGCAGGATATCACAGGTCTAGCGGGTCAGGGAAGAATTTTTACAGCTCACTTTTCTGGCCCCCGGGTGATTACTGTTTTTTTGCTTCCCTCTGGAATATGTAGGGGTGGGATGTCTGCCCACCTCCCTTGTTCTCTGTAAAGCGCATTGTGTTGCCTCTGGGTATGAAATGCGCTATACAAATAAAGCTTTGATTAATTGAATGATTGATAACAGCCCACATGTGCGTACGGCCAACAATTTAAAAAGGCTATAGAAGTAGATCTCTTCTCAACATGGCATTCTTTCGAATTATTTTATCTTGCGAAGGCAAATATATCGGTTTATGTTTAATATTGTCAATGTTGTATTTGGAATTGTATTGCGTATAAAGTTTATCTGTGGAACGAATTTGGGTTATCAATCTGCTCTCAGACCTCAGTCTGGGTCCAGTGCTGGGAAGAGTGACTGTCTGTGTTGTAGCAGGATCAGCTTGCCAAAATAGCCCATACAGAGCGAGTATACAGCAAAGCTGAGTCAACTCAGCCCTGGAGTCCTCTCATTAATAATCTCTTTCATCTCCAGCTGCCTTCATTAATTCCAGGTTTTTCCTGGAATCAAGAATTCCAAATGGAATACCTGATCCCCCAATGAAATCTACGACTTTTTTTTATGATTTAACTGTTTGCAGAGATGAACATCTCTTGGAAAGACACACCCGCCTACACACAATCGTAATGTTTTAATTATCATACAATCCACAGAGAGCATTTTCATGAATGCAGGCTACCGTGTTGCAGGTCCCAAATGACTCCTGGACCCAGAAAACACGCAACGTCAGAGAGACGTTCAGATCATGTCTTAATAACGTCCGTCGGTCCAGAACCCCATTTGTACGTCTGCTGGACCCCTCAATATTCACACGTCTGGCTTGGACCCCTCTAAGACGTCTCTGGACGTGCAAAATGGGTTCAATATCTGAACGTTAAAAAAAAACATTAATTCTGGCTCCTAATTGGATGTCTTTGGACGTCCGAAAAAGTCAAAAAAGATGTCTAAAAGACGTCTTTTAGACGTGTCTTTGCTCAGTGGGGAGAGGCCCCCCGCCTCCTCGTGACTAGCTCCTCCCCACTCTGTTGTCAGCTGTCCCAATCCAGCCAACCCCACACCTTTTCTCTTAGCTCGCTGCTATTTTTTAATGATTCACTTAAATATCATATTAGAGACTACAGGAATAGCTAACACATAATGGCTTAATATTTAACCAACATCTCTGTAACCATTTGTGCACTCTCCTGTTAGTCATGTCTCTCTTGAAGTGATGAATAATTTAGCCCATGTTTATTGCTCTGTAAATGTTCATCATGTTTATTGCTCTGTAAATGTTCATCATGTTTATTGCTCTGTAAATGTTCATCATGTTTATTGCTCTGTAAATGTTCATCATGTTTATTGCTCTGTAAATGTTCATCATGTTTATTGCTCTGTAAATGTTCATCATGTTTATTGCTCTGTAAATGTTCATCATGTTTATTGCTCTGTAAATGTTCATCATGTTTATTGCTCTGTAAATGTTCATCATGTTTATTGCTCTGTAAATGTTCATCATGTTTATTGCTCTGTAAATGTTCATAGCCAAAAGACAAACGTTTCCCAGGAGCTTGCTCGATCAAGTCAGACAAGATTTTTTTACCGCTCACTTTTCTGGCCCCTGGGTGAAACTGAGTTTTTGCTTCTCTGTGGAATAATATTGTATATAATATGTATATATTATGCCCATTGCTCTCTGTAAAGCGCATTGTGTTGCCTCTGTGTATGAAATGCGCTCTACAAATAGTTTTGATTTGCTGGGCAAATGCTGGAGTACACATGACCAACAAAACATTGAGGTGACGGTCACTCAGAGGTAGAATGGGTCGTCCAATGACCGCGGAGTTGGCGGTTCGAATCAAGGCTCATCCTGCCCACATCTCGCAGCGTGCTTGGGCAAGACACTGAACCCCAAATTGCTTGTAATTTTACCTAACGTTAGCTAGTTAGAAATATTGTCTCCCAAGTCATTGTACAGCTTGAATAACAAGCAGATCCACCTGAAGATCCACTTAGGGATTTCTCCCACCCAAAGCTCACATCAATTTCAAAATGGCAGCTGCTGTTTGACTAAAGCGTATTTTTGCTGACAATCCAAATCACATGAAAAGTAATTGTGGAACCTTCAGTCTCCAAGAGGTTTCCCATGCTCCTGTGTATGGAAGGACCTGATATAGGCGGTGTTGAATCTTTGCCCTGTTGGATTCGATATCTTGGTGCTCATCTAACTACAGTGATTCTCACACAGCAATCAGAGTTGGATGAGTCTGGAAGAGGTGGTCGCAGGAAATGAAAAGCCCAGTTAAACTATCTGCCAACGGTGATGACCCCGCATGTCAACCCACTGTACAGCAGGCCTACTCATGTCCACCGTCACATGCCTATCCAGACCCAGCATGTGGTATCAGTTTAAGACTGATGGTATTTAATCATAACAAGAGGGAGTGAAATGTGAAATTTCAGTTTCCAAAAATAACAAAACTTTTTTTAAAGTGGTCTTTGAAACTTCCCACTGGGTCTGGGTTGGATCAGGATTAATTCAATATAAGAAAGCAGTTCATCCTTCTACGTGGAGGTAGTATTACGTGGAGGTAGTATTACTGGAGGAAGTCACTAGGGCGCCAATGCCCACCATTCGCTCCTATGCTCTCTCTCCTATGCCCACCATTCGCTCACAACGTGAACTCTGTCTGCCAGAATTCGTGATGGTGCTTGGGGTTGGATGGTTGATCACCGATTATCTGTTCTGACATGGAGGTTTAGCCTATCTGGGTGGAGACTGGCTGCCTTTATTGATGCATAGCCTATATTTGCCGTTCTCTTCTGAGGGTCAAGTGAAGTTTATTTTAAGCACATTTAAAAACAGCCTAGGCCGACCAAAGTGCTGTACATACATAAAACACAGATTAATTACAAAGCAACTAAATACACGTAAATACAAGGCAATATAAAACAAAACAGTAAGACACATACAAGACAACGTGAAGCAAAGCAACAAAGCACAAACAGATAATGCAGGACAACACAAGCCAAACAAATAACACATTACATGATAGCCTACTGACATTTATCACTAGTCCCCTGAGAAGGCTAGTGAGTACAGGTGGGTTTCTAATTTGGACTTAAAAGCTCAGGTGCTAAACCATTTAGTGCTTTATATGCAGTCAGCAGAAATTTAAACTGAGTTCTGAATTTAACCAGGAGCCAATGGAGCGGGTCAGACAACAAATCAACTCCCTGAGAGACATGATCTGTTTGGGAGCTATCACTGTGTGACACATCGTTTTTCATGCAGCTGCTGTGTGTGTGTGTGTCTGGTGTGTGTGTGTGTGTGTGTGTGTGTGTGTGTGTGTGTGTGTGTGTGTGTGTGTGTGTGTGTGGACTCACATATCCATCCATTCTCAATCCAGGACCTGTATTTATCAAGAGTAGGAGTGCTGATCTAGGATCAGGGCCCCCACCTCTCCATATTATATAATTAAAATGCGACAACAGATCCTAGATCAGCTCTCCTACTTGTTGATATGTTTGATAAAAGACGCGCCCTGCAGATCCACACGGCTCGTGGGTTTGACCCGTCCTATTTTTTTTTTATGGATCCACCCCACCGCCCCAGATCCTTCCTCATTCCAGAAGGGCCCGAGCCCTGGAGCAAGCTGGTAGTACTCTCCTCCAGCATAGTGGGAGCTATACTCTGCAACCTGCAAACAGGGTGATACACACACACACACACACACACATTGGTCCTGACCTGCCGAGAGAGAGACCCACACATAGACAAAGAGATACCGCTTCTGACCTGGCTGGAACTTTAGAAGGTAAGTCTGGAGTATTGAAGGGGTTTCTGGTTTAGGATAAGGTTGTGGTGAATAATTAATCAGAATGAGCAGAATCATCTAGATTACAATTCTTCGAAGTCTCAGATTTACAGCAACAACAGTGAATACAGTATACTGTACGAACAACACTGGACATTAAGCAGTAATTACAGATAAGAACAGTAGGCAGAGTTAAAGATAAGGCACCCTGTGTCTGATATATGGCACAGATCGAGGCAAGAAAGATATGTATTTAAATCACCTGGAGCCCTGGCTCTCAAGGTCAAGTATTCACCTGTCAGAAAGCCTGAGAGTTAGAACAGCAAATCCTCTGATAACTCAAGGTGGAGTCCATACGGATTTGAGTTTTAGAATAAATTCAGCCATTGGACTAGGGTTTGCTCGCTACACATAGGAATCAGACGGGCAACTTCTACAATTTCATTGTCTTGTGGATATGAAGTTTTCCTGTGGTAAGTGACAAACAAATATTACATTTATGTTACAATGTTCTAGCTTTTAGGGTTCCAGGATGTATGTAAATCCTTTTAATTATTAGGGCAATAACAGCAATGAGATGAAGTCATAATCATTATCTTAACATGAACAAAAATGTCCCACTTAAAAGTCATTATCTAAAAAGTAATTATCTTGCACACACTTACTAGGCTATATTTAATATAGCCTATCATTTGACTTAAAGGTACATTTATAGTTAAAGCGATATAAGTATTTCCACTGCTATTTACTTAACTGTGAATAATTATGGGATAAATAGGCTACAAGTAGGCTATTTTAATCTGAACTCTTTCTATAATCTATCCTAATTCATGAAAAATCATGGTGGTTTAACAATTTACAACTTACAACACTGGTTATTTGCTTTGCTTACTTCCAAATCAAATAGGGTCAGAGTCTGCTCTGGGGAAGCAGAATATGACACAACACCACGCGTGTAGATCTGGGTCCAGTGTTGTGTGTAATGGGCCAGTGCATGACAGGAAGAGGACCTATGATGAGAGTGTCTGCAACATCACGGCCATGTCTCGTCTGCCATATTTTACAATCATAGTTTCAAACGTGTACAGGCCTATTCCTGTGTCATGTCTCATGTCTCATCATCAGTATTGTTTCTAAGTCACTAAACAAATAAGATGTGCTATGATTATGGTTAGTATTGTTATTAACAAAAATAATATTTACATTAGTGCAGTCACTTTGGAAATCATTTTTCTAGCTGCCTGCCTATCCAGAAATATTACCCTAGATCCATCCCTTATACATACAATAACTGATGTTTTAACATTTTAAGGGGCAGCTTATTATTGTCCTTCATGGGAACTGACACTTCTATTTTAAACCAGGGAACAATGATTATTCTATGCACTGAAGTGTGTGGAATAATTTGTGAAAGGTTTACTATCATTTAGCACAGAATGTATCTATCAAATTTAGCTCCATCTTGAATATGAATGTGTCTATTTAAAGCTGCAGTATGTAACTTTGCTACTGCTACGAGCTAGCATGAAGGGCACGTTCTCTCTGCTTTATCCCTTATTACAATTGCTATAGCAGAGCCAAACATCAATCTGCAAAGACACAGTTTTCACAGAGGAGCTGCCACCCTCTCAAATTATCATAGCAATATTTAAATTGTTTACAAAATCTTACATACTGCAGCTTTAAGCTGTTTAATCGAAAATCTCCTCCAGTATGGGTTTATTGTGATCCTACATTCTTGTGGTTGTGCTCAGATGTCCCCTGTGCTGCTTTTGGTCTTCCTGGTACTGGGCTGCTCCCACCTGGCACTGGTCCACTGCCACCTGGTACCCGAACAGCACATGGTCTCAAAGAGGCCCACCTACACAGACCTACAGACCGCCACCCCCTCAAACGCTCCACCCATCCTCATAGTAGGTCCGTCTCAATCTGCGCGCATGTGTGTGTGTGTGGGGGGGGGGGCGTGTGTGTGTGTGTGTGTGTGCCTCATTCTCAATGATTTGTATTTGCTGTATGACATCTGGTAATATGCCTGTCATTATTCTTTATAGAATTATATAAAACAGTGAGGAAGAATAGAAAAACAAAGAAACCAAGAAAGGTATGACCACATCGAAAATTAAACATAAACATGTACTGAATATGATTGACAAGGTAAAAGCCCTGTTTATTTATCTCTCCCTCTCTCCATTTCTTTCCAGAAAAAATATAGGCCTAGTATAATAAATAAGCGGCCCCCGCCTCCTGCCAACTGTGTGCCGCTACGGGGCAACTGCAAGTCACCCAATAATGTCTGCTGTGAACCCTGCGCCTTCTGCCACTGTCGCCTCTTCAGGACGGTGTGCTACTGTCGGATGGGATACCCGCGCTGCTGAGACACCCGCACAGCAAAGAACATCCTTGTGGACTTCCTAAAATCGCGTTTAAACCTTGGATTTTCACACTGCAAGACTTGGGGAGACGTGTCAAATGATTTGGAGACTCTTTCTGCCGTGTTACAGGAACCAAGAGAGGCACGAGCTCCGCAATACCCAGAATCTTCAAATGAAAAAGACTTTTGCTTTTTTTCTACATGGCTTTTGACATTGCGACATTTCCTATCATGGAAAAATGATTTACCTGCTTTCTCTCTTTTCATTTATAACATGATCACTTAATAATTCCTTAAGATCTACCTGCATGAGACAAAATTCAATTTAAAATTGACAAATGTATTTATTATTTTTTGTTTTTCCCAGAACCATTACTCATCGAAAAAGTTCATGAAAAACTAAATAAAAGCCGTTTCAAATTCGCACTAGCAGCTGTAGCTTACTTAAAAGCTAACAATGTTTTTTATTTTATGTAACCTATAACATATACAGCAAATTATTCAATGTCAGTTTTCCATTGATCACATGGAAACTTATGTTCGAACGCATCTATTTGCATTTACTGTATCTCTGTATTCTATTCTTATGTGATTATGCTGATTTTGTCTATTACTGTGAATTAAAACATTCTGATTGAGTTTTATATCGAGTCTGTCCTGTATGAATAGAATATGGCTTTAGCAACTCTTCAGTAGGTCATGTGACTTGAGTGTTCTCAACACATTAAAACCATGTCTTGTGCGCGCGCACACACACGTTACTCAACCCCCTCCCACACGCTTTTTTTTTTTTACCAGGCTCCACTGTTTCCATCAATACACTGTACATGTTAAAATATAATAATTTGGTCAGTAAGAACTATAGCTGTTTCTTCAACCCAAAATGTGTGATTCATTAGCTCATTTCCATACATATAACACATTTTGGTGGTTGCAGAAACAACTATATGCATCAAGTTTACATTATATACATTGCGGATTGCTTGGAGCCATTCATAATACAGTGCAACCATGTAAAGTGTGGTTCCTACTCATCACTAATAGTGTAACCATGTAAAACGTGGTTCCTACTCATCACCGATCACCTTGAAATAAATTGAAGACAGAAAAAAAATACACATCCAACTCATTCTTTATTCCGTCACACTTCGCACGACACGCCTTAGTGGAAACCGCGACGCGTATAGACGAAGACGGACGCAACCGTTTCAGCCTGACCACACCCCCCTACCAGGATGACACCGAGCTCATTGGCCAGATTAACAACAGGAAATGAGATCATGGGCACAAACTCACTCAACATTTACTCCTGGTTTACCCCCTTCTTACAAACGTCCAGATTCAAACAATAACGGGAAAAGGCAGAGAAATAAGACGAGAGAGCGGTCCCTGAAGCCAGGCAGCCTGACGCGCTTGGCGGAGGTCTCATTAAGACAGCGGTCGCTAGCCACCACCTGGTGACCGGCGCCAGTAGCCTGTATGCGGGCGTGTCCAGACCTTCTGAGCAGTAGATGGGGGTTTGTGGTTCTCCTAAAACACCAGGCATTCTCAGGCCACAATCTAAACGGGGAATGCAATTTAGAACATGAATGGCGCCTTTAGAAGCCAATAAGCACTCGTTGTTGTTGTTGTTGTAGGGAGGCGGGCCACAGAGAGGGCAGAGGTAGGGGTCTGGAGGCGTGTGTGTGTGTGTGTGTGTGTGGAAAGACAGTGATGAGAGCAATTTACAGACGAACATTAACAATGATGTTCTACAGTAGCCTTTGGTGGAGTCCTGTAGAGTAGCACACCCCCTACCCCCCCTTGACAGTCCTCCAGCACCCCCAGCCTCCAGCTCCCGCTCCGGGCGGGGCCCCCAGGTCCAGGCAGGGCCCTCAGTAGCGGTAGTGGTCGGGCTTGAAGGGGCCTTCGAGGGGCAGCCCCAGGTACGTGGCCTGCTTGGCCGTAAGCTTGGTCAGCTTGACGCCCAGCTTGTCCAGGTGGGCTGCGGCCACCTCCTCATCCAGCTGGTGAGAGAAAGGGGGAGGGGGGGAGAGAGAGAGAGTTGGGGGTTGTTTCTGGACAGTGTGTTCTCACAGGGCTGGTCTGGGTTGAGGGATGAATCACACAGGTGCTGTTGTCCCACATATGGCTTCAATTAAGTGTGTGCATGTTCAAAAATCACTAAATTACAGGTTTCAAGGCTACCATCAATCAAGGCTACCATCAATCAAGGCTACCATCAATCAAGGCTACCATACTGTATACTCAACTCAGGCTGGTGTCCATTTGTTTGTGGTTACTGAGCCTGTCTTTTTTCATCCCCACCATCCAGCATTACAGTACATAATATATATTTATTATTATTATTATTAGGGGTACGGGGCTCAGGCTGGGCGTCTCTGCCCCGACTCCAATTATTTAAAACTTCTTAAATTAAAAATCTTTAAAATCATGTGTCTGAAATCCAAACAGTACAATGTCTGAGTAGCATTAGCGTGTTTATTCTGCATCACCCGCGGCGTGAACTCACAGCCAGACACCAAGGGAAGGTCATGTTCTTGTTGAGCCAAGAGAAATTCTGAAAGATTTCATGCTACATCTACCATGTCATTAAATGTTGTCGTTTTCTTTCGTGAACATCTAAGAATTATTGAGCGAGAATTTGTGGTAGTAAAGTACTGTTTCCAATAAAACACGATGCGCTGTGGGATACATTTTTGATATTTCAAAAATCTGTGAAGATCGTTTGTGGAAGAGAGTCAGACGATGCAGTGTAGCAATCGGGGTGTCATTTGACCAAAAATGTGGGAGGAGAGGTTTCCCAAGATTTACAGTTTGAGAAAAAAACAGAGAGATGGACTTCATAATTCTGCCAGATCAAAGAAAATGGACGTGTCTGCTCACTTGAGCCTACATTTTAGTGGTGGTTGTAAAGTTATACAGCACATACAGATGATTTATGATTTTTTAAGTTTTAATCTTGACAGTTGCTGTAGCGCCACCATCAGGACTATTGTATTTTTAGCTTGCAATCCTTCA
This sequence comes from Borostomias antarcticus, assembly GCF_949987555.1. NCBI lineage: Eukaryota > Metazoa > Chordata > Actinopteri > Stomiiformes > Stomiidae > Borostomias > Borostomias antarcticus. The sequence continues at coordinate 728,829 of NC_140266.1, read as the reverse complement.
CTTTGCCTTCAGCACTAGACAATGCTCTTAGTCACTTGTTTTATAAAGGAGATGCACTTGTCAAAACTCACAAGTAGTACACTGATGGTTCCTACGTTAAATGCAATTATTGTAAGTCGCTTTGGATAAAAGTGTCAACTAAATGACTAATGTAATATTGTTTGAATCTTCTGAGCGGTCGTTGGTCCTGTCCTCGTTCACATACGTGTCTGTTCCTCTGTGAAGTGTTTTAACTTTCTGAAGGCTGACCAATGATTTTTCCAGATGGGGTTATTTTCTGAGAAATCAGTAAAATACTAAATTTTAAAAAGTGGTCAGTAGCAAGCAAGCGTAAAAGGAGCTAGTGAAAAGCTACCGTGAAGAGATACGTTTTTAGCTTTCTTTAAAAAAAAAAGATATATTTAGCAAGCTAGCTTCCCTGTAATGTGTATTCATAGCTTTGGTGCATAAATGACAATGAGTGAACTCTCGATGTTCTTCTGACCGTTACTGGGAACCTCTAATAAACCACAGTAGATGATCACAGCGTTCTTGAAGGCTGATTGATTAAGGGCTGTGTTTACAAGGAGGAGGCCCTTAAAATCAACTCAATGTTACCAGAGGCCTTTGCAGCGCAGCCCAGACTGGACTAATGTGCTCTCTGCTCTTGGTTCTGATTAACAGCCGAGCTGCAGAGTTTTAAATGAGCTGAAGTCTGTTTTGTTTTTTTGTGAGGCTAGTGAAAAATTAATTACAGTAAGTCAAGTCTTGAAATGAGTCCGTTTTCTATTTTGTTTTTTTTAGTATTAGCGACGTATGTTGCCATCAATAGCGAGCCCTCTGAGGACGGACAGGAAGTGGCCTGCGGGGTGTGTGTGACCCCCTCACCTTCTTGGGCAGGAAGTAGACGCCCAGGGGGTACTTGCTGGTGTTCTTCCACAGCTCGATCTGGGCCAGGACCTGGTTGGTGAAGGAGTTGCTCATGACGAAGCTGGGGTGACCCATGGCGCAGCCCAGGTTGACCAGACGCCCCTCGGCCAGCACGATGATGTGGCGTCCGTTCTTCATGCGGTAACGGTCCACCTGGGAGGAGGAGAGCGGAGTTTGTGTGTGTGGGTCTCTGAGCAGTAGGGTTGCAAAATTCTGAGAATATTCAAAGTTGGAAACTTTCCATGGGAATTAATGGGAATTAATGGGAACAGGAATAAACTGGGAATTTGGGGGGTATTTATACACTAATGCTTATTAATGTACCCTTATTGTAAAGTGTTACCCTGTAACTCTACCATAATATCCCTCACTAAGCAGTTGTTGACAGACTGTTCTTGCTCAGAGTCATATCCTGCATTGACATTCTCAGTCACGTGAGGAAGAATTGCTTTTCAACTGGGCTTGCTCAACATATTTAAACATCCCACAGAGCATGATGGGATGTTAATTGCTCAACTCTATCATGCAGTACCACCTGCATGGAAGCATCTGCATTCATTTTCCTGTTTCTCCACTCATTTATTCAGGTTTTTCCTTCTTCACCCTTCTGTATGTAGCTAATGTTGATGTTCCTGGCTGTGTGTGTGTGTGTGTGTGTGTGTGTGTGTGTGTGTGTGTGTTGTACCTGTGCCTTGATATTGATCTTCTCTGCAGCGTTGGCATTGAGCCAAGCCATGTCAATCTCACAGTCAAAGTGTCCGATGTTACACACGATGGAGTCGTCTTTCATCTGCTCAAAATGCCTGAACACACACACAACACACAACACACGTTAGGTTTGATGTCTCTTTGGGAGAAAACAATACATTGTTTGAGAGCCGGGTCCTGCCTGTTTATATTAAGTCTGTGTCATGTATTTATGATGTTGACAGTATCTGGTCCAGTGATAACATGGATATGCATGCGGCAGGTGTAATGGCTGACTACAATATGAAAAAACTGATTTTCTAAAGCCACACGGTATTGTAAAGAGTAAAAGTTGTATTGTATTGACCAAGTGGCCCAACAGTTTGAGACTATTGCTTGGGGCTACTCTGCTGTGGTGTACTGCCATCTACTGGCCTCTGCTGGTACTACAGTTACGGTTCTGTGGCGTTGCTGCCATCTGCTGGTCTCTGCTGGTACTACAGTGTTACGGTTCTGTGGCGGTGCGGCCATCTGCTGGTCTCTGCTGGTACTACAGTGTTACAGTTCTGTGGCGGTGCTGCCATCTGCTGGTCTCTGCTGGTACTACAGTGTTACGGTCATCTACTGGTACTTACTCTCCCAGGAGGATGCCTTCACAACCGGTAGTGGTGACGAAGATGTTGCCCTCCTTACACGCCTCCTCCATGGTGGTCACCTCATAGCCTGGAGAGATAGAGCGAGAGACACAGAGAGATGGAGAGAGAAAGAGAGAGAGAGAGAGAGAGAGGGAGGGAGAGAGAAAGAGAGAGAGAGAGATAGAGCGAGAGACACAGACAGAGAGATGGAGAGAGAAAGAGAGAGAGAGAGAGAGAGAAAAAAAAATCAAAAACCTCCTCATGGCCAACACGCAGAAAGAAAGATCTCTCAAGCGCCCACGCAAAACACGGAAGAGCCAAGACAGCCGTGACTGACCCTCCATGGCGGCCTGCAGGGCGTTGATGGGGTCGATCTCGGTGACGATGACGCGCGCCCCGAAGCCCCTGAGGGCCTGGACGCAGCCCTTGCCCACGTCGCCGTACCCCGCCACCACCGCCACCTTCCCCGCGATCATCACGTCCGTCGCACGCTTGATACCGTCGATCAGAGACTCCCTGCAGCCGTACAGGTTATCAAACTTACTCTGGAGGGAGAGAGAGAGGGAGGGAGAGAGAGAGAGAGAGAGAGAGGGAGGGAGAGAGGAGTGGTGAAGAGGAGGGACGGAGGAGAAGAGGAGGGAGAGAGAGAGAGAGAGAGAGGGCGAGAGGGCGAAGAGAAGGGAGAGAGGCGAGGGAGGAGAAGAGGAGGGAGAGAGGTGAGGGAGGAGAAGAGGAGGGAGAGAGGTGAGGGAGGAGAAGAGGAGAGGAGAGAGAGAGGGAGAGAGGTGAGGGAGGAGAAGAGGAGAGGAGAGAGAGAGGGAGAGAGGTGAGGGAGGAGAAGAGGAGGGAGAGAGGGAGAGAGGAGAGAGGGAGGAGAAGAGGAGAGAGGCGAGGGAGAAGAGGAGGGAGAGAGAGAGGAGAGGGAGAGAGAGAGGGAGAGGGAGAGGGGAGAGGTGAAGAGGAGGGACGGAGGAGAAGAGGAGGGAGAGAGAGAGAGAGGGCGAGAGGGCGAGAAGAGGAGGGAGAGAGGCGAGGGAGGAGAAGAGGAGGGAGAGAGGGAGAGAGGTGAAGAGGAGAGGGAGAGAGGTGAGGGAGGAGAAGAGGAGGGAGAGAGAGAGGGAGAGAGGTGAGGGAGGAGAAGAGGAGGGAGAGAGAGAGGGAGGAGAAGAGGGAGAGAGGAGAGAGGGAGAGAGGTGAGGGAGGAGAAGAGGAGAGAGGCGAGGGAGAAGAGGGAGGGAGAGAGAGAGGAGAGGGAGGAGAAGAGGAGGGAGAGAGGAGAAGAGGAGGGAGAGGGGGAGAGCGGAGAGAGAGAGGGGGAGAGGAGAAGAGGAGAGAGAGAGAGAGGGAGGGAGGGAGGAGAAGAGGAGAGGGAGGCGAGGGAGGAGAAGAGGAGGGAGAGAGGTGAGGGAGGAGAAGAGGAGAGGGAGGCGAGGGAGGAGAAGAGGAGGGAGAGAGGTGAGGGAGGAGAAGAGAAGAGGTCAATACAAGTCTGTGACATGTCAGAGAGCCAGACGAGACGTCCACAGACCATTTCTCCCAAGCGGTGTGAGTTAGAGATTCAGTCCTGCTCTGCTCTACCTTTGTGACGGAGTCGTTGACGTTGATGGCCGGGATCTTCAGCTCTCCCTTCTTGAGCATCTTGTACAGGTTGTGGACTCCAGTGGTGGTCTCCTCAGACAGACCCCGAATACCTACACACACACACACACACACACACACAGACACACACACACACACACACACACACTTAAAGACCCCCTTCAGTCAAAATGTTCAGCTAACAGGGATCAGACGCAGCCCAACATTACTTTACACGTACAAGAAAAATGCAACACGTAAATTAAAAAGTCCCAAACCCCAAAGAACACGTTTTGGCGTCGTCAACGTAACGTGATACGTGGCAACGTGCTCTCATTCCTATTTATACCATTTCAAGCCCCCTCAGCCTCTCACACTCAATCACTTACCAGATGACCTCATCAGGTCTGAGAGTTCAGGGTTTAGGCTTTGTGGGGGACTCTGAGATTAGGGTGAGCATGTTCACAGGTCCAGTACCACAGCCGTCAGGAGAAACACTGACACCTAGTGGCTAATACCGCGAATGACAGGCTGGGAACTGTTGGATTTGGGAATAGGCCGAATCAGCAAGTCCCAAAAGCTACAAACAAAAGTAGAGCACAGACTGAGCAATGTTCAAGTGGACGAGCAGAGACGGGGCGGGGCTCTAATTTGGGGGGGGGGGGGGGGGTGTATTTACATAGCTTCACCACAGCCTGGAGGGACAGGTCTGATGCAACGCAGCAGTGTGGCGTTAGCTAAGACCCATCTGGGAGCACAGGTCTATTTCTAGCGGTCGTTAGCGCGCCCTGGCTGGGGCGCTGTGTACTCTGCTGAGGGAGGCATAAATGGCGTCCGCTGTCCACATTGTCCTAATTAAAATCCTTTTTCTACTAAAACGTGAGTGCCGGGACCTCCATTTTTCTCCATTCCCTACTAGCTTTTAGATTGGAATCTACTCTGCTCGATAGCTAGGTTACAAGACATAATGGCTCTGAGGTCAAACAATGACCAGAGGAGCAGAGGGAGAGAGGTAGAGAGAGAGAGAGAGAGAGAGAGAGAGAGAGAGAGGGGTAGACAGAGAGAGAGAGAGAGAGAGAGAGGGGTAGACAGAGAGAGAGAGAGAGAGAGAGAGAGAGAGAGAGAGAGAGAGATAGACAGAGAGAGAGAGAGGTAGACAGAGAGAGAGAGAGGGGTGGACAGAGAGAGAGAGAGGGGTAGACAGAGAGAGAGAGAGGGGTAGACAGAGAGAGAGAGAGGTAGACAGAGGGAGAGAGAGGTAGACAGAGAGAGAGAGGGGTAGACAGAGAGAGAGAGGGGTAGACAGAGAGAGAGAGAGAGAGAGGTAGAGAGAGAGAGAGAGAGGTGTAGACAGAGAGAGAGAGAGAGAGAGGTAGACAGAGAGAGAGAGGTAGAGAGAGAGAGAGAGGTAGACAGAGAGAGAGGGGTAGACAAGAGAGAGAGAGGGGTAGACAGAGAGAGAGAGGGGTAGACAGAGAGAGAGAGGGGTAGACAGAGAGAGAGAGGGGTAGACAGAGAGAGAGAGAGAGAGAGGTAGAGAGAGAGAGGTAGAGAGAGAGAGAGAGGGGTAGACAGAGAGAGAGAGAGGGGTAGACAGAGAGAGAGAGAAGTAGACAGAGAGAGAGAGGTAGAGAGAGAGAGAGAGAGAGGTAGACAGAGAGAGAGAGAGGGGTAGACAGAGAGAGAGAGAGAGGGGTGGACAGAGAGAGAGAGAGGGGTAGACAGAGAGAGAGAGGTAGAGAGAGAGAGAGAGAGGGGTAGACAGAGAGAGAGAGAGGTAGACAGAGAGAGAGAGAGAGAGAGGTAGAGAGAGAGAGAGAGAGGTGTAGACAGAGAGAGAGAGAGAGAGAGGTAGACAGAGAGAGAGAGGTAGAGAGAGAGAGGTAGACAGAGAGAGAGAGAGGTAGACAGAGAGAGAGAGAGAGGTAGACAGAGAGAGAGAGAGAGGTAGAGAGAGAGAGGTAGACAGAGAGAGAGAGAGGTAGACAGAGAGAGAGAGAGAGGTAGACAGAGAGAGAGAGAGGGGTAGACAGAGAGAGAGAGAGGGGTAGACAGAGAGAGAGAGAGGGGTAGACAGAGAGAGAGAGAGGGGTAGACAGAGAGAGAGAGAGAGAGGGGTAGACAGAGAGAGAGAGGGGTAGACAGAGAGAGAGAGGGGTAGAGAGAGAGAGAGGGGTAGAGAGAGAGAGAGAGGTAGACAGAGAGAGAGAGAGGTAGACAGAGAGAGGGAGGGGTAGACAGAGAGAGGGAGAGAGAGAGAGAGAGAGAGAGAGAGAGAGAGAGAGAGGGGTAGACAGAGAGAGAGAGAGAGGGGTAGACAGAGAGAGAGAGGGGTAGACAGAGAGAGAGAGGGGTAGACAGAGAGAGAGAGGGGTAGACAGAGAGAGAGAGGGGTAGACAGAGAGAGAGAGGGGTAGACAGAGAGAGAGAGGTAGACAGAGAGAGAGAGAGAGAGAGAGAGAGAGGGGTAGACAGAGAGAGAGAGAGAGGGGTAGACAGAGAGAGAGAGGGGTAGACAGAGAGAGAGAGGGGTAGACAGAGAGAGAGAGGGGTAGACAGAGAGAGAGAGGGGTAGACAGAGAGAGAGAGAGAGAGGTAGAGAGAGAGAGGTAGAGAGGTAGAGAGAGAGAGGTAGAGAGGTAGAGAGGTAGAGAGAGAGAGAGAGGGGTAGACAGAGAGAGAGAGAGGTAGACAGAGAGAGAGAGAGGGGTAGACAGAGAGAGAGAGAGGGGTAGACAGAGAGAGAGAGAGGGGTAGACAGAGAGAGAGAGGGGTAGACAGAGAGAGAGAGAGAGGTAGAGAGAGAGAGAGAGAGAGAGAGAGAGAGAGAGAGAGAGAGGGACACATTTCCCTAAAACCACACACACATAACGTTTCTCCCAGGAAGGGTCTGCTCACCCACTCTCATCCTAACCAAGCCCTCCGGGAGAAACGTTGTGTTTTCAGCTTTAAGGAAATGAAGCACGGGACAGGCAGCTTGCTGAGGGAGCTCTTTGTCTTGAGTTCTTTTTGGTTCAACACCAGTTTGTTCCTGATGTGCGCACATATATATATATAATATCTTTTCTCTGGGATGGAGAGGTACGTACGTGTATGTATATATATATATATATGATCTTTTCTCTGGGATGGAGAGGTACGTACCAGCCAGCAGTTTGGGGTACTTGGTGTGCACCATGTTAGTGAGGTCACCCCCATCGTCCAGGATCATGTTGAGGGGCTGGCCGTCCTTGAAGTAGATGGTCTGTTCGATGCACCACACGTACTCCTCATCCGTCTCCCCCTTCCACGCGTACACTGGGGGGGGGGGGGGGAGGAGGGAGAAAGGGAGGGAGGGGGGGGGGGGGAGACAGAGGTTAAGTTACTACTTCAACTTTTTCCAACAAGAAATCCTATCCTTTGCATTTCCACCTTGACAGATTTCCTGTTTGCTAGTTGGTTAGATTGACTATGATAGTTGACTCATCATGAGGGCCTTTAAAAGGGAAGTGGTTCTGATGATCCCATTGGTTCTGAGGCGGGGGGGGGGGCGGGGTGTAGAGAGAGGCCTGGTCGCAGGCTACAGTAGAGGAAAAAAGATCTGGGGGGGATCTGGACTGAGATCAGGGCCATCTGGCCATCTGCTGCTACAGCTGGGCTCTGGCGATGCTGGTGACGGTGTGGGGGTGGTGGGGGGGTGCTGGTGACGGTGTGGGGGTGGTGGGGGGGTGCTGGTGACGGTGTGGGGGTGTGGGGGTGGTGGGTGTGGGGGTGTGAGGTAGCAGGCTGCCCTACAGCCAGTCAGACGGACTGGGGGTGGATACAGTGAGCTGCTGCTGCTGCTATTGGAACAGGGCAGCTACTGTAAGAAAGAACTGCATAACAGTCCACCTCACAAAAATACATCTACAACAAAGACATGGCTGTTAAGACCCCCCCCCCCCCCCTCCTCCCTCAAGCGTTACATCTAGAACATGGAGCACAACCAGCTCGGTCCGACCACATAACAAACAGCTGTTGGCAGCGTTAACCCCCAGGTGGGTGTGGCAGGTGTAACCCCTGACCCCAGGTGGGTGTACCTGGAACGCCAGTCTTGGCGATGGCCGAGGCAGCGTGGTCCTGGGTGGAGAAGATGTTACAGCTGGACCACTGGACCTACAGGAGGGGGGGGGGGGGAGAGAGAGAGAGAGAGAGAGAGACAGAGAGAGAGAGGGAGAGAGAGGGAGAGAGAGGGAGAGGGGTTAAACTAAATTCTCCAAGCACTCAGTAAGTCAGTCAGACCCCCTCCCTCCCTCCCTCCCTCCCTCCCTCCCTCCCTCCCTGTCCCTCTCTGACCCCCGGCCGTGTTTGTGACTGGCAGAACTGGAGCAGAGCGGACTGATAAAGTCCCCTCGCTTAGCAACAGTGGGCTTTGATAAACCCCGCCTGGCCTTGGGGGAGGGAACTAGGATGACCCGTCAGTAGGAGAGCGGTTTGGCCCCAGGGGTCAGCGAGAACAGGACTCGATAATAGTGGAGGTTGAGGCCCCTGGGCCCCGAGGGTCTCTCCGGTCTCACCTCGGCCCCCAGGGCGGTGAGGGTCTCGATGAGGACGGCGGTCTGCAGGGTCATGTGTAGGCAGCCGGCGATGCGGGCACCGGTCAGCGGCTTGGACTGGCCGTACATCTCCCTCATCTTCATCAGGCCGGGCATCTCGTTCTCAGCGATGTCGATGGCCTTCCTCCCCCATTCGGACAGGCTGATGTCAGCTAAAGGGGGGAGGAAGGGGGAGAGAGAGAGAGAGAGAGAGAGAGAGAGAGAGAGAGGGAGAAAGAGAACCTTTATTAGCCCTTTGAATATGACCGTCTACCCGGCAAAATTGTAAAAATATCAAAATAATTTATAAAAATAAATATATATAAAATATTAAAAAATCCAACACTGAAATCCACCATTCCTGAAATCTGAGAAACTGCACTTGTACAGTAATAGGAAAAAAACAATTAATATTTGGGATGTTGGCACTGAACTCACTGTACTAAAAGGGTTAAAGTAAGACTGTTTAACACGGGATTAACACAGATTAACCAAACAGACCTGACAGCTCAAAATTCACAAACCATCGTCCCCCGTGTTTTCCCTGTGACCGGCCAGCGAGGCCACAGGCACGTGACACGGACGCCCGTTTGTGTGTGAAAAGGACCCGTCCTTGCGTCCAGGTCACTAGAGCAGATTCTAGGTGACTGCCATGACGTATCTGGAGCCCTTAGGAGACGCAGCGACGTAGCCGGGAGGGCGGAGTCGTCGAAGCGAGTGGGCCAGTGGTGATTGGTTCATTTCAGCTGCCCAGCAACCGACAGCTGTACTCTGCCCGAGCCGAGCCGGGGTCTGCCGGGTGGAGTCAGTCTGATATTAGAAGCTGCCTGTCACCCCTGACCCCTCCACTTCTGGATGCTCCCCCTAACAGCTGCAATCCTACACCTCCCTGTATAACCGTCCTAGTACACCACAGGCTCCATGGCTTCATAACCAGACCCCCCCCCTACTCGACTCTGCAGTCAGAAGACTGGACAAGCCAGCAGAACGGCAAACCCCTCCAGCCTGGACTGGAGCAGACCTGAAACTCCCTGAATCTCATGAACTGACCTTGTGTGTGGGGGCGTGGGGTTCAAGAGGGGTTGCAAAGGGGTGGGAAAATTCCATTACATTTCCGGAAACTTTGTTAGCCAATTGACCCTGACCTGGAGTCCAATTACCCCCTACTAGCTGTTGAGGAGGATTCGGTCGTTGAGGAACATTTGGTTCAATCTCAACCCTGTCCAGTGCATTCTTCCATTACGTGCACAGCTAATTAGCATCCTGCACACTAAGAGGGTTGTAGAATCCATTAAGGTTCTACTCAAAGTCAAAAATCTCTTCTTTAAAAATAAAAAAAATAAAAATTGTATTAGAAATGTTTACCTGCATGTCTGCTATGACAAAACATAATTGATGTTTATATTTATGTCTGTATATGACAAGGTGACTACAGTTGGTATAAATAACCCTGAAATCCCAATTTATTCCCGTTAATTCCCATAAATTCCCGTTAACTCCTGTTACTTCCCATGGAAAGTTTCCAACTTTAAATATTCCTATATTATATTTTACAACCCTAAGCTCAAGTGTCCCAAATATGCAGAGTCTGACAAAACTGATATGCGTGTGTGTGTGTGTGTGAGTGTAGGTGATACTAGTCTTCCCAATGTTGCAGGGCTGAGGACCTCTGACCCAGAGTATGCAGGGTCAAAGTCCAATCCTCTGCTTGCTATATCATCACCACTATCACCACTGAGTAACCAGGCTTCTTCTACTCCTGTAAAAACACCTGCTTCCCAGGTACTGGTGCTGAGCAGAGGTAGACCATGCAACTCCAGCAGTGAGACATTCTAAGTTAAACGTGTGCAGACGTGCCACTTTATCATAGCTATTACATAAAAGCTGTACATAAAATAATAGTTTTAGTAAGTAAAAGGCTTGAGTTTGAGTTAATGATGTGGGATTAAAAGTAGACATTGGTCTAACTCCCGAGAACAACAATGCAACCATAAAGCACAAAGCTGTAGTTTAATCCACCACGTGCATTCCCATGAAAAGTAGAACCCTGATTTCGCCGCCCTCCTTGCCTGCGCCTGTCAATCAGACTAGCGGCGCTGCGCAATGGCTCATGGGAGATGTAGTTTTATCAGCGAGCGGAAGCAGAGACCTTACAGCACCAACCTCCACGAATGGACTACAACTACCACTACCTCTGCAGAAGTGACTTTTGAATGAAACCATGCTTTCCTGAGCCAAGTGTTTCAAGCTGTTCATATCGAAATGTCAACCAAATACTGAATCTTTGGACATATATTGAATTAAATTGGATGCAGTCCTGAATATAGCTTAAAGTCACTGAACACAAGTTGACTTCCTGAGCGCAACGGAAGGATATCTAATACAATATCAACAAAGGATCGCGTGCAGCCACCATGTGTCACAACTCGGATGACAGTCTTAACGATAGCGAGCAAGATATAAATACCTGGATGATTTAGGAAAAGCTTCATTAAATATCCACATAACTGGTTGGTACGCTACCTAAGCTAACTAATTCTGGCGAGCTAAACCAGCCATCACCAAACACCTTGCACACTATTCAATTCTGTAACTGTTACAACAGCATCGCTGCATACGATTGCAAGCCCTAATAATATATATTGTTGTGTATGAATATACATAATATATACCCGATATAACGTCAATGAACAGCTAACATTTAGCCAAATAACTAGCTAATTCATTAAACAATCTCGTGGCTGACTGATAAAGCAATCAAATGAATACTGACCGACTTTGAAAGGTAGTTTCTCAGACATGGTTGTTTTCTTGCTGATGTTAGAGGAGGTTAGAGAACGAGTCGCCTGGTGTGAGACGGGGAGAGAGAGGAAGGTGGAAGAGATCCTGAACTTGATTTTATGACGAAGCCAAATGCTTAGTTGCAATAATTCGTAAGTTCCTGGTGCCAATCCACCGCCTGGCGATCCCCATTGGCTGACAATGTTTCTGCCCCGTATGAGCGGGATTTGATTGGCCAGAATAGTCTCGGGGCGTATCAGCCAATCACAGCACCGGATCCAGGGTGGGTGTGTTGGTCAACAGGGTTGTGAAGTTTGACAAGGCTCAATGTAGCTGGAACAAGTTCCATCTGGCTTCGCTATTTCCCCCGGGGAACCTGAAATATACACAAAATGATTCTGTACTAGGCAGCTATAATCACCCCCACCATAAGAGCTTGTGTTCAGATTCATCTCTGAATCGGTTTTTCTCTATGGAAGGTTGAGGACTGATTTTATTATAGGGCCTAATAATTAAATCATTATCACTACATCATGTAACTGGGGGGCATATAGACTTTTCAGATCAGATCAGTCAAAATTGATACCAAAGGCTGTCCCACTGTATTACTCTACGGACCAGACCACAAGAGCCATAATAGATGTTTATTTATTGCCGAGATGTGGACTCCACAGACACATGGTTCAGGCTAGCCTGGAAGCCAGCCAGCCTCACACGAACATTGTGTTTTTTTGTCTGTCTTCCAGGCTATAGGCTGAGGCCCTATATATACCTGGTGTTTGATGTGATTTGTATGTTGATAAGAGGTAGTTTAGGTCATCTGGTTTAGTTAGATTCCCCATACATGTCTTACAATGTGGATAAAGTCACTTTCTGAATACAAATTGCCTTCTAATGCCAGGGAAATGTGGTCCTCAAATCAGACTTGAGTTTAGCACCTTCAAACTTCACTGGGAAAAAAAACTTGGACTTCAGTACTGATTAATTCCACTTGAGCACGATGACTAGAGATTTGCTCCTTACACGTGATTTGAGAACTCGATACTTGGAGCTACTTGGGACACTTGGCGTGAACACTGCTGACTTACTTCAGATGTTAACTCTTATCAGCCACATACGGACAGGCGGATTATAAAACAATGGGCCCATAGGCCCCTGTACACCTGGGGGGCCCCTGTACCTGTTAATCCTGGGGCCCAGGATGTGACTGTACACGTACAGGTATGTTACATGTGACAAATAAAGACATTGAATCTTGAATCGTGTGTGTGTACGTGTACATGCAAGCAGTCGCAGGAAGGTCACAAAGTATAAAAGAGATAGGACCAGGAAATAGAATAGGGTTAAGGAAGATATGGCAGACAGGAAGTAATGGTGAGGTGGAAGTGGAGAACCAGACACATTTAATGAGTAGGGAGGCAAAGTTGGCAGAACACCCATAAATGTGTGAATGGGACGCTTATTCAACAAGATAAGGCAATAAGGCTCACGCCACACCTTTTCTTTTTGCTAGTATGAATGAAACTATGTGCATTTTGTATTCTGATCCTCCTGTTCTCTGGGGATTAGATTACCTGCAAGTTCCTTCACTAAAATCCCTCAAAAGTGTGTTGGCTTCTGGGAAATGTTGTTTTGTCACAGACTATTCTTGGCCACCAAACCTAAAAACCTAAAGGGACATCTTGAGGACCCGAATTTATCTTCTTCACTATGTTTATTGAAATAGATATTCTACCTTATGCCTTGAGTTTATTAATGTGTTATTAGCATGTCTATTATGAGCTTGCCCAGCCCGAATCTAATCTTTGCTCTAACCTTAACCCCTAAACCTGGCTCCTACTACGAGGTGAACCTTGACCTCGCTTGGGTCGGCAGTCAGATAGACCCCAGACGTCAAAACATCAGCTCTGACTGGTGCAACTAAGGTGATGTTAGTCATTCTTAGAATGAAGAGAATGGAAGGGAGACAAGAGGGTGATTTGGCAAACAGGTTTAATTTACTCGTACCGGCATGAGAACAGAAGTGTGTTATAATAATATGCAGGGAGGATTAGACAAAAGAACAAGAATTAGGCTGTCAGCTCTGTGTGTGTACACACACACACACACACGCACACGCACACACACACACACACACGCACGCACGCGTACACACACACACACCAAACCTCTTTAGTAGGAGCTATGGTACAGTGTGGGGTGAGATGACAAACTCAGAGCTGCCCTCAGGTTTAAAACTAACAAACCATATGTGTGAATCTGAACACACACACACACACACACGCACACACTTCATATAACCCAGAATATCCCATAAACCCTTAAGAGCCATAGCATCCCAATTAACACACATCAAACCTCTAGTGTTAACATCGCTCATAACAATGGACATTATCACATGTAAACATGCTCTCAGAGCCCCGAACGCTCACACAATCATTCACAGCCTCACAGCTAAAGTACAGACGCATTCCCAGAAGACCGTCCTCACGTTTGCACAACATAACAGGGCGGAGGTACTTCGCGAGGAAGAAAGAGAACAGCTTGACCCGTCGACGAGAGAGGCAGATAAGGGACAGATCATGGAGATCCCGTCGAACGGGCTTTCCCGAACGCGCGAGCGCACACCGGACCGACGTCATTTTATAGAATGCACAGAGATAGCCAGCGGATAGTAGCAAAGCTCAATGGCAATACCCCCGTAGGTGGAGGGCAGACCCGGTCTTCCCGTAGATTAATCGTACAGATATAGTGGTATATTGTAAATGAATATCCTGCCCCACTGGGGTACAGTCAGAAAAGGTGATTGTCATGTGAGCACATGACGGTCAAAGTGTTATACAGTGCATCAACACCAAAAGAGAACACGGGGAACCGGTAGTATATTTGCACTGAACAGAACCGGTCGTACGAGGTAATAGAGGCAGAACATGGAAGTCGGGAGATAGCAGGAAGCGTTCCGTTATAGCAGGGTTCCCCCCAGCGGACGGAACCGGTTCTACGTGTGCCGACAGGAGGGGGGGTGCAGCGATACTCAGCAGAGGAGAACGATTGGAGAACCGCAGAGAGCTACTGGCTGGTGTGTCTCTGTCGCAGGGCGAGGAGGGCGGGGCGTGAATAGGGGGGTCTGTTTTTGCAGGTACATCTTCCTCTCGTGGAGATACGGATTTAGACTCCTCCCCTCCCCCGCGGGGCTAGGCCGGGTCAGGTGGGAGGAGCCGGGGAGGGCGGAGTCAAGTCCATGCTTGTTGGTACAGTAAGTTTATTTACATGTCTGTGTATTTGCTTTTCTTCATGTATTTGAATTCTTCCTCTATTCCTCCTCAAACACAGAGACACCAAAGTGCACCCGGAGTGTGTCTGTCCCCTAGCCTCTAGCCTCCGGCCTCCAGAAAGGTAGAGGCTGGGCGGGGGCAGGCCAGCTGGTAGAGGCCAGACAGTGGAGAGGCCAGCTGGTAGAGGCCAGCTGTAGGGAGGCCAGACGGTGGAGAGGCCAGCTGGTAGAGGCCAGACGGTGGAGAGGCCAGCTGGTAGAGGCCAGACGGTGGAGAGGCCAGCTGGTAGAGGCCAGACGGTGGAGAGGCCAGGCAGCAGGGTCTTGTTGGTGGAGGCTCTGTATTAGAGGCTGGGTATTAGAAAGCCAGGTGTTGTGAAGGCCCGGTGCCTCAGAGCAGCGGGCGTGGCCTAGTTGGCGGCCCAGGCCTCCAGGTCCTTCATGTCGTCCTCGTCTTCCTCGTCCTTCTTCTTGGCGGCTGGGAGACACAGGACAGGGTCAGGACTCAGACAGAGGGGACAGTAGGACAGGGTCAGGACTCAGACAGAGGGGACAGTAGGACAGGGTCAGGACTCAGACAGAGGGGACAGTAGGACAGGTTATGTGATATAGGAGAATATAGTGTGATATGTGTGTGTGTGCTACCTGAGAAACCTGGGAATTGTGTGTGTGTGTGTGTGTGTGTGCGTGCCTGTGTGAGTGAGTGAGTGAGTGAGTGAGTGAGTGAGTGAGTGAGTGAGTGAGTGAGTGAGTGTGTGTGAGTGTGCGTGTGTGTGTGTCACCTGGTTTGGAAGGTAGTGAGGTGGAAGGTGTGTGTGTGTGTGTGTGTGTGTGTGTGTGTGTGTGTGTGTGTGCGTGCCTGTGTGAGTGAGTGAGTGAGTGAGTGAGTGAGTGAGTGAGTGAGTGAGTGAGTGAGTGTGTGAGTGTGAGTGTGCGTGTGTCACCTGGTTTGGAAGGTAGTGAGGTGGAAGGTGTGTGTGTGTGTGTGTGTGTGTGTGTGTGTGTGTGTGCGTGCGTGTGTATGTCACCTGGTTTGGAAGGTAGTGAGGTGGAAGGTGTGTGTGTGTGTGTGTGTGTGTGTGTGTCTCACCTGGTTTGGAAGGTAGTGAGGTGGAAGGTGTGTGTGTGTGTGTGTGTCACCTGGTTTGGAAGGTAGTGAGGTGGAAGGTGTGTGTGTGTGTGTGTGTGTGTGTGTGTCACCTGGTTTTGAAGGTAGTGAGGTGGAAGGTGTGTGTGTGTGTGTGTGTGTGTGTGTGTGTGTGTGTGTGTGTGTGTGTGTGTGTGCGTCACCTGGTTTGGAAGGTAGTGAGGTGGAAGGTGTGTGTGTGTGTGTGTGTGTGTGTGTGTGTGTGTGTGTGTGTGTGTGTCACCTGGTTTTGAAGGTAGTGAGGTGGAAGGTGTGTGTGTGTGTGTGTGTGTGTGTGTGTGTGTGTGCGTCACCTGGTTTGGAAGGTAGTGAGGTGGAAGGCACATTTGGGAGCTGAACGTTCTCCGCTCCTCCGATCTCCAGCAGGTTCTTGTCCAGCTCCTCCTGTTCCAACTCCTCAAGCTCTGCCATGAGGTCATCCTGCACAAACAAACAAACAAACAATTGTTGTCAACAACAGAGTCATAGAGAAGTCCTAACAGGCAGGCTGCTGGTCTTAACAGGCAGCTGCAAAAACAGTACTGTAGGCATGGGAGGACTCCGCTCTCAGGGACACTCCTTCCCGGGGCCCCCAGCCCCGCCCCCAGCTCCGCCCCTCTGTGCTCTCACCTCGTCAAACTCCTCCCCGAAGCCCACGGGTCTGGAGATGGCGTCTGAGATCTCCTGGGCCAGCTCCTGCTGCTCTGTGATGTCCTGCATCAGGTCATCCACCTTGTCTATGTCCCTGCACACACACACACACACACACACACACGCGCACACACACGCGCACACACACGCGCACACACACACACACACACACACACACACACACACACACACACACACACACACACACACACAGAGTTTGTTATTGATGGCCAGTTTCAAAAACACACGTAGTACGTACATACACACACATAGACATAACACACACACACATGCACACACACTCGCACACACAGTCCAACAAGCACAGATACACACGCCTAACTGAGCCAGAGAAGTGACCCTTACATGTTCTCGTGCGCGGTCTTCATGGCCTTGGCGGCGAAGCCCATGTTCTTGAGCACCTCCGTGTTGGTGTTGGCGTTCTCTAGCGCCTCCCTCTGGAACTCGATGGTGGACAACGTGCCGTCGATCTGACCCAGCTGCTGCTCATAACGCTTCTTCCTCTTCAAAGCCTGTAGAGCAGCTGGAGAGAGAGAGAGGGAGAGAGGGAGGGAAAGAGAGAGAGAGGGAGAGACCGAGGGAGGGTGGGAGGGAGAGGGAGGGTGGGAGAGAGGGAGGGAGAGACAGAGGGAGGGTGGGAGAGAGGGAGGGAGGGAGAGACAGAGGGAGGGAGGGACGGAGGGAGAGACAGAGGGAGGGTGGTAGGGAGAGACAGAGGGAGGGTGGGGGGGAGAGACAGAGGGAGGGTGGGAGAGAGGGAGGGAGAGACAGAGGGAGGGTGGGAGAGAGGGAGGGAGGGAGAGACAGAGGGAGGGAGGGACGGAGGGAGAGACAGAGGGAGGGTGGGGGGGAGAGACAGAGGGAGGGTGGGGGGGAGAGACAGAGGGAGGGTGGGAGAGAGGGAGGGAGAGACAGAGGGAGGGTGGGAGAGAGAGGGAGGGTGGGAGAGAGGGAGGGAGAGACAGAGGGAGGGAGGGAGAGAGACAGAGGGAGAGAGGGAGGGAGAGACAGAGGGAGGGAGGGAGGGAGAGAGAGACAGAGGGAGAGAGGGAGGGAGAGGGAGAGAAAGAGGGTGTGATTGTGAGAGGGAAATTAGGAATTACAATGCAGCGCAGACGACCTCGAGGACAGGTTAAAAGAATATATAACCTAACACTTTAATTTATCATATCTGGCACCAGTTAGTTTTAATGTGTCTTTTTTTGGATGGAATAAACGGTCAAACGGACTACCTGAAGTGAACCTGAATTATTTTGCTACGCGTCAGTGTCTTCCGACGGTACGTCTCTCGTGGCCAGATTGAACAACATTTCACTCGCACTACACCAGCTGGGTCTTTTAAGGAATTGTCTCATTGCATCATTATAAGCTACTAGAAGCCTCTGGATACCTGCATTTTCACAGCATGGCCACAGGAGGGCAGTATAGAGTACAGAGTGCTCTGAACAGACACACCTTCACTCCAGCTGAGCACATCCCAAACGGGAAGAGTGTTGGCTTGGGCTTACATCCTCCGGCAGTGCCTGTATATGTCTACATCACCGGTCAACCGATCAGCAATAAAACAAACACGATATTTAGCCTTGTTACAGACCTCAAGATTATTGTATGACAACTTGATGCCAGGGAACCTCTGATATTTAAACTCTTTGGTTCTACATATGAATACAGCCCTCTTACTAACACTGTATAACAATGTGATGATTGATCCATCTGGAGCAAAGTTTGCAATCAGTATCACAGGCTGTATTACTCAATAACCTGCGCTTTGGAAGTGAGTGTGACGCCTACAGTCTGTGATACTGGCCTTAAAATATGAGTTCCCCCAGGTGTTAATCAGTACAGTAATGTTATATAAACAACACAAATATGTCCCTATCACTGATATTTCAATCTTAATCGGAAGTCGTTTCCCTTCTATTTTTTTTTCTCCGTTCTAGCCAATCCTGCTCTAGCATACTGGGGCCAATCCTGCTCTAGCATACTGGGGCCAATCCTGCTCTAGCATACTGGGGCCAATCCTGCTCTAGCATACTGGGGCCAATCCTGCTCTAGCATACTGGGGCCAATCCTGCTCTAGCATACTGGGGCCAATCCTGCTCTAGCATACTGGGGCCAATCCTGCTCTAGCATACTGGGGCCCCCGAGTGTTCCATGACGCCATGATGAGGACACTGTGTTACATTACAGGTACACCGTACTACAATGTACAACTTCAGCTATGCTGCCACGCCTGCAAGGCATGTGACTTTCCCAGTAGCACCAGCTAGCTATCGGCCCGCTGGGTCACACCCTGAACACAGGGGAACACCCTCAACACAGCAAGTCAGTGGACATTCCTGTTTGTCATTCCCTGACAAAGACACACACATAACTAGTAGCATAGTCACCACCAGGCACACAGCCACTGCCATCGAAGTCAAAGTCAACTTTATTTATATAGCACTGTTCATACATCACAGTCCCCCTACCAGCATGGGTATATAGAGATACATTTCTATAGACCCTGGCTCCAGTAGAATAGGCCTCGTATATACAGATACATTTCTATAGACCCTGGCTCCACAAGGATCACAGCCATCAGACAGCCATGGCCAGTCCATCTAGCCCACTCAAGGTTTGTTAAACAACCATTGCGTGTAACAGGCTTGGTCCCTGGATATCCAGGAGTGAGTTACTCTATAGGCCTACTTAGGCTAGATCACTCACACACACACACACACACACACACACACACACACACACACACAGTCTTTAAAGCTCTTATTCTCACAGTTGTTTAGGAAAGTTGGAGTGAGTCAGGGTCGGAGTGGGTAGCAGTCAGAATGACACTAGCAATCCAGCGACCTCATCATCCAGCGACACACAGAAGAGGGCAGAGAACCAGGAGACTGGAGCATTGATTATGAAGATCTGTTCCAGGTTAATCTCATTACTGGGCCCTCAGAGAGGAGCAGCTCTATTCCTGATGCTGTAACGTTGTTTAGGCAACCAACTGTAAGCGTCTCTCTCTCTCACACTCTCTCTCTTATGTATTTACCTGCCCCCACCCTCCCCCTATCTCTCTGTCCCTCCACATAACCTTGTTATGTGTCCATTCTAATCACCACCCTCACCTTTGCCACAAGGCAGGGTTGCTGCTAGATCCGGGCCTCCGAGTGGAGACAGGAGAGTAACCAACTGTGGCCCCTAGGAGCTCATCTGGGGAATCAGCACTGTAAGTTAGTAAGATCCTGCTCTGTACATTCAAGCTTATACCTTCTATACCATCCCAATAGACACAGGCTCCGGTGACAAGCAGCAAGCGACTGTATTTTGGGAGGTTTCAATAGTGACCCCCAACCAGGGGCAACCTACCCCTCTGACGTTATCTGGCTGCTATAGAGGAGATATAGTGGAGATATAGAGGAGATATAGAGGAGCTATAGAGGAGATATAGAGGAGATATAGAGGAGCTATAGAGGAGCTATAGAGGAGCTATAGAGGAGATATAGAGGAGCTATAGAGGAGCTATAGAGGAGATATAGAGGAGATATAGAGGAGATATAGAGGAGCTATAGAGGAGATATAGAGGAGATATAGAGGAGCTATAGAGGAGCTATAGAGGAGATATAGAGGAGATATAGAGGAGCTATAGAGGAGATATAGAGGAGATATAGAGGAGCTATAGAGGAGATATAGAGGAGATATAGAGGAGCTATAGAGGAGATATAGAGGAGATATAGAGGAGATATAGAGGAGCTATAGAGGAGATATAGAGGAGATATAGAGGAGATATAGAGGAGCTATAGAGGAGCTATAGAGGAGATATAGAGGAGATATAGAGGAGATATAGAGGAGCTATAGAGGAGATATAGAGGAGATATAGCGGGGTTGGCACTAGCAGCTGTCAAGAAATCAAATATGGCGTCTACGTGAACTTGACAGACCACCTGTCGTATTGCGTCCCTGTTTGCTGGCTCGTGTTGACAGTTGAACCCATAGAGTTGAGGGTTCCGGGTGAGTTAGCTAACCTAGCTAGTCTAACGTCCCACTGAGCAAAGACACGTCTAAAAGACGTCTTTTAGATGTCTTTTTTGTCTTTTTCAGACGTCCAAAGACATCCAATTAGGAGCCAGAATGAATGTTTTTTTAGTCGTTCAGATATTGAACCCGTTCTGCACGTCCACAGACGTCTTAGAGGGGTCCAAGCCAGACGTGTGAATATTGAGGGGTCCAGCAGACGAACACACGGGGTTCAGGACCAGGACGTTATTAAGACATGATCTGAACGTCTCCCTGACGTTGCGTGTTTGCTGGGGAGCTCGGTGGCCAGGCTAGCTGCTGACAGAGAACTTTATTATCAGGGACTGTGTCAACTTCCTTCCTCCTACAGGTAAATGGCTACCAGGCAAACACATTAGGATATATTTGGTTAGTTAACGAGCTGTTTATTTCACCTCTCTTGTTCTTCGTCCCGTTCCTCTTCGCAGTCAGCAGCTCCTGGTCGATCTTCTTCTCCAGAAACTCCTGTTTCTTCGTCAACATCTCCTCGGTCTCTCGGAGTCGTTGGATCGCCTCCTGAGGGCTGGGAGACTTCCCTGCTTTGCCCCCAGCCCCGAATAACTTCCCGAACAACGACATTTTGAGTTTATCTAACAACTGTATAGGGTACTATGAAGAGTGTGTGGAGTTGATGTGGTTTTAACTAATCGCCGATGTCTCTCTCCCCTCTCTCTCTCTCTCGCGCTGTCACCAGTGGGCTGTTGTTGTTTCTTCTTCCTCTTTCTGGCCACGCCCCGTGATGTCAGCACGTCAGCGGGGCGTGAGTCACGCCATGACGTCATTAAAAAAGTCCACGACAAGGGGTTGGTTCCATGATGGAAAATATGATTTGATCAAACTACAGATCAAACGTACTAGAAGGGAATATACCCCTAGCGACGGCTATGACTCATTCTACTCTGCAGCTCTGTCTGCCTGTCTGTCTTTCTGTTTGTTTGTCTGTCTACCTGTCTGTGTCTGTTTTTCTACCTGGCTGTCTGTCTGTTTTGCTGTATGTCTGTCTGTATGTCTGGGTGCTCCACAGAGCGCTTCCAGATGCTTTTGTATCTATTGTACATTTCTCGGACAGTATTACTTTGTTTTGCCTGTCTGCCTGACTGTCTTCTCTACAGATGTGTCAGTATGAGTCATAAAGGTCAGTCAGGCTGACTGTTAGCATCCATCTGATCATGTGGTGTGTGTGTGTGTGTGTGTGTGTGTGTGTGTGTGTGTGTGTGTGTGTGTGTGTGTGTGTGTGTGTGTGCCAGCGCATGTGTGTGTGTGTGTACAAATGTCAGTGCAGCTGTAGAATCACATTAGCCTGAGTGTGACAGCTCAATATGTGACAGTGAGAAGGTAGAGATGGGAGAAGATTTTTTTTAAAGGTTATGTTAGCAATTTGGGATAGGGTCCTCTGCAAAATACACTGACTTCCTACATTAAATGCAAGTATTGTAAGTTTCTTTGGATAAAAGTGTAGCTAAGTGACAGTAATGTAATGTCAAATGTAACATAATGAGGTGATTGTCATACGCAAAACATTCAAGAGCCATTGTATTTGGAGAGGGTTAAAAAAAAGGGTATAGAAGGAAATGTAGGATACACTTTGGTAGACCTGAAGTAGACATAGGCTAGGAGCAAGGGAAGAGGGGTGTCAGGTTTGAGGGGTTGGGAGTGAGGGGTGAGGAGGGAGAAAGATGTGTGGATCAGCTGCATGCATCGAACGCCCAGCCCAGCTCCTTCAGGAAACTCTTCCTCCCACAATCCCTCTTTCCGTACTGCTCCAGCTGCAGCGCTGAGACAGAGGACCTCCAGCCAATCAGAGCCTGCGTGGTCTGCGGGACTGGAGGAGAGGGCCCCACCTGCAGGCGGATCTTGGTATTACAACCAAACACACAACACACACACACACATACACACACACTCTCTCTCTATCTCTGTCTCTTTCACACACACACTCACACACACATACACACACTTAGTGAGTGCTCACCTTGATATATTTCTCAGGTGGGGTAGGGGGGCGTGTCTTGAGGTGCTGAGGTAGCTCCAGCTTGACCACTTCCTTCAGCTTTTGGCTCTCCCTCTGAGTCTGAAAACACACAGGTACGCACCCATTAAATACAGGACTGACCACTCACACAGGTGCATACCCATTAAATACAGGACTGACCACTCACACAGGTGCATACCCTTTAAATACAGGACTTACCACTCACACAGGGGCATACCCTTTAGAGCTGCTAGATACGGGATGGTAGGACTCAAGGTAAAAATAGACTGGGTCCCAGTTGGCTATAGATTTTCAATAGTTTCAACACTGTCAGCAGCTCTGCCGTTCCAGGGGAGGACGAGCGACAGAGGAGAACTTTCTGTCACTTACAGAACATCTTTGGAACCTTCCTGTGAGAGACACGTGCATTGTGGTCTCACCTCATCGTAGGTGTCGGTCAGGAAGCCCCACTTGTTGGGCCAGGCCTTACCCGACTCCAGCTCCACCTTCACACGGACCTTCCTGGAACAGAACCAGAGGAACCCAGCTAGTTACCCCGGTCAATAGCCTATTCACAAAGGGAAAATGAGAAAGCTACATCTCCATAGAAAGATAAACAAAGAGAGAAACCAGTTGTGTCAGAAAGAGAGAAGGTGAATAGAAAGGAAGGAAGGAAGGAAGAAAGAAAGAAAGAAAGAAAGAAAGAAAGAAAGAAAGAAAGAAAGAAAGAAAGAAAGAAAGAAAGAAAGAAAGAAAGAAAGAAAGAAAGAAAGAAAGAAAAAGAAAACAATAATTATACTTACTAATATATAATATAACTACTACTACTACTACTACTACTAATACTACTACTACTACTACCACCACTGCTAATTCATTTACATTAATTACTGTAATTCATTCCAATAGCACTAGAGTTACTCTGTAAGCCCATCAGCAACCTCTGTATGTCGCCTTCTACATGCTAGAACTACTGTACTATTATTCACTTAAACTTAAAAAAAAAAAATCATCATCATCATCATCATTACCACCTTAATTACACACTCCATACTGTAACAAAAGAGGAGAGAATTTGTCACAAAAAAATAACCTGAGGAGGATTGTTTTGGTTTGAATAAAAACCATATTTTGATATATAACTGCA